>NW_008332644.1:1577527-1616861 GCF_000622305.1 Nannospalax galili | reverse complement strand
CACACACACACACACACACACACACACACACACACACCAGATTAATCAAAGTGTTGACGAGCAGGAATGAGGGTAATTGCTGTTTTAAAATTTAACTCTGGGAATTTCATTGGCTTATAGCAGTGGGATGGTGCCGAAGGCCACAAGCTGAAGGGAGGATTCATGAAGTGCACTGCATTGGTTTATCTGAAGATTTTTGTTCTTTTTGCTGAGTGTCAGAGATTAGCAAACCAATACACACAGTCATAGGTGCACTAGTTTCATGAGGCTTGGGTGAGAGAGCTCTGTGTAAGGACAGACACCACTTTGCACTTGGTCCTTCAAAGAATGTGGCAATGTCAGCTCATTAATCACTCTAGACAGCTTGTGTCCTGTCCCAGACCACAAATCCCAGACGTGGCCATGGTGACCTGCTGTTGACGCTCAAGTCAGTCTACTGCTGACCCTCAAATGTGGTGCTGGTTATCTGCTGCTCTGTCTACATTTTTTTTCTTTTACTATTTTAATTTTCCTTCCCTTGTGTAACTATGTGACTTGTCAATGATAGCTTTGTCATTTTTCCTTCTTTTAAAAAATGTATTATTTATTATTTATGTTTAATGTATATTTTATTGAGTTTCTGTAAATTTCATATAATGAATCTTAATCAAATTTAGAACTCTCTCCCCCATCCACAACCCCCACAATTCCCCCCCACAAGATTTCATGCATTCTGTCATATATGTTAAAGCCTATCTGTTCAAGCCTTTGTACCCAGATGTCCCTCAGTGTGAGTTCATCCACTGGAGTCTAGTCTAGTCTAAAGAAGATCAATTCTCCCTCACTCAGAAGCAATCGGTTGCCATTAGTTCCTCAGCTAAGGTTGGGGCCTGCTGCCCATTTACTCAGTTCTGGAAATTCTGAAGCTGTCTCATTGAGTCAGCATGAGTCTTGTTGCTGTCACCATTGTTGTAAGCTTATATGAACAAGTTCCCAGAGGCCTGAAAGCGTGTTTCCTTGTGTTCATGTACCAACCCTGGCTAGTACGATCTTTCTGCCTCCTCTTCTGCAATGGTCCCTGAGCCCTGGGTGGATGATTTAATATAGGAGTCCTATCTAGAGACATGCACCCCGCAGTCACTTATTCTCTCCACCTTAACCAGTTGTGGTCTTCTGTGTGACTCACACTCTGTCGTATGAGGAAGCTTCACTGGTGAGCGTTGAAGGATGTGTTAGTATTCTCAGTGCTCCCTGTCCCACTATGTTCCATGAGCCTTAGGTGTAGCAGTTCCACTGTAGATGTGTCACTTACGGCTGGGACTCTCTCAGACATATATTCTCTGTGTGTGACCAGTTGTGAAACTCTGTAGGAGTCTTCATCTGTTGTAAAAAGAAGCTTCTTTGATGAGTGGTGTTCAGTATACTTGTCTGTAACTATAAGGATTCATATTTAGCATACAGCAAGAAATTTCATTTGTCTAGAGATGTGACCGAGAGGGCTTTCTCTAGGATCTATATGACCTCTCCAGTTATGTGTATTTGGCTGAGTTTACAGTTCCACCTATGAGTTTCCTCCCATTCAGAGGGCTTTAAATCCAATTAGATAGCTGTTGGTTACCGCCTGCTCCAAGATAACAGTGCCACTGCGCGGCTATAGTTTGTTGTGTTGGTTATTGTTCTACACTTCTAAAGCTCAGATTCCTCCTTCCCCTGCTGCCAACTTGCCTTTCTTAATGCCAGGTTCCTCTTTGTTTCCCTGGCCCTATGTCTATTGTCCTCATTCACCTCCCTCCTGTTGCTCCAATGTATTATTTATGGCATTTTAATCTTAGTTCAATGCTCTGATATGATGAATCCAGACACAGCTGTTGCAAGTGAGCTACTGCAAGCCCAGCCTTACACACCTGGGATTGCTTCTCTTTGTAGCAGTATTGATGCGTCAGTGAAAATTTTATTCAGAAACCTGTTGGCTGTATTTCACACAGTGCACTAAAGTAAAAGATGAAACAAGGGTTTTATTTATTTACTTATTTATTTATTTATTTTCAAGTGTGTGGTGTACGCATATGTTTGTGTGGGTGTGTGCACATGTGTTCATGTTTGTGTAGGTGTGTGCACATGTGTTCATTTGCATGTAGAAACCAGAGACTGACATCCAGTATCTTTCTTGACTGCTCACCACAGCATTTGAATAGGGTTATTTCCTGACCCTGGACTTCACCTGGCTAATGAGTTCTCGGGATCTGCCTGTCTCCATACCCCCAGGGCTGGGGATTTACACACAGCTTTTACATGGGAGCTGGAAATGCAAACTCAGCCCCTCATGCTTGTGTGGCAGACACATTCTAAATGAAGTCACCTCTCCAGCTCTGTTGAATTGACACTGTGGCCCCGGATGCGGGCTTGGTGTAGCAGGCTGAAGTGGAATGTATGAAGTAGACATTACAGCTTCTATTTGAGAAAATGGTTCTTTGTGCTCAAGAACAGAGATGGCAAAGTAACGTATGTGGCCATTGGTGAGCTGGTCTTATGAAGCAGAGCTTGATGTGGGGTGTGAGCTCCAAATGTATCTTTCCCTCCTGTCAACAACACCAGCACTTACAAGCACTTCTTCTCGGGAGAGAAAGCTGCGGTCAAGAATTCTAGTGTCCCTAGATTAGCGTGGTAGATCACCAAGCAGAAGAGACATCTCAGTTCCTTGATCACTTAAATGACAGACTGGCACATGATGGTCTAGCCAGATCCTATGACAGACTGAGACCTGAAACCAGTGGTCTAGCCAGATCCTTATTCAGGAAGGTGATCAAGCCCAAATACGCCGACAAATATTTGACTGAAGGCTGAGTTTCCCTTATTCAAAGTGCTTGTGACCAGAAGTATTTCAGATCTCGAGTTTGTTTGGACTTTGATATATTTTCCTATACATAATGAGGTAAAGAATGGGATTCAAGTCTAACCACCAAATTTATGACATGTTATCCACATAGGCTCAGCTAACTTTATACAATATTTTATGCATGTAATGTACTTTTAGGTATAGCATTTTTGATTTGTGGCATCATGTTGGTGACCAAAACCATTTGGATTTTGGAACACATTGGACTTTGAGTTTTCAGATGAGAGATACTCTAAAAAGACAATGTTATGGCAAGTACACTTGCCATTGTGATTGTAAATTCTGCTTTTATGATTTTATTTACAAAATAGTATGCTATGTTTGTATGTTTATATGTGTACACATCTTTATATGTTGTGTGTGTGTTGTGTATGTTCATGTGTGTAGGTGTGTGATGCATGTTAGAGGGTGTGTGCATATACATGTGTGTGGTGTATACTCATGTATGTGGTATATGTTCACATATGTGTTGTGTGTATGTGTGGTGTGCCGCATATATTCACATGTGTGATATGCATGCATGGTGTGTGGTACATGTTCACATGTGTGTGGTGTGTGTTCACATGTGTGCAGTATGTATGTGTGGTGTGTGGCATGTGTTCACGTGTGTGTGTGTGTGTGTGTGTGTGTGTGGTGTATGGTCGTGTGGGGATGCATACATGCCACAGCCAGTGGTGGATGTCAGATGTCCTTCTCCATCATTCTCCACTCTGTTCCTTTGAGACGGGCTCTCTCTCTGAATCTGGAGCTAGGTAGCTGGTCAGCAAGCCCTAGTGTCTGCTCCATAGTTAGTACTAGGGTACTGACCACACACAGGTTTTTACATGGTTGTTTAGGATTTAGATTCAGGTCCTTGTGCTTCGTGGAACCTTCTCTTAATTACTGAACCATCACTCAAGGCTTGCTACATTTAACTCTACAAATGCTTTTTATGATTTTATTTACAAAAATATGTTTTTTTCTGCATTTAATTCTGCAAATTCTGTAACATTTTTATAAAATTTTCACTTTATAAAACTTCCATTTCGGGGGCTGGAGAGATGGCTCAGCAGTTAAGATACTGGTTGTTCTTCCAGAAGACCCGGGTTCGAATCCCAGCACCCACATGGCAGCTAACAACTGTCCATAACTCCAGTCCCAGGGGATCCGACAGCCTCTTCTGACCTCCGCGGGCATTGCAGGACACGGGTGCACTTACCTACATGCAGGGAACACATACACATAAAATAAAAATATAAATAAAAAAATTTTTAAAAAAGTGCATTCCACAAAATAGAATGAGGATTTCTCCTGGCCAGTGGCAGAAGGTTTTCTAAGATGAGAACAAGGAAAAAGAATTTAGAAAAAGATACCAGTTGCCATCAGGTTGCTTTGAGGTCACTCTACTGTAAAGGTTAAAGAAGAGACTGCTCTGACTGCACTAACTCAGGTAGACTATAACCCTCTGTTGCCAAGGAGTCTGATGTGTTCGCAGAGTCTATTTCCTTAAAGTTTCAGTTTAATAATACGACATTTAGCATGAGTGACTCCATTTTGGTCTGGCCTATTAAAGTCTAATAACAAAATGTGTCATAGATCACTCAAATTCCTGGAGGTGAAGTTGAATGTGTACCTCACAAGAAGTGATGAAAATTCAAAGTTATCAAATGCAAATAGCCCTGACTTGATCACTAATTAATGTGTATGTTAATCCAAACATTGCCCTGTTCCGTGTAAGAGTGCACAGATGTGTGTCAGTCAAAAATGAAACGAAAATAAAAAATAGGAAGAACAAGGAAATTAATACATTGAATATAATGTTGCCTGCAAATGGGTCTTAAAGTTGTTCAGGCTTGGTTTGACAGTTTCCACAGGATCCAGTAGGGCTCCATGCAGTTGGGTGAGGATGAAGGAGTCCCTTCTCACTGTGTCTGCTCGGCTCCCTTCCTTTGAGCTGAGAAGCCAGTGCACTTGTGGCTTCTGTAGAAAGAGCACACACACACACACACCTGGCTCCTGGCTCCTGGCTCCTGGCTTTCACTAGATCAAAATGGAAGGCTTCTGGGTCACACAGCATGTTCTTAATAATTGCATGTCTTCCTGAAAGTTGATAAAGTGGTGGTGTCTGTTGTTCAGGTGATCATGGGTCTAAAGAGAGTTCTTTAGTTATAGTGTTGGTCCTGTCTCTTTCTCCACTCTTCTTGTCAATATACCCAACTATTTCTTCTATAAGATTTAACTTTGCTTCAGTTATTTGGTGGTGTACAAACTCTTCTTAACTTGTAAAAGCAATTTTCATCCATTACCAGATGATTTCCAGTATCAAAAGTAAATGAAAGCATATTTTCAAAGAACATCTGCAAACAGGTTAATACACTTTATGAGTGCTTTCTTCTAAGAGATATTTTCAGTGACATATAATATAACTGCTTGTGTCTTGTATCTTTTCAAAGTCACAGATTTTGTTATTTTATCGCATCACTTTTCATGCTAAAATAAATTTCCTGGCAATGTGTAGCAATACATTAGCTTTCTGTGAAGATGAAACGAGAGGAAGGTGTGCAAACTTACAACTAAGTGCACACACAGCAGTACCACAGTGACAGGAGCCATCTGGTAGCCTACTTTCAGGCATGTGATAAGTTTCCATCATTGTTCACAGTCAGGACAAACTCATTAGTTTCACATTATAAAATGGAATTTAAGTGGTAGTCACTGTGATCTCAGCAGATGGCCAAAGAGTGCCTGTTTCTGGCCTCCCTCTGGCATAGGGGCTGAGAAATCAGGGGATTGCCTGAGAGAGTCCAGATCCTGCCTCCACTTGGTGGTGAGATTTCCCTAATTGTGCTGTACCCAGTCCCCTAACTGGGATTTCTTGAGGCCCCTCCCAAGGCCCCAGGGCAGACTGGGCTTTGGTAGACTAAGGCTGAGATCTTAGCAGATAGCCTGAGAGGGTGGGTTTCTGACAGGCATCTGTGTAGTGGCTGGGATCTCAGCAGAACACCAGAGTGTGCCTGTTTCTGGCCTCACTCTGGCATAGGGGCTGAGAACTCAGCAGACCAACTGAGAGTTCCAAAATAGCCACCCCTTAGGGAACTTCCCAATTTTTGCTCTGAGTTCCTGCTAGGAGGGGTCCAAACCTTAGAAGGAAGCCTGAGTGCACCTGACTTAGTAGCTGACCAGAGCCATCAGTTCCCTCCAAAATAAAACCTGAGAGAACCTGAAACCTGGACCAGCCAGCTTTTCATAAACAATAAGAAAAGGACCAAGACACCCAATAATACAAACAGAAACATACTTCAACTTAATTGTCATATCAGAATCACAAACAACAAAAGAAATTCACATGCCAAAATCACAATGAAAGAATCATATAATGGAAAGCCAAAACACTATGTCCCCACCAAACTCCACCACTCCTGTAGAAGAGTTCTACATGGAGAACCCCCTAGAGATAACCCAGGACACAGAATTTAAAAGAACAATCATAAACATAATGAAGGAATTCAATGAATTTAAAGAACACACGAACAAACGAAGAACTAAAAGAAGATAGGGATAAATTTCTGAATGAATTCAGAAAAGAAATAGAAATATTGACGAAAACTCAGGCAGAAATGAAGAAGGAAGTGTAAAACTCAATAAGCCAACTTGAAACCACAGGGGAAAGCCTCACTGCTAGAATGAATGAAATGGAAAACAGGATATCAACCCTGGAAGATAAATTTTAAGAACTGGACCACTCAAGCAAAGATTATGAAAAATTTAAAAAAACACAGGAATGGAATGTGCACGAGATGTGGAACACCATGAAAATACCAAATATACATATCATAGGCATAAAGAAAGGAGAAGAATTTCAGGTTAATGGTATTGACCGGATCTTAAAAAGGATTGTAGAAGAGAATTTCCCAAAATTAAGGAAAGACACCCCCCCACAAATACAGGAAGCACATAGAACACCAAATAGACAGGATCAGAAAAGAAACTCCCTGCGATGTATCATAGTAAAAACACTAAATGTACAGAACAAAGAGAGGAGAATACTGAAAGCAGCAAAAGAAAAAGAACAAGTCACATATAAAGAAAAGCATATCAGAATTACAGCTGACTTACCAATGCAAACTATGAAAGCCAGAAGATCCTGGACCATGGTATTTCCAGTTCTAAATGACATTAGATGCCAACCCAGAATACTTTACCCAGCAAAAATGTCTAATATAGTTAAGGGGGAAAGAAAAATGTTCCATGACATGAAAAGCCTGAAAGAATACATGTCCATGAAACCAGCCCTTCAAAGAATATTTGAAGCAATACAAAGAGAGGAGAAAGGACCAACTATACCTTTGGGTATAGGGGCAATGAAAAAAAAAAATAAAGGTAGAATTGAGGAAAGACAAAATTAGACAAAGAACACAAACAGCAATTGAAATGATGGCAACCAATACATATCTTTCAATAATAACCTTAAATATCAATGGACTGAACTCCTCAGTCAAAAGACACAGGCTAAGCGAATAGATTAAGAAACAAAATCCATCTTTTTGTTGTCTTCAAGAAACCCATCTCATCTTTAAGGACAGGCACCACCTTCAGGTCAAAGGGTAGAAAAGAATATTCCAAGCAAATGGCACTAAGAAACAAGCAGGGGTTGCAATTCTAATATCTGACAAAATAGACTTCAAAGTAAAACTAGTCAGAAGTGATAAGGAGGATCACTTCATTCTGATCAAAGGAACAATTAACCAAGAAGGTATTACAGTCCTTAATATATATGCACCAAACTCTGGCACATACAAATTCATAAAAACAACACTACAGGACTTTAAGGCACAGATTAACCACAAAAGAATCACAGGGGACTTCAATACCCCATTGTCTCCATTAGACAGGTCAACTGGACAAAGAATAAGCAGAATGACATCTCAATTAAAGGATACCAAGCATCAAATGGACCTAACGGACATCTTTCAAGTATTCCACCCAAACACCAAGGACTACACTTTCTATACAGCACCCCATGGAACTTTCTCAAAAATTCACCACATACTGGGTCACAAAGCAAACCTCAACAATACAAAAAAAAAAAAATGAAATAATTCCATGCATTCTATCAAACCACAATGCAATAAAGCTCAAAATCAACACTGGCTGGAGCCCTAATCACTACATGAACTCCTGGAGATTAAACAACATACTCTTAAATAATGAGTGGGTCAAAGGAGAAATTAACAAAGAAATAAAAGAATTCCTGGAACTTAACAAAAAGGACCTGGGTTAACAACACAACCTTTGGGACACTTTAAAAGCAGTCCTAAGAGGGAAGTTTATACCTCTAACTGCCTACATTAAAAAATTAGAAAGAACCCAAATAAATGACCTAACACTGCAACTCAAGATGCTGAAAAGGCAAGAACAAACCCAGCAGAAGAGAAGAAATAACAAAAATCAGAGCAGAATTTAATGAAATAGAAACAAAGAAAACAATACAAAGAATCAATGAATCTAAGAGCTGCTTCCTTGAAAAGCTAAACAAGATAGACAGACCCCCTAGCCCAGTTAAGCAAAAGAAAGAGTAAATCCAAATCAACAAAATCAGAGCTGAAAGGGGAAACATCACAAGGGAATATTTTTAAAAACTATACTAAATTTGAAAATCTAAAAGAAATGGATGAATATCTAAAATCATGGGAACCGCTAAAGTTAAACCAAGAAGAGATCAGCAGTTTAAATAGACCCATAACATATAAGGAAATTGAAACAATAATGCAAAGCCTCCCAACTAACAAAAGCCCAGGCCCAGATGGATGACAGCAGAATTCTACCAGACATGTAAAGAAGACCTTCAATCAATACAACTTAAATTATTCAAAATGATAGAAACAGAGAGAGAACTCCCAAATTCCTTCTGTGAAGCCAGCATCACTCCAATACCCAAACCAGGTAAAGATATAACCAAAAAAGAAAACTATAGACCCATATTCTTAATGAACACAGACACAAAAATTCTCAGCAAAATACTTGCAAACCACATACAGACACTCATCAGAAAGATCATTCACCACAATCAAGTAGGCTTTATTCTAGAGATGTAGGGCTGGTTCAATACATGCAAGTCCATTTTGAAAAAATTCAGCATACATTTATGTTCAAAGTCCTAGAGGGTATTGGACTAGAGTGAACATACCTCAACATAATTAAAGCTATATAAAACAATCCCAGAGCCAACATCATTCTAAATGAAGAAAACTGGAAGCATTCCCATTAAAATCAGGAACCAGACAAGGATGTCCACCATCTCCACTAATTTTCAACATAGTGCATGAAAATCTTGCTAGAGCAATAAGACAGGAGAAGGAAATTAAAGGAATACTAATTGGAAAAGAATAGGTCAAACTATTCCTTTTTTGCAGATGATATGATACTATACCTAAGAGATCCTAAAAGTTCCACCAGAAAACTTCTAGAACTGATCAACACTTTCAGTATAGTGGCAGTTTATAAAATCAATCTACAAAAATCAGTTGCCTTTCTATATACCAATAACAAGCAATTGGAGAAAGAGTATAGGGAAATGCACCCATTCACAATTGCCAGAAAAAAAAAAAGTTATCTTGGAATAAATCTGACCAAAGACACCAAAGATCTCTACAATGAAAAATGTAAATCATTAAAGAAAGAGATTGAGGGAGATACCAGGAGATGGAAGGACCTCCCATGCTCATGGATTGGAAGAATTAATATTGTGAAAATGACCATCCTACCAAAAGCAATGTGTGGATTCAATGAAATCCCAATCAAAATCCCCAAGACATACTTCACAGAATTAGAAAAGAAAAAATCCTTAAATTCGTATGGAAGCACAAAAGTCCATGGATAGCTGAAGCAACCCTGAGCAAAAAGAGCAGCACTGGGAGATTGCTATTCCAGATCTCAAAGTATACTACAGAGCTGTAGTCATAAAAACAGCATGGTACTGGCACAAAAATAGACACTTAGATTAATGGAACATCATCGAAGACCCAAATGCAATTTCAGCCACCTGATATTTGACAAAGGTACCAAGAACACACAATGGAGGAAAGACAGCATCTTCAACAAATGTTGCTGGCAAAACTGGATCTTGACCAGTAGAAGAATGAAACTAGATCCTTATCTTTCACCTTGCTCCAAAGTCAAGTCCAAATGGATCAAAGATCACAATGTGAAACAGGAAATCCTGAACCTATTAGAGGAAAATATTGGCAGTAACTTACGAGATATGGTGTAGGAGAGGATTTTCTAAATTGGACAGAAGTTGCTAAGGAATTAAGGTCAGCAATTAACAAGTGGGACCTCATTAAACTAAAAAGCTTCTGTACAGCAAAAGCGACAATCAAAAAGGGGAAGAGAAAACCCACAGAGTGGGAAAAAATCTTCCCCAGTGACACATCTGTCAAAGGTTTAATATCCAGACTATATAAAGAACTCAAAAAACAAAGAATTGAGAAATCAAATGACCCAATTAAAAGATGGGCTCAAGATCTAAACAGAGAGTTATCAAAGGAAGAAATAAAGATGGCTAAGAAATATCTCAAAAAGTGTTCAACATCATTAGTAATTAGGGAAATGCAATTAAAACCACCCTAAGGTAGGGCCTTACCACAACCAGACTGGCTAGGATCAAGAGAACAAATGATACCAAATGCTGGCAAGGATGTGGAGAAAGGGGAACGCTCATTCACTGATGGTGGGATTGCAAACTCATGCAACCCCTATGGAAAACAGTGTAGAGAACTCTTAAAAAATTAGAAATGTACCTACCATATGACCTGGTTATACCGCTTCTTGGCATACACCCAAAGGACTTGTCCTATTATAGAGACACTTGTATAACCAAGTTTGTTACTGCTCTTTTCAGAATAGGTAAGAGATGGAGCAACCTAAGTGCCCCTCAACTGACAAGTGGTTAACAAAAATGTGGTATATTTACACAATGGAGCTCTATTCAGCAGTAAAGATGAAATAATGAAATTTGGATCTAGAAACTGTTATACTAAGTGAAGTAACAGAGACAGAAAAATGAAGGACATATGTTCTCCCTTATTTGTGGATCCTATCACCAAATCCTTTTAAATTCCATGTCCTTTTAATAAGATGATATTGTACAGCATTTTCTTCTGCATGAAATAACTACCATCATCATGACTTCAGCAGGGCCTGATTTCTAAGTATCATCACAATTTGGCTTGTTGGTTGTGCTACTTCATTAAAGCAGGGGCAAACAGGGTCATTGGAACCTCACCAGAGTATCCAGCCACTCTGCCCAGCCAAGTGTATGTAATTTGGTCCTAATCACATATGTTTTCCTGGATTTGGGGAGGGCTAAAGCATACAATCTGGGGAAGGCTAGGAAGAGAAGGCTTGACCCAGGCTGGGTAAAGGCTTTCCAGTGTGCATACCCTTAGATCATTCATACTGAGGGTTCAGCAAACCCTCAGTTATCTAGGTAAGTAAGCTCAGGAAATTCATTGGTTCCCCAGTAAAACTTTAATCAAACATTTATTTGACACTAGAACCTTTAAAAGGAATAAGCATTGCTTAGTATCCCCAGGAAAAGAATTCTTACAACAGATGTATTAATACTATCATGTCTCATAATTATTAAAAAAGAAAATGAGAATGTAAAAGATGTTAAAAGGATATGAGAATAGAGATATTTTCCAAAATTGGAAAAATGAGAAAGCCTAACCAAGTGATGAAGGTCTGTGTAGATTTGTTATGATATATAAAGGATGAGACAAAAATAATATATACATAATCTTAAAATATAGTTTAGTCAAGAAGTTTATAGAACAAAATTATATACATATATATGTGTGTGTGTGTGTGTCAAGATTTATCTGAGAACATTTGGTTTTTCTATTTAAGCTTTATCTATATAGCACATGATAATTATATGTACCAGACTGGTGGAACTAACCTTATTGGATGTTTATCAGCCATACTTTGAGACCTATACTAATCTGGTCAGAGGGACTTAAAGGACAGTTTTTGCCCCTGCACTCCAAGGTTGACTAAGTTCCAGGGAACTATGGAACATCTCTCAAAATGTCCTGTAACTGTGGTGAGTTACCTGTCCTCTTGTTCAGAGAGGCCATGGAGACCCCATCTGATGGACTTGAACCAGTGTCCAGTCTACAAAGAGGAGGTTCAACTCAGAGAAAACACTCCTCCATGCTTCTAAGTGAAGCCAGACATGGTTGAGCAGGACCTTTGATTTATCTTCACATAGATGGAACTGGTAAAAGAAAGGAGCCAGGAGCTCCTCCCAAGCCCATGTGACCCACTGAACAGATTCTCAAACAACCTTAAGTGTAAATATAAATTGATTTATTTGGGCCAACTGTATGGTCTTAAACACCCAAAAGTAGAGTATAACCAAAGGGTAAAGTGATCAATGTATTTCTTTAAGAGTTCAAGGGATTACACTTCCCAGATACTAGGCTTAAGTCCATATAAAAAGTTTTTTAGACAAACTTTTATCCCTCATTGATTATTTTGTTCTGAATCAGAAAGTTCTTCTCAGATGTAAGACTTCAACTCTTGGTCTACAATGCTGTAGTGCACACCTGTAGCTAAGGGAGACAACCCACTATTGTTCTAAAATGATGGATAAATTTGTTTTCTTCCCCCATCTAGAAGCCTTTGAGAGGGAACTGACACTGATTGAGACAAACTTTTATCCCTCATTGATTATTTTGTTCTGAATCAGAAAGTTCTTCTCAGATGTAAGACTTCAACTCTTGGTCTACAATGCTGTAGTGCACACCTGTAGCTAAGGGAGACAACCCACTATTGTTCTAAAATGATGGATAAATTTGTTTTCTTCCCCCATCTAGAAGCCTTTGAGAGGGAACTGACACTGATTGAAACCACTCCAACAGCCATCAAAAAAACTGAAAGCAAATCATGAATTGATTACTCTTGAGTCCAGCCTTGGCAGACAAAAGAAAAATGAGGAGGAACCCAATAGAAAAATGCTTTTGGAAGCCCTTGTCAACAAATTCCAAGGGACTCTCATATGAGCTTTTGAAATTTGCCCTGTTCTGACTTTTTTCTAGTTCCCTGTCTAGAACTTGTAATGCTAATTACTCTTACCTTTACTTCTCCTTCACATCCCCTATTCACCAGTCAAGGACTTTCTTTTCCCCCTACAGATAAGAGTTATGCAACTTGGGAGTCTTTTAGATAGACCCACTGAAGGGGTACCCCAATTGCCTCACCATGTGTCCCTGTTCAGCATGGAAGAAGCCAGTGCAGTCTGAGTCCCAATTTCCTATCCATAAGCTGGGTAACCTCCTCAGAGGATAGTGTGATAAGAATAGGATGCAGGAATTGACTAGGCAGTTAGTGTAAAAAAGACCCCAAAGAAAAGTAGACAGCTTCTTGGCTACAAGTCAAAATGTCCTTGGGCCTCTTAGCAACATATTCTATTCCAAAGGCCAACAATGTCTAAATATTTTGGAGCTCTTATCTAATCCTTAAAATATTTTAGGGTTACCTCTTCTGAGGGGGAAATGTTACAGTAGAAAAAAGCCCCATAAAAAAAGAAGAAAGATTACATGAAGTTATCAGAAAAAAGTGATGGGGAGATATGGGAGGATTTGGAGGGGAGGGAGTGGGCATGGATTTGATCAAAACACCTTATATAAGCATATATAAGGTTATGAAATTCTTGTACAAATTATTTTGTACAAAGTGGAGCTCAAGCACCTGCTTCCCGTAAGGCTTTTCAGGTACTGATTATACTTGCTGGTTTTTCTCAGTGACAGACTGTGCAGAGTGATTTGTGAGACAGATTCGGCCCTGCCTGCAAAGGCTGTGTGTTCAGGGAAGGAAGGAGGCGTGCACAGCCTTGCTGATAATGAAGGCTGGCTTTCCTCATACATTTTCTTAGATGGCTCTTTTTGTTGGCTTCTTTGAACAAGGAGATTTTTCTAACTTCTACATAATAGCTCAAAACTTCCCAGTGTTTGAAATTACTACTGATTCTGACATAGCACACACACACACACTCACACACACACACATGCATGCACACACGTGCACACACACACGAGCTCTTTGGCTCATTCTGAAGTTCTTTTCTTTGTTTGCAGTTAGTCTCTCTGTTCTGTTTGCACCATGGTTATCCATGCCGCAGCAGTGTACCTAGAACAGAGGATGTAGGCACGCCTCTTCCCACACAGCAGTCCTGAGGGCTTAGAAGCACTGTGCCAAGATCTCTAAACACTCTACACATTTTATGTTATTATCTTCAAATCAGTGAGACATACACTTTTGATTTTTACATTTTCTTTGTATATATTCACTGTACATAGTGCTGTGTCATATTAGGATATTTTCATACAAGTATGTATTGTTCACTGAGCGTATTTCCCTCATTACCTCTTAAGCTAGTTTCTCATCCCTCTCTCCGTCCATTCATTCCTTTTATTCTCCAAGACTTCTATCATGGTGTGTGTGTGTGTGTGTGTGTGTGTGAGAGAGAGAGAGAGAGAGAGAGAGAGAGAGAGAGAGAGAGAGAGAGAATTTCATGTATTTAAATCAAATCTAAGCCAAAGAGAAAGCACATTTGTCTTCTGAAGACTAATATAACTCACTTAATTTGATTATCTCCAGTTGCACTTTTATGCAAATGTCACATCTTCATTCTTGATGGCTGGAAATTCCATTGTGTATACATATCACAGTTGCCGCATTCATTCCTCAGTCACTGCATACTTAGATTGGTTCCATAACTAAGTTATTATAAAGAGTACTACAGGAAACATTCATGTATAAATAACTCTGATATGTTGGCTTGGAGTCCTTTGGGAAAATACCCAGTGGTAGAGCCTGGTCTTGTGGTAGCCCTATTTTTACTTTTTTTTGAGAAACCTCCACACTGATATCCACAGTGGCTGTAGTAGAACATATTCCCATCAGCAGTGTACAGGGTCCCTTTTGTCCACATCCTCACCAGCATTTGTTACTTGTTTCCTTTCTGACTGGAGTAAGATGGACTCTCAATATAGTTTTACATTACATTCCTCTGATGATTTGTGAGATTGAACAAATTTTCATATATTTATTGGTCATTTGTATTTCATCTTTTGAGAACTGTTTGTTCATTCTGTTAGCCCATTTATTGATTGGGATGTTTGACTTTTTACTGTTTAGATTTTTTAGTTCATTGTACATTCTGGATGTTAGATGTCAGATGTATAGCTGGCAAAGATTTTTCTCCCATTCTGTAGGCTGTTTCCCCAGTTAACAATTTCCTTAGCTGTAGCTCTTTAATGTCATGAACTCTCATTTGTTAATTATTGGCATTGTTTCCTGAGTGACTGGGTTCTTTGCCTAAATATTGACATGTCTTTCCCATTTTTTTAATTTATTTTTTTGCATATTTCATGTGTGTGTACACTCTAAGTCATTTCCACTCCTACCTTCCCCCTTCAACTCCTTCTGTGATTCCTTTCATCTCCCCCTCTCAAATTCATGACCTCTTTCTGTAATTATTACTGTTTTAAACACACACACACACACACATACACACAAGTCAAGGCTGACCACTTAGGACTGGGAACCACATCAGGGGGCTTATCCCTGGGGAAAACTGATTCTTTCTCCTTCCGAAGCCACCAACTGTCTCTATCTCTTCATCTGGAGGTGGGGACATGTGGAATTTTCCCCACTCAGGTTGACATATTGACAGGTGTGGTCTTGTGCAGGTTTTTGCATACAACCTGCATACATCTTTGTCCTGGTACCATGCCGTTTTTGTTACTATGGTCCTGAAGAATATTTGAAGCCCAATGTGTTGTTACCTCCTGCTTTATTCTTTTTGCTCAAGCTTTCTTTGATTATTTTAGGAATTTTGTGCTCCTTTATGAATTTTACAGTGATTTTAGTCATTAACCAAAGAATGACACTGGAGATTGGTGGGAAATGTATTGATCTGTATATTTTGTTTGGTAGCATAGCCATTTTCACATCCACGGGCATGGAAGGTTTTCCCATTTCTAGTCTCATCTTATTTCTTCAGTATTTAATTTTTTCATTTATTTATTCTTATTTTAAAAGTCTAATATGATTTGGCTATTGTTTCATTGATTCTTTGTATTTTTGTTGCTTCTATTTCATTTCTGTCCTGATCTTAATTATTCTTTCCATCTCTTGATTTGGGCTCTGTTTTCTTGTTTTTCCAAGTTCCTAAGATGCATTGTTATTAATTTTAAACCCCTGTGATATTTTTATGAATGTAAACAGTTTTAGATATAAGCTTCCCACTTAATATTGCTTTAATTATATTCCATAAGTCATGGTATGTTGTGTTTTCATGCTCATTAGATGTTTGGACTTTTTTTTTTTTTTTTTTTTTTGTTTTTTTGAGACAGCATCTCCCTGTAGCCCCAGCTGTCCTGGAAATCACTATGTAGACCAGGCTGGCTTCAAACTCAAAAAGATCCACCTGCTTCTGCCTCCCAAGTGCTGGGGTTAAAGGCATGCACCACCATGCCAGGCCAGATGTTTGGACTTTTAAATTTTCTATTATTACTTTTTCAATGGCCCATTCATCATTCAATAGCATGTTGTTAATCTCTACGAGTCCATATATATTCTGGAGTTTCTCTAGCTATGGATTTGTAGTTTCATTCTATTGTGTATCAGAAATTATTTGGTATTATGGAATGTTGTTGAGAAGATTGTGTAGTCTGCAGTGTTTGGCCAGAACATTCTACAGATTCCTGTTTGGTTTATTTGGTCTATGCTGTCACTTAAGTCAGATGTTAATTTTTTGTCAGGATGACCTGCCCATTGGTGATGGAGGAGTATTGATATCACTCACTGTTACTGTGTTGGTGTTAATCTGTGACTTTACATCTGTTAGTGTTTGTTGTTTGAAATTGGATGCACCCATGTGTAGTGCATATATATTTAAAATTGTAATGTCTTCTTGATGGATCTGTCCCTTATTCATTATGAAGTAACATTACTTTTCTTTTTCAATGTCGATTCGAAGTTTTTCCAGATATTATAATAGTAACGCTTGTTTCCTAGTTATGTTTGCTTGGAATGTCTTTTTCATTCTTTCACTATAAGTTTGCATCTGTGTTTGACTGTAATGTACATTAGGTGTGCCACGTACTGGATATTGCTCTTAAATTCAATATTCTGTGTTTTCAATTCAGCAACTTCGATCATTGTTATTCAGAGCTATTACTAAAGGTGTTTATTAATTCTTGTCATTTTGTTGATTTAGGAGTGTTTGAGGTTCTCCAGTTCCTTGTTTGTCTCACTACTGTTCTAGCATGGCTTACTCTTTCCTGTGCCTCCTTGGCCGTCCTTGTCTCTCTCTTCAATCTAAAGGAATCCTCCAGTGTCTTCTGTATGGTTGGCTTGGTAGTTATAAATATTCTGCCTCTTTTGTTGTTGCTTTTTTGTCCTTCAATTATGACAAATGCTTTGCTGTGTGTGATAGTTTGGGGTGGAATTTGTTTTCTTTCAGTTTTTAATAAGCATTATTTAGGCCTCCCTAGCTTTTAAGTTTGTGTTGATAGTCCTACTTTTAATCTGATTGGACTCCCTTTATATGTGACAGGGTGTTTCTCTCTTGAAATTTGCAATATACTGTCTTTGTTTTGTATGTTTAGCATTTTAATTATAATGTGACATCAGAAGGTTCTTTAATGACCTTCCCATTTGGTTTTCTAAATGCCTCCTGTACCTAAATTGATATTTTCCTACATTGGGACAATATTCTGCTATGATTTTATTGAGAATATTTTCTGTGACTTCAGCATGAAATTCTTCTCCTTTTCTGATCATGATTCATCTATTTCATCTTTTCATGGTGCCCTATGGATCTCAAATATTGTTTTCATATTTTATTAATTAATCTTGATCACCGGAAAAATGCTCCAACTTCTCTACCTTGATTTTAAGTCTTTTTTAAGTTCTAAACATATATGGTGATATGAGAAATTTCCTCCATAAGCTCACGTATTTGAACACTTGGTCCCCATTTGGTGGCACTGTTTGGGGAGGTTTACAACCTTGCTGAAGGAAGCGTGTCACTAGGGTAGGCTATAAGGGGTAGAGCCTCACCTCACTTGCAGTTCATTTGGTCTGCTTTTGTGTTTGTGATTACTTTAATCCCAGCACTAGGGAGGCAGAGACAGGTGGATCTCAGTGAGTTCAAGGCCAGCCTGGTGTACATAGTGAATTCCAGGACAGCTGGGGCTACAAGGAGACCCTGTCTCAAAAAGACCAAAAAAAGAAAAAAAAGATGTGATCTCTTGGCTTCCTGCCCAGGCTGCCACCTGCCATGCCTCCTATTCTACCACGGGCTTCCCTTCTGGATCCAAAAGCCAAAATAAACTTATTCCTTAAGTTGCCTGTGGTCATGATATTGTGTTTCAACAACAGACAAATAAAAACACAGAAGTTGGTGCCAGGAGTGGGGTGTTTCTGTGAAAACCTTCCCATGTTTGGGATTTGGGGGTGGGGGGGTGGAAGACTTTGAAACTTTAAACTAGAAAAATAGGTGAGTGCTATAAACAGTGCTTAATGGGACATTCAGGAGACTGGAAGACATTAGCACTGAGTGTAATGCAGGGTAGAAGTAAAGATAAAGAGGTTTCAGAGGGAAGCAAGGACTTTAACAGAAATGGGGCTAGAGGCCATTCTAGAGATACTGTGGCAATCAATCTGGCTCCCTCTGCCCCTGTCCTAAGAACTTTCCTGAGGCTGAATTTAAAAGTGATGAGTTTATTTCTTTGGTGGAGGAAATGTCAAGACATCATAATATTCAATGTTTTGCTTGGTTATTATTGGTATATCTTATCCAGGTCAACAATACAAAAGAGCAAGTGCAGCAGAAAGAAATTTAAAAATGTACATTTAGGGGAGAAAAAGGGCACCAGGAGACTTTATGTTGCAGCCAAGGCATGTGCTGAAAGAGAGGCTGTAGTTGTTAAGGAGATCAGTGCCATTACCAGCAGGCCTCCTGGAGTACACTGGAACAGTGGAAAGGGTGCCCTTAGGACAGCTCCCACCCAGCTGAGCTTCCATGTTGTGAAAGGAAAAGACCTAAGGATGTTTCTACTCCTAGAAAACGACCTCATACAAAAGCTGCTGTAAATGTGACTCAAGGGGGTGAAGATCCATCCCAAGTTGGCAGTCAAACTGAGCAGTATCTTCCACATAGTACTGGCTTTAGAGACATGTCAGATGCAATCATGAGGGAGTCATGGATTCTTCCTCCGTGGGTTTAGAGAGTCACTGAGGCCAGGCAACTTGTGCCAATGTTGCAATTGCTGTAAGAAGACTGGGAGGTTAGGAGGCTTTGAGAGACCATTGTGTGAAGCTATGAAAGTGAAGCCTAGGTTGCAATGGAGACCGCAAGATGTTGGGAATGCCAGAGTCATGAGACGTATGCCAAGGAGACCTGTATACAGAATGTGGAGCCAGCCTAAGAGAGAGATGTATTTTGTAGGCAGTAAAACTGGAGTAGAATCATCTTAGCCTTTTGTTCCTAAAGTCCTAGACACCAGGCACAGAGCTTTAGGATTTGATGTTTTCTTTGCTGGGTTTAGTCTTGCTTTGGTTTTGTATTTACCTGCTATGTCCCTATTTTTCCCTTTATGAATGAGAATGTGTATTCTGTGCCATTAAATGATGGAAATACGCAATTTGTTTTCTGATTTTATAGGGGAGTCATAGTTAATATATTGCTATAAGTCTAAAAAGAGACTTTGGTCTTTTGAACAGTATTAAGACTGTTACAAACTATGGGAACTTTTAAAGTTGACTGAATTCATTTTGCATTATGATATGGCCTTGAGCCTGTGGGTACAAAGGTGTGGAATGTGGTTGTTTGAATGATCAATATCTCCTAAAGACTCAGGCATTTGAATCTTTGGCCCCAGGTAGTGGAAATATTAGGGAAGGTTTAGGTGTGGTCTTACTGGAGGATATATATCACTGGGAGCAGGCATGAAGTGGGTTTATAGCCTCCTTCTACCTCCAGCTCTCTGTGCATCATGTCTGTGATTGAAGATGTGGTATCTCAGCTTCTCCTTCTGGCTACCATGCCTCCCTCACCATTATGGATGCCCACTCAGGAACTATTAGCCCAGCTAAACTTTCTTATTTTGATTGTTTCTGATCCTGGTATTTTATCACAGCAACAGGGTAACAACAAATATACATTGATTTGTTCTTTTGTTAACACTTATCACTATTGAATTCAGCCTCAATATGCTATAATATACTGTATCAATCTCTTTATTCCATTCAGCCATTTGTATTCTATTGGAATTAATTCAGGAATTTATTTATGTCCTCTTTGATTTCTTCGAGCATACTCATAAGGAATTTTATTGCATTTAATGTCATTGGAGGCTATTTCTGGGAGCTTAGCAATTTTTGGAGGTGTCTTTTTCCTTAGTTTTTCATATTTCTTGTGTTTCTCCACTAGGCTACCTTGTGTATCTGGGATTACATTGTCAGTTTGATTTTAAAAAATCATACTCATTCTTTTAAATTCTGTATTTCCAGTGTTCAAGAGGGAATAAGTTGTAGTAGTGTTGATGTGTCTTTTTCCTCTACTCATAGTTTTGAGGGCACAAGGCTTGGTCACAAGGACTCCACAGAGGATAGAATACTGTTTGCAAATATTGTCGTTATCAATGGTAATTCTCACTATGGAATGCTATTAATACTATGAACATGCAATGGTAATTAAATTAAAAACCATCACCTTAAACACCAATCACTTTAGGACATAAAGAAACACTGTAAGTATGCGTGCAGTGATATACCAGTATGGTGGTAATGGAAATGAAAAGGACAGAGTGGTTGAGAAGAGGCTACTGGTTGGTGTTGGGTTTATAGAGAAAATGTGGTGGAGGAGAACAAACAGAAATGATCAGGGCATTAAAGATGAGTACAGGAGAAGATGTAGTTCTGGCTAAAGGTAACATGAAAGGAAAGATAAAGAAATGCAGTCAGGTAATTTTACAAATTCCAGCTTTCATGAAACTGAAGTACAGAGACCCTGAAAACTAGGTCAGTCTATATTTTTCAGAAATAAATAATGAAAAGAGAGAAAAAGAGAGATAGGATAAAACCAGAACAGGACAAAGTTGACCTGCTAAATTGATATCAGGTATTGAATAAAAGAGGAATAAATACTAAGGGGAAAGAGTGGTATGGGAGTATAGGCTCTGACTGCAGTCTGGCCCACTGTGCTTGCTGGTTTCTATCCCAACCCTCAGCATTCCTTCCAGGGAAAGCCAGGGCTGATCAGCATCAGTTTAAGATGGAAACGACCACTTCCTCTCTTCTCTCAAACATAAGTATCTTCATGATAGATATAGCTACAGAATAACCGGTTATTAAATAAGCATTCACATTGGCCCTTTGATTAAAGTTGTAAATGTCATTACTGGACATTCTATAGGCAGTTGTAAAAATACCAGACTGAAATAACGAACAGGCCTAATCAGGTGTTTTTCTGTTCCAATCAAGTGGTCTGTGGATTAATCTCTCTGATGGAACACTTTTCCCATTTTAGGCACCTACCTTTGAAGGTTTAAAAAGACTGTCCTAATAATTTGAAAGCGGATTATACTGTGCTCCAGGGCTGATGGGTTACATGTTGGATATTAATGCAGATTCAGAAACCTGACCTTAGAATATTTGAATGTCATTTAAAATTCACTCAAGTTCTACTATTTATATATTTTTTATTTTTTCAAAGCTTCAAGCATGCGTACTGTATTTGCATTAATTCTACCTCTTTCAGTCCCCCTCCCACCCCTCCCACATCCTTCCCTCTCCCTTATGATTTCTTGTCTTCTCTAATTATTATTGTTATATATGCATTTATAAATATACGTGTTTATAATGCACTATGTCCACTTAATGGTGCCTATGTGTTTCTGTGTAATCCCATTTGGGATTACCTTTCAGGGAGCTAGTCCCTGGAGAACACTGATCAGCACCCATTGATTACCTGTTAGCTCTTCATCTTGAGGTGGAACCCCATGAAATTTTCCCCATCCACCTTGGCATGTCAACTGGTTTTGTCATTGTGTAGATCTTGTTAGATTATCCTACTGTGGAGATTTCATTGGTACAGCTTTCCTTTCATGTCTAGAATGCAGCAGCAGGCATCTTCCCTCTCTCTAGTGATGTTCCCCGAGCTTTGGGTATAGAGGCTGTGTTGCAGATGTACCACTTGGGGCTGGGCACCTCACAGTCACTTATTCTTTGTGTTTTGACCAGATTATTTGCTAGCAGTGTTATCCTACGCTATGAAGTGAGAATCATCAATATTATTATAATGTTTCACACTGGAGTATAAAGTCAGGCCTGAGTTATTGTTTTATTTAAAGGTTCCTCAGTATATTAGAATGCAGTGTCAGCTTTAGGAAGTATCCCCTTGGTTTAGGTAAGAATGATGCCAGTGTTGTTTCCAAGTCCTTCCTGAGGACACAGTCTGCCTTTCCTCCCTTCTCTCTTTCTCAGAGCCTGTGAGTCCCTTTAAGGCCAGCCTACCACAGAAATGCTAAGGGAAGCATTCTGGAGAGTATTTGCATCTGGTCCTGTGCTGCTCTTGTTCCTCAACAGTGCTGAAAACAAATCCTTTCCACGTGGAACAGAATAGCTAGCAGGAGCACTCAGAGTAAGGAATCCTCTTTTCTGTAATCAACTGGCTTTGCGATCCAGTCTTCCCCACTTTCCCTGCCCTCTTCAATCCATGCTCAGGACCAAGGTCCTGCTTCCAACCCATTACTGTTCTTGGGGTCTAGGAAGAGAAACCCTCACTTTTGCTGCAGAAACATAACGGTGGTGCACAGATGTTCTCTAGGCCCTCAATATTTTGTCTGGCTATGGACACCTAGGCAGCCTTTTGGAAGGAATCCCTACTAGACTGAGCACCCTTTCCCTTACTTGCTTATTTACCCCTTTGAACTGATCCTGCTGCCCCAGTGCTAGGTAAACTGAAATGCCAATAGTTCTCCACTCAGGGACAGTCCCCATAGCTCATGTTTCCTCTCAAGGAGTCAGGTGAACAGACGAGCACAGACATCACTGCTGTATTTACTCTCATCTCTTTTGAGGTCCTTGATTTCATACAAACCACATGTTGGAATGAAGGAAAATGAATTTCCTGTCAAGATTTTCTCACTTTTTCTTTCTTGCCCTGATATTCTCTGTGTTGAAGCAGTGACTTCTGTTCACTTCAGTGGGAAACATCTTGGGTAGGCAGTTCTTCCCTTGTCTGGCAAGGCGTTGCAGGTGATCACAGCTTGTCCCTTCCATCCCATACCCCCAGCAGAACTCCCTCTGACAGTGCTGGACTTCCCTCCTTCCTTTTGGTTTGAGTTTCATGTTGTTTCACTCAGTCTGTCTGGCTGGGGAAGGCAGACTGCTAACAGGCTGACCCTTATGACCAGCGTATGTTGTGTGATAGATTTGTATGTGCCTTCTCTTTAATGGAATCAACAACACTATATTCTCAAGTCAGAAGGAACAAAGATCAGGAAATCACTTGGAAAAGTCTTCTGTCCCCATCTTGTGACATCTCTTTGAAAGTACTCATTCATCTTAAGCACCAGGTAGAAAGGTCCACAAAACTGCTGCTGAGCTGAATGCTTTCAACTTTGGGTTTTTTGGTGTTCCTTAGGCATTGAGAACAAACCCAGACCAAGTACCTTCTTCCATAATGGCGATTGCACAGTTGTTTTAAGACTCAGTGTATGATTTGCTTGTCTGCTTCCCCTACCAGACCATACTGTCAAGAGGCCAGGCCCAGCATGGAAGCAGATACAACTCCAGCACGCTTGAAATACTGGTCATTTGTGGGGCCATGTCCTGCTCCACCCGGAGTAGTTGCCCTCTTCTCTGTGCTTTAGCAGTGTTTGGTTATCATTGTCACTGGCATGTTCTAGAAGACTGCAGTTACTTTTATGCTTACTTTCCACACCATGTGTGGAAAGCCTGGCACTGAGGAGCTGCGCAGTGCTGTGTGTACAGGGGGAGCCATTCCTTCACAGCATGCTGGGAGGTGCAAAGAAGCGGGCTTCGGTTTCCTCTGTGTGTGTGTGTGTGTGTGTGTGTGTGTGTGTGTGTGTGATTTGTTCTTTATGAGCTATACTCTGCTGGGCCTGGGTCTGTACTGAGGTGAGGGTGTGTGTGGGTGTGGGTGTGAGAGAGAGAGCAAGAGAGACAGAAACAGAGGCTGGGTCAGGGGAGAAAAACTAATCGCAATCCAATTCACAAAACCCCACCCAGTCTTAACAATTCAAAAAGTCTTTTAGGTAAATCACTTAAAAATTGCTTAGACTTTCAAATTTCCTCATTCTTCTCCTTGTTCCTCTCCAGGACAGCCTGGATCCTTGGATTGTCCTCTGATGCCCTTGGTCTCCATGGTGATGTCTCCTGTCCACTTTGTCACTGAGTTTTAGTGGCATCTCTAGCCAAGGTCAATGGCTGTGTGTCCATCCCCGCATGTTTCTGTTTAGCTGCCCTGGTACCCTGGGTCCTGCCGAGGTATGGCTTTGACCTCTGTTTGCTCTCTGGCTTAGGAGGATGTACCTCTAGCTCCTTCTACCTCCCTAATCCTGCTGGTCAGCACTTGGAACTGCTTTCCCTATCCCTCTGCAGGGCCTAGGAGAACTCTTTTTCCTCTGCCCTGTGGTCCCCTGCTGTCTACCATGCAACTGCTTTTATCTGGTGTGATCTTCTTGGGCAGGTGTGGTAGAATCCTGAGACTTTCCCTGGAGGTCATTGCCCTGATGAGTTCACAAAGGAAAGTAGACTGAATTCTCCTGTGCCCCGTGTTTTCCCTTCACCCATCTAACCCACCTCCGGACTTTGACCTAGGGCACTAAACTATTGTGTAGACCCTCTTTCCTGAGATCCCTCTATCTGCTGCTTCCTGGAATCTCGGAATGGTGAGTGTGACCATTGGCAGTAGAGGTAGGAAATGGAAATAGCAAGTACTCTGTCATTCATCAAAGCATTCAAGAGACAGAAATCCCTACACTGGGTGGAACGAGAGCAAGAGATCACCCAGGGTTGATTGTACAGAAGAAGAAAGTTAGGAATTGATATGTAATCCACAGCAGCAGTGACTAACAGCTGAGAGCCAAATGTCATATGTAGAAGTGGTTAGGACTGTTCATTGAACCATATGTGTCGATTTTAAAGACTAGTTCTTACTCTAGGGAAAGCTCTGTCTGGCTCCCATTTCACTCCAGAGCTTGACCAAGCTCCATCAGTTCTCAGATTCCATGGGCAGACCTGTGTGTTAGTTTCTGCCACCCTGACAAGATGTCTGAGACTTGAGGAGGAAATATTTGTTGTCATTCACAGTGCCAGAGGTTTTAGTCTGTTGCTTCTGGGCCCCTGTATGGTGAGGAAAAACACTGTGGTAGGGAGTAGGTGCTGGTGAAAAGGGAGAAAGAGAAGAGAGAGAGAGGGAGGGGATGTAGGAGAGGGAGAAGGAGAGGGAGGAAAGAGAGGGGAAAGGTCAGGGAGAGAGGAAGGGAGAGAATTGGAGCCAAGATATATTCTTCTAAATCACATAACAGTGACCCGTGGACCTGTGACCAACCTCTTACTTAAGGTTCAACCTCTGAACATGGCACTGGGGATCAAGCCTTCAACATATGAGTCTTTCTAAGGGACATTTCATATCCAGATCATAACAGCCCATTATCAGTTGTCAATCTGCTCAGACTTGCCTTTGACTCTGCTAGCAGTAGACAGGGCAGGTGTCTATCTGCTGTGACACTAGGTCAGAGTGCATTTCTGAGTCTCTCTCATCCATGTTCACAGCCGATGGGGAATAAGAACTCTCTCTCTTAATAGCACAGGTGTGAACACAATTTGTTTCATGAACTTTTTATAAACCTCATGTACACTTCGACCATCAATAGCAAATTTGAACATTTTGTGATTGCTTCCTTGTTCTTTTGTTTTTACAGAGAATCAAGGAACAGAATTACTTCCTTCTCTTTCTAATCCCCAAACCAGAGTCTAAAGCTCCGCAAAGCTCTTCTGGAAAATATGTAGCAATACAATATTTTATGATACCACATAGGTTCAAATGTCATTACAAATACCATATAGAGTATGTGCCCACATTCAGGAGGTTTTAAAAATACTAAGTGAGGAAGTCTTAGTACAGTGGAGGCCTGAGGCACTCAGGAGGGAAAAATAACAAGTCACCATGTAGTGTTTCTAATCACCAAACATCACTTTGAGCAAGGAAGGAGGGTTTGCTGTGGAGTGCTTTATCCCTATTGATTCTCACTGTACGGATTCCCAGTTTGCTCCCATCACTGCTGACTATGCAGTCAACCTCTGCATAAATTCTGACAGGAAATAGCTAGCAGGAAACGACATTTTATTACCAAGTAGTTGCCAGAGTTCCTCCACGATCTGTGCTTCAATTTCTGCCTCCAGGTTCCTGCCTTGAGTTCCTCCCCTGACTTCCCTCAAAAATGGACTGCCATTTGGAAGTGTAAGATGCAATAAGCCCTTTCCTCTCCAAGCTGGTTTTGGTTGGAGTGTTTTATCACAGGAACAGATAGCAAACCAGAGCACAGTACACGGTTGTTCTCTGTGTGCGCTTCTTTTTACTCCAGCAGTTTATCTGTAATACCTGTTCTTTCACTCCCCGATCTGGTGATTACTGAGCACTTAGTGTCACATGCCCCTCAACCATTTCTACCATGGAGCTGCTGTGCCCACCTCTGATCACAGAATTTCCTGTGTATGTTGTGATCTGTGTTTGACAATTGTGAAACAATTGCCGATGCTGGAAAAAAATGACCATTTCTTCAGTAGTGATAGCAGTTCTTCTGGCTTTTTGCTTAGGAGATGAGCTAGAAGCCTTTCCTATTGCCATTAATCCTCATAAGAATTCTGAACTTCTGCTAGGTGGAAACAACAACCTTGTACAAGCAGCAGACAGAATCACTGCCACACATTACATTGTTAGTACTGTGGGTTTCCTGTGATGCTGCTGGGTAAGGGAGCTTTAGCTTTCCTGAGTAGCCTTACCAACACGATGCGGTTCAAGTTGAATAAGAGATGGAACTCAGGGAAGGGAAACAAAGGACCATGGGTTGGGCTGACTGGCAAGACAGAAGGAGGCTGTGTGCATGGGTTGCCTTCTTGAGTTTCCCTGAAAACTTCTGCCCAGCTTCCTTTCCTCATTACAACTATTCAAGGATGTCTTTAGTGCTTTTTGTTTCTTTGATCTATCAAGACAGATGTTGAGTGTCATGTTTATCAGCAGATAAAAGGAATGGTGATTTTTCCACTTGAATACTGGCGAATGAAAAACGGCTTTTGGAGCCCATCCTGCCAGCGGCAGGATTCACCCCTTCTCGGTCCTCACGTGTGCTAGATTCTGAAGGACACTCTGCATTGGGATTTCCTTTCATTCTCTGGAAGATGAGTGGTCAGTGAAGTGTGTTCTCATGTTAGCATCATTTCTCAATTAGGTTGATACACCCGGAACCAAACTACAGAGATACAGTTTCCCTCAAGGAAGATCCTGGTGCCACTGTGCACTTGGCCTTAAGAAACAAAACAAAACTGCGCTGTTTCCACTTTCTACTTCTTTAGCAAATGTGTGAGTTCAGTAGAAGTAAAAAGAAAGGCAGTAGAAACAGCTTAAGCATGAGCTGTTTTGTTTGATTTTAAAACATCATCCACAACAACGACAACAAACCAAGTCCTTTCTAAGGCCAAGAATAAAGGTGGGTGTGGTGATCACTTGTAACCCCCAGTACTGGGGAAGCTGAGATAGGATTGAGTTCAAAGTCAGTGTGGCCTACATGGTAAATTCCAGGCCGATCTGGAATTTAGTGAGAACTGTCTCAACCTCTTTCTCACCACCAAAATAAAGCCAAGAATGACTGGGTGGTGGTCCCTGTCTGAATCACAGGACTGCGTTTCTATAGGAAGTCAAAGGACATGAGATCAATACTGAAAACTCAAAATGGGTTAAAATTTTAACAGACCATAAATACCTCATAATACTATTAAAGCGTGAGACTTCTTTTGGCTCAGACATGCTTCCTGTCTGATATTCACTTCGTTGGGCTGCATACATGTACATACTCATCTCCCCCCTCCCCCCAAACATATTCTAAAATATTTATTCTGCCTTGGAAACCGTGAGACTGAGTATGCAGGGCTGTGCATAAAAACTAAAGAATACAGCCATGAGGTCATGTCATGATATTCTCCACTGAGCAGCCAAAGAATGGATCTTAATGAGATGAACAATCACTTTAGGATGGGAAACTGCAAAGTGATTCATATTTGGTGATGGTGGTGGCTGCCTCCTGTCTCTCCCTCCTCCTCTTCCCTCCTCCTCCTCCTCCTCCTCCTCCTCCTCCTCTTTTCAAACTCTGCTCTCACCCCAAGCAGCTGCTGATACCTCCTCCTCCTCTTCTTCCTCCTCGTCTTCCTCCTCCTCTTCTTCCTCATCTTCCTCTTCCTCCTCCTCCGTTTCCTCCTCTTCCTCCTCCTCCTCCTCTTCCTCCTCCTCGTCTTCATCCTCCTCCTCCTCCTCCTCCTCTCCTCCTCCTCTTCCTCCTCCTCCTCCTCCTCTTCCTCCTCCTCGTCTTCATCCTTGTCCTTTCCTCCTCCTCCTCTTCCTCCTCCTCCTCCTCTTCTTTAACCTCTTCACCTAACCTTCTGTCCCTTTCCTTGCTTCCTCCATCTCTCCCTTCTCCATCTCTTCTTTTTCCTCTTCTTTCTCCTCCTCTTCTTCCTCCCTCTTTCTCTTCCCCTCTCCTTCCACTTTCTCCTTTAGCAGATTCCTTTATCTACTTGTGTTGAAGTTAGATTAATACAAAATAACTGTGTCTATCTACTGGCTTATCAGCTGGATATAAGCTGAAAGAGTGAAGTGGTAGAGGGATGAGACCCCAAATTAAATATTTTGTAGTAGCTCTTTATATTTGGAAATGTAATTCCTTCAGCTTTGACTTAAAAATAAACAAATTATCCACTGTTTCTCTGCATTTCTTTTTGAAAATGTTTTTGTTATTTCTTTGGGAATTTCATACAATGTATTTCAATCAGATTCACCTCCCTTCCACTTCCTCCCAGGTCGCCCCTCCCTACCCACTCAGATTTCTGTCCTTTATATTTTATTTTACTTTTTAATAACCCATGGAGTACAATTCATGTTACCTATATACTCCTGTGCTTGGGGACATACACTGGAGTATGGATGACTCACTAGGGACCACTGCTTAAAGAAAACGGAGTCTCCCTCTCCCAATAGCTATCAGTGAATTACAATTTAATTATTTTTGATCTTCAATTTTAAAGCAACTTTGCAACCAATTTCTTTAGGTCAGCTCTGTTTCTTACTTTTTATTTGTCACTGGCTTTAATTTTTTAAACATTTGTTTGGGATTTTTACATCTTTGTTTATGAAAGATCAGCCCGTTAACTCTTCTAGTGTCACTGTTTGATTTGGGAATCAAGACTATAGTGGCCTTGTGAGATAAATGGGAATGTGTTTCCGCTTCACTCTTCTCTGGAGGATTTTGTATTATTCCTTCCCTAGAATGTTTAGATGAATACACTGGCAAAGTGATAAAGGACTGCAGTTTTACTTGTGGTGAAATTAAATCATGGATTATTATTTCAGCTCATTTAATAGACATACAATTTTTCTTATTTTTCTTATGTCAGTTTTGATAAGTTTTTGAAGCTTTCCAATTTTATCTTATTTTTTCAATCTATTGGTAGAGGCATAATTATTTTCTGCATGCTTTTGAGCCACAGTCGTTTGAGCTGACTGATGCAGACTCCGTGCTTGTGAGGAACCAGGTGTACACTAACCATCGTGCCCTCTGCTCTACTGTTAATTTGGTCTTTCTGAAATGGAAGTTTTCTCTTGCTGCCCCACTTCTTGAACACATGGTCACAGGTTCCCTAGTACCTCTGTAGAAAGTTGGTCTGCGGTGGCTTGGCATGCTGAGTCCACTGTGGTGGTCTCAATCCTGGATTCTGAAGGCTTGTTGTCTGGCATGCCCCTGAGTTCTAGAAACCCACAAGGGTTTTCTAATTTCCCATCTCCTGGTCTGGAGCCCTCCATCTTTCATCATGTGTGCCTGGCTGGCGCCTGTTTGGTTTCAGTACAGCCCTGATCGGCCTTCTCTGCGGATGTTCTAGCTAGGAGGAGATTCTTCTCCATTTGTGCTTTCCTAGTGCACCAACCTCTGCCATCATGTGTACAAGACTGTGTTGTAAGAGCTGGTAGCCTACCTGACTTCCCTCATGCCAGGAGGAGCTACATTTCCCCTTGATTTTGCTGGATCCTGGTGTCTGCACAGAGAAGGCACTCGATAAATGCTCTATGAGTGCTTCAAGTGCGACCACCCTGACCAGGGGCCAGTGATTACAGAAACAAACAAATCACCAGAAGAAATAATGTCCATATAGTATCACTGAATGGTGTTAAAATATAAGCTCAGTAGTCACTGTGGGGCGTCTTATTTGAAGAGCTTTTTAAAATTTTCTGTGGTATTTAGGTAACTGGTCGGGACAGGAGTGATATGGAGGCTGTGAAATACACGGACAACTGTGTCTTACAAATACACAGACTAGACGTGGTGAACTGAAACAGGTTTTTTAGTTATTATTCAAATGAGATTTTAGGGCTCTTGATTAATCAGAACATGTAGGGGAATTGCCGTGAGGGAGTTAGCTCCTTTTCACAGTCTGTCAAGATAAACCAAGCCTGTCCGAGGCAGTGGCCTTTATGGACCATACAGGTATTTAAAGAGCTGTTATTCATCCTGAGTGATTAACTTTGGGGCAGAAGATATGAGCAAGTGTTTCTGTAATTTTTAAATTTATTTTTGTTTGTGCTTTCTGATGATCTCATTCTACCACTTTTTTTTTGTGTGTGTGTGTGTGTGTGTGTGTGTGTGTGTGTGTTTGTGTGTGTTTACTGGGGAGTGAATCATGTAGGGCATCAAGCACACCAGGCAAACACTGTACCACTGACTCAAATCTCGAGCCCACGATGATTTCATTTTAAGAGCCTTAAACTTGACAACCTACATCCTTTCCAGCCAGTGGCATTATAGGGTTTCAGTGATCTCACCTGGGAGGGGAACAACACTTCATCCCTCTTTGGGCAGGTCATTAAGATCAAGTTGTCTAAGAAGTTGCTTTCCTGATGAATTCACTCCATCCTAGAATGTGTCTTTGTGGGAAACTCTTCTGCACCTTTGTGTATCTCACATGCTGGCTGGGGTTCAAGGGAGCGCTTCCTCAGTACTTGCCCAGGGCTTGAGTGTGCAGAGACCAAGGAGGTTCTGAAGCTCATCACATGCTATGCAGCAAAGTGGCTCATGGCAACAGAAGGTTTGTATGAGGAAATGGAAGACCTGCGTGAAGATGTGATGGCTCGTCCACAGTGACATTACACACAGCCTAACAGATGCATTGTGCCAAGTTTTGAAAGCAGAAGCTCTGCCTAAAATGGTGTTGCAGGTTATCCTGGGACTGCTATCTGGCAACCACAGTGACAGAAATGAATGGAGTGCTGGAAACTATGGGCATTTCTTCAGAAGATGGACTATTTTTATTGTTCTATATTTTCCTTCTCCTTCCCTCCTTCCTCCCTCCTTCCCTCTCTCCCTTTCTTCCTTCCTCATGAATTTATTTTGGGTGTTCATGAAATGACTTCCCATTAGATACCTAAACCAAAAGACCTTTTGAGTACCGTTAACAAGCTATATATCCATCTTTTTCAACATATAGGCTGCCACTTACAATGGGACCTGGCCCTTGGTTTTTCAGTGGGACGAATTTACATGGAAAAATATTCAAGACATCCTTTACCAGAGTCTATCCAAGGCTTTCTGCCCAATTAGTTTTCTCCTAGTTTAAGAAAAACACTTTAAAATGAGGGTGTGAAAAATTCCACTACTCTTTTTAAAAACATTTTATCTGTTATTTTTATTTACTGTGTAAGAGTGTATTACTTGAATATATGTAAGTGCACTCATATGGAGTACCAATGGAGGTCAGAAGAGGGTGTCAGATCTCCTGGAACTGTAGTCACGATGGTTGTTAGTTGCCATGTGGGTGCTGGGAATCAAACCCTGGGTCCTCTGCAAGAACATCCCATGTTCTTAACCTTGGAGCCATCTCTCCAGCCTCAAGATTCCTCTGCTCTTGACGGGGCTCTTGTTGAGATCAGTTCAGCTCTAAGGGACACCTGCATTATCATGGGAAATAGGGAAGAGTACTTAGTCTAAGCAACTTTAGGAATTTTTGGAACTAGTGAGTACTAATTGTTCAATGGTTAAGTTCATTTGAAACTCTTCTGTCCAAGAAACAACCTCACTAATAGGTCGGTGGTAGATGGGGAGAACAGGGCATTCTAAGTGGGAAGGATAAAGAGGGAGAGGGGAAGGTGGACAGAGGGGCCAGTGGGTCAGCAATACCCTGCACACTGTGCTACAGCTCAATACTACTCAGAGAAGGGTGGCCTGAAGCTCCTGGGTATTGAGTGGCAGCCCCACAAAGCGATTGACATCTGGAGTGTCTACCCAGGTGGGGCATTGGGTCAAGTGGGAGCTGGCCATTTAGAAAGCTGGTTACCATTTCTTTTCATAAAACACTCTACTGTCTTTCTGTTGTGATGTTTTATGTCTTTTTAATTTCCCTTTCTCTCTCAATGTGTTCACTTTTTATTACATCAATTCCACATTCCACAATCTATGCTTTCCTGAATTTTATTGAGTCCATAATAGATGTTCCCGAAAATTTACTTGTTTCCACGGGTCTGTGTTATATGTTTTCAAAGAGTAGTTCTCTGCGTTTTGAGTGTTCTTCTCTTCTTCATTGTTGAATCTTCTCTTGGATATTTTGTCTTGTTAGTTGTCTTTAAATCAGGAAGCTAGTTAGATGATTTTCCACACCATATGGGTAGGTTGACCCAGGTTCCCTGTGTTCTCTGCCACATGCTGGTTGAATCTTTAGCTCCTCCCAGAGTCTAGAAAAGTGGAGAATATATAAATATTCATACCTTTTTGGTGTCCTAAAAGTAATTTGTATGTCAGTTCTCTGGGTCTGCCGAAGCTGTTTCCCCCCTACATTGGTGAATTCCCCCTGAGTGTGGCAAAAAGCTTGGGGCTCCCCATGATGCAGATTCGTACCTGCTTCTGGATAAGGATTTCAAGGACTGCTTTTTTTCTCAGACAAAAATCTGTCCTCACCTGGGGTCTGACTTGACTGTCTTGATTCCGATTTGTACTTTCCCAGGAGTACAGATGATTAGAAATAGTGACATAAATCCATGGGCCCATTTGACATTTTTTTAAATTTCAGTTGTCTTTTTCATTAGGAATTTTTAGTTCATAAAAGTGGTATAGGGGTGTTTGGGAGCATGTGTCAGTAGATGGTCAGCTCACTTTCATGTTCAGTTACCTTTCTGTTCTTAGCTTTCTGTTCTATTGGCCATTTTTTTCAGGAGTTGTTGAGTATGTAAAGTTTGGCTTCATTAAATCATGATCCACCATCCATTTGACTGGAGACCCATGAGTGTACTGTGTTGGAAGACTACTGGTCTAGAGAGTCCTTCAGTTTGCTTTTTCCTCTTTTCTGGAAATCATGTGGATTATAACATTTTGAACTTGCCCCACCTGAGAGTGACTTTTATTTTGGAATCAAATATACACAGTGACTCTTCTAGACAAAAACTTAAATATCTTTAGTTGTACAATATTCTCCTCAGAAAGTTGATACCATTATTACAGAGGTTTCTTAGCAGAAACCTGTGGTCAGCTTGAATTTTTGAAGGCTTTATGTTCTCAGAACTCTTCCAGTTTTTCCTTATTTTGGAGTAAAAAGTTACATAGGATAAGTTGGATTTTTTCAATTTTTTTGTCTTGTTTTACTTTATCTATTTTTACTTGCTTATATGGGTTTTACTTTAGTCTTTAAATTTAAAATGTATTGAAGTGCTTCTGTTGGTTTCCATGGAAACCATTGTAGGTAGGTGCACCTTCTGGTTTTTCTATCAGTTGTATTTCCCCTTATTATTTTTTTTCTCCTTTGTCCTTTCCTCTTAGGTCTTGAGGATTAACATAGGTCCTGATTAGACATTCATACTAAATTCTTGGTAGAATCTTTAAGCTTCAATTGAAGGCAAAAATATTTAAAAAGTTTGAAATTATTCTCAATTCACTTTCCTAGTTGAGAACTAGCTTGCGAGTGGCCGCTGGGCACCTGATGTGAGACTCCAAATGGGGAGCAGACTTAGGAGGCCTTGTGGTTTGAATGAGAACTGTCCCCTATCTCACACATTAGAACACTAGGCCTCAGTTGGTGATGCTGTTTGTAGAGCTTTAGGAGGCGTGCTGCAATTGCTGGGGAAAGCATAGCACCACAGCAGGCTCTGAGTGTTCATAGCCCTGCCTCACTTCCGGTTTAAGGTCTCTGTTTTCCACTGGTGGTTGAAGATGTGAGCACTCAGCTTCCTGCTCTGCCTGCCTCCCCCAATATGCCTCCTAGACCATGATGGGTTTCTAGTCCTCTGGAAATGTGAGCCTGAATAAACGTCTCCTTCTGTAAGTGGCCTTGGTCATTGGTGGGTTTTTTTTTTTAATATTATTTTTTATCTTTTTTTAGAAGAAACATGTCATTACAGTTTTAATATGCTCAATAACAGTCTCCAGACCAAAGATACAGCTCTTTCAAACTCAGTATAAACCCTGTAAGACATAAAATTGAATGAGTTTTTAACCTTTAAAAAAGATCTCCATTTCATTTTAAAATATACTGTTTCTTACAGAAAGACTCATTGTTCTTTTTACTAACACTGAGATGTTGGTGCATGCGTCTCTAATCTGTATGTATCTGATTATTACTAGCCATAATCGGTTGCACTTGGATCCTTGGTGCTTGTGTATGTCTACAAAGTCAGCGGGTAGATTTCAATGGTAATGTTTATCACCTCTACTAATTAACATGACGAAAATTTTTATGCTTCCTCATGGTGTTTTATCACAGCAACAGAAAAGTAACCAACACAGTAAGGAATGAGTTTGGCTAAAGAGCTTCTGATCCTTATTTAGAACAGCCATTCATTCCTTGATATAGTCTCCTCATTCTTTGGTGGAGTGACTGTTCACTAAATGTGAGTTACTGACAGCCCCTCCCCCATGCCAACATTATGTCTTGTGCTGACTTTAAAATCCAGCACACTTCTTTTTTCTTTTTCACTGAATTTTTATGAATTTCATACAGTATAATTTGATTGTACTTAGACCCCCTATCTCTATCCCTCTTCTAGGTCCCCTGCCAGATTTCATGTATGCTAATCATATATATTCAAGCCTATTGAATCAAGTTCTTGTCCCCAAATGTTTTTCAGTGTGCATCCATCCACTGGAACCCGGTTAACCCATCTAGAGTCACACCCTTAAAGAAAACGGATTCTCTGTCTTCCAGCAGTTATCAGTTGCCTGTGGTTCCTCAGCTGAGGTTGGGGCTTCTTCCCCACTTCCCCACTTCTGTGCTGGGATTCTGTCTTGTCTTGAGCTTGTTTGGGTCATGTACATGCTGTCACCATTGCTGTAAGTTCATATGAGGAACTTCCCAGCCATCTGGAAAATCATTTCCTTGTGGTCATCCACCACCTCTGGCTCTTACATTCTTTCTGCCCTCTCTTCTGCAATGGGCTCTGAGCTTTGGGTGGCAGAGGTTTGATGTAGGTGTCCTACCAGGGACAAGCGTTCTGTAATCTCTTATTCTCTGCATTTTGGCCAGGTGTGACTTTCTGAGTTAATCACCATCTGTTGCATGAGAAAGTGATGCTGGTGAGAGTTGAGAGGTGCATTCTTTCTGTCCCCTGTTCTGCTGTGTTCCCTGAGCCTTGGGTGTAGAGGTTGCATTGTAGATGTGTCATTTAGAACTGAGCACTTCACACTTATTCTTTGCCTTTGACCAGTTGTGGAACTTTGTAATAGTCTCCATCTCTTGCAAAAAGAAGTTTCTTTTTTAAGTGGCCAGGGGTACACTTCTCTGTAAATATAAGGATGCATAATTAGAATACAGTAAGAAATTACATTGGTCTGGAGATGTGAGAAACGTAGGTTTGTCTCTAGGATCTATAACCTCTCCAGCCATGTGTATCTGACCATGTTTACAGTACTACTCATGAGTTACCTCCTATTGAATGGGTCTTATGTTCAATTAGATAGTTGTTGATTACCCCCAAAATAAAAGTGCCACTATTGTACCAATAGGGTTTATTTGCAAATTATTGTGGTTCATAGATGTTACAGCTGGATGGGGTCACTGATTGGTTTTTCTTCCTTGGCAGTTTGTATAGTATCTTCTGATACTGTGGGGGCTAGTCTTCAGGGAGGAGGCTTCTAGATCAGTTCCAGCTCAATTGCTCCAAGTTTTATGTCCAAAATATGTCAAATCTTCAGGAATAGGGTCTTACCTTCAAGTTCTGGGAGGTAATCAAGGGCTATGACTATAGCCTGTGTGATTTTGGGAGTTTCTTGGACTACCCTGACCAACAACTTGAAGGGACTTTCCCCTGTCTGACAATGTGTTACTGTGTTTTTTTCTTATATAATTTCAACTATCTACATCCACTCATTCATATATATATATATATATATGTCTTATTCAGTAAGCTTGTGAACTAATACATTTCCCTCTGGCTTTTCACACAACCTAAGTCTTATTTATCTGTACTGACTCTAACAGCCAGTTCATTTCTTTTTTAAACAATATTTTTATTAATTCTTTGAGGGTGTCATGCAATGTATTTTGATCACATTCTTCCCTTCCCGAATTTCTTCTAGACATCCCCACCCTCCCTACCCATCTAACTTCATGTTATTATTTAGTATTTTTTCAACTGAGTCTGATTTGATTTGGTCAAATATTCTTAAGTGTAGAAACAGCCCTTGAGCATAGTCAGCCTACCAGGAGGCACACTGTTAAAGAAAACAGACTCTTCCTCTCCTTAGCTAGGGGTGAGACTTCATGCCCCCCTCAATCCTCCATGCTGAGATTTTGTCTGCTTGATCTTTCACAAATCTTTTACATGCTGTCACACCTGCTGTGAATTCGAGTGTCTAACTGCCCTCTTGTGTCCAGGCAACACTGTTTGGGCTTAGTCATCCTCTACCTCTGGCCCTTAAAATTCTTTCTGTCCTTCTTTCCCCTCTTCTGCAGAGATTCCCCAAGCCTTCGAGAGAGGGGTGTGATAAAGATGTCCCATATAGGGCTGAGCACTCTGTAGTCTCTTATTCTCTGCATGTTGACCAATTGTGAATACATTTCTTAGTGCTGCTAATGAGACCCACAAGGCTGACCCTAACTTGTCTACGAAGCCTGTGCTGATTTCCTTTTTGCGTGTTGGCAATTCACAAGTCAGTAGAGACTGCCTTCAATCTGTAGTTTACATTATTGAAATTTTTTGGTATGGTTGATCCTTTCCCGAGTTTTAAAGATTGATCTAGGATTTTTTCTCAATTTGGGGGTTCCTTTTCATGAATATCAGGAAGCAAATATCATATACCTTGCCAAGTAGTCAATTTATTCTCTCCTACTCTTGCAAATCAGGGGCTATTTTGAAGTAAGGAAGACAAGGGCAAGTTGTATAAACCAATGTCCAATGAAGACTTGACAGTGATCTTAACTCTCCTGCCAAGAGTTTTCTTAGCGTCACCTATGATGATGAAGATCACTAACAGAAATGACAATAATTTTAACAACTGCATTTTTAAAAACAGCCAAGAATCACATAGTTTGTATCAACTTCATTTGATCTTGTATCAGTCTCCAACACCTGTTGCTTGATCTGTCTTGTATATAATCCTCAGAGAGGTTAAATGTCTTACATAGTGGGTTCTCTGTGCAGTAGGACTCAAACCCAAGTTTGTCTTCAGACTCTACTGTTGCTATGACCATTGGCTGCCAAGGTGTCTTTATGGTATTTGCAGTATTTCCAGTTAGTATACTCTGATAAACTGCAGGTATTTTATTGATGTTGCATATATTGCTTTCTGTGCAAATAATGGCTATATAGAGATTGGCTATAGATAGATGATAGATAGATGATTGGTAGATAGATAGATGATAGATAGATAGATAGATAGATAGATAGATAGATAGATAGATAATAGCTAGATAGGAGTATTCTTCTTTATTTCCTTGGATGATTTGGAAATCCTCAGCCTATCATCCATCCTCTTTTTTACAGCTAGGGTATTACATATGGCTCCTTCCTTCCTGTCCACTGAAATAGGTGACCTGCACCTCTGTTTTTTGTGGCTTTCTGTGACTACAATGGTGGACTACATCTTCCCATGTGTCTTGAGACATCTGTGGGCCATGTGACTGATGTTCTCTATGGCTACTGCTGACCAAAGTGCCTTCAACAAAAAGCATCTCAGAAGTGTGTGGTGGTATTTATTTCTGCTCAGACTTAGCTTATATTCAACTATAGCTTGAAAGATACATAACTAGGAAAAGTAAAAATCACCCATTATTTAGAACTTGATAAAAATAAAATGGTCCTAGAGAATCTTGGGAGTGATCAGGGTCTGACTGATGAGAATATTTTTGGTTTTGGTTTATTTACTTTGTAACTTGCTACTTTGATCCCATTATTTTTCTTTCAAAAATATTTGAATAAATAAAAATATTTAGTGCCTGTAAAAAAATAATCTATCATCATAGTTTTAGATTTATTCTTTGACGCTTCTGTTCTGATGATGTCATCTTTTCCCCCATAGGTTACGGTCTTTGGTCAAGCAGTTAGAGAGAGGAGAAGCTTCCGTGGTAGATCTTAAGAAGAATTTGGAGTATGCAGCCACAGTGCTCGAATCTGTATATATTGATGAAACAAGGTAAGTTAGAAAAGGGACTAATAAAGCCATGCTAAACTCTCTGTCAAATAGTTCCCCCACGGTTGGGCTAGGTTCTGGTTTAGACTTTAGGCTTGGAACATTAGTTTCCACAAACAGGAACGATCTGGAGAAGTTATTTCCCATCTGGAGTTCCTCTTTTACAAAAAAACTAACCTCACATGACTGACTATTAGGAGGAGAAAAAGTAATTCTTAACATTTTACTGAATGCAGAGTTCCACTGTAATTATTGCTTGTGTCATTCTAATTGTGTTTAATTGAATTCACAATATCTGTAACAGGAAGTTCCTGAGCTGATGAAAATATTTGGTCTCTTAAGCTCCAGCATTCCTTTCTTAGTAGACTTTCCCACTTGAGATTTCTCTGTCACCTCTATCTCTATCTCTATCTCTATCATCTCTATCTCTATCTCCATCTCTCTCTCTCTCTATGTATATATATCATCCATCTATCTATCTATCTATCTATCTATCTATCTATCT
>NW_008332644.1:1523915-1577318 GCF_000622305.1 Nannospalax galili | reverse complement strand
CTATCTATCTATCTATCTATCTATCTATCTATCTATCTATCATCTATTCTAGCAATTGTAGGCACTAAAAATGCATTTGAAAATTACAAAATTTCTTTTCTTTTTTTTATTTATTGTTTTTATTTTATGTGTATGTGTGTATTGCCTGCATGTAGGTAAGTGTACCCATGTCTTGCAGTGCCCACAGAGGTCAGAAGAGACTCCCCTGGGATTGGAGTTACAGACAGTTGTTAGCTCCATGTGGGTGCTGGGATTCGAACATGGTCTTCTGCAGTAACAACCAGTGTTCTTAACTGCTGAGCCATCTCTCCAGTCCCCAGAATTGCTTTTCTTTTGAAAAATGTTGAAATTGTGAATATGAGTCTTTCTAGTTCACACAGGCCTCTCTTGTCTGTTTGGTATCTTGCTTTACTTTAACAAATTCCAATCTGAATGGATTTTGCTACAATATAAGGATTGTTTGGTTTATTTTTTAGTGCTATACTTTATTTTTAATTTAGGGCATTTGGTATCGCCATCTTTGCCAAAGTATTTCCTCTTCACCCAAATTTATATATTTAAACAAATGATAACAAAAAATACCTTTACATTGTTATCTGCTTTTACTACTTATTTTTAGTTGGGCTTTTATGATATTTAATTCTGGGTTTTATTATACCACAGCTATGTATGTTCCTTTCTAGTGATCTAACCTATGAATAAGTTAGACAAGTCAGAAAAGCAGAGCCACAGATGGCTAAGTCATTGGGCTCAAACAAGGAACTGCATTGCTCTGGAAAGTTTCCTTGAATTTAGAAATTTACGTGTCTATTACATCCTATTAGATTAAAAGGACATCACTTGGCATCATTTAAGATCATTGCTTCAGAGGGCTTGGTTGTTGTGATTTTTGTAATGCTTTTCAAAGTCTTTAAACATTCATTAATTTTGATAAAATTATGCCACATGGGTACCTGTATGAACTACGTAAGCCTCTCTGTGAATGCATTTCAAAGGGAGGTTTTACATGTCAGTCAGCTTCCACAGCCCTGCAAGAATTTAGGCTGCTGTGTGTTCTTGAGTGCAGTTGTCTGTCACCAGTGGAGTCTGCACTAGGGTGGGTTTGACTCTTCTTGTCTCTTTGTTTCTTCATTCAGTGTATTCATCGGCTTCCCATCACTATAACACATAACTGTAATAATCAAGTTATAAAAAGGAGAGGTTTATTTTGACTCCCAGTCTGTAGTTAATTGGTTCCATTGCTTCTGAACCAGTGACCAAGCAACACGGCACAGTGGGAATGTGTGGAGAACAAAGCTGCTTGCCTTATGGTTCAGAAGGGAGGGAGGAAGAAGTAGGATTGGTCTCCTTACCCCCTTGAAGGGCATGTCTTTAATGGCCTAAAGATCTCCCACTGGGTCCTACCATCTCCTAGTAGTATCAATGACTGGATCACAACTTTTAACACATGGGTGGTGGGGGAATAGGCCAGATCTACCCTAGTCAAGGGAGCCATCCAAAATACCATTGTGAGCCTTCATGGGCCTTGCTGAAATGCTTCTCTCTCTCTCTCTCTCTCTCTCTCTCTCTCTCTCTCTCTCTCTCTGTGATTTAATTCCATTTCTTTGCACGTGTGTTGCAGGTAGAGCAGAGGAGCAGCTACTGTGAACAGGAACTCTAAGTTGAGATCCCGTTTCAGTGTCTTGGTTATGTTTCTTATGTTCAGGCGACTTCTGGATACAGAGGATGAACTCAGTGACATTCAGTCTGATGCTGTGCCTTCTGAGGTCCGAGACTGGTTGGCCTCCACCTTCACCCGGCAGATGGGGATGATGCTCAGAAGGAGTGAGGAGAAGCCCAGGTTCAAGACCATTGTCCATGCAGTGCAGGCTGGAATATTTGTGGAGAGGTAAAGGTGAAATTCATTCCTCACTTAATGAGCAAACCAGTAAGAGAACACCAGCTTCTCCTAACCAGAAGTCTTCCTTCAATGCAATTTGATACATAGATACTGAAGCTTCTGGGTAGAAACAAGTAGACTTGAATAAGAAATGGTGAAATTGTACATATTTTAATCTCCATGGCATCCTTAGGAGAAGTTTTCTCTTTGCTCAATCTTCTTTTCAATTTGAAAATTTTGAGTTTGGCATCATTTTTAAAAGGACATCCTCTATTGAATCCATTTCTCAAATATGGGAATGGTATCTACTGTCCAAACAGATGAGGGGTGCTTTGTGGTTGCTGCCCCAGGGAAGACAGTTTACTTATGGGGTGTGGGTAACCCCATGACACGTCAGTCTCACTAGCCGCCTGAAACTGAAATGTTAATCCCCCGCTATACAGTTACACAATTTAGAAATTCCATGGTAAGTTCAAAGGTTCCTGTGATATATTCTTGAGTGCTGTTGGCAGTTCTGGAGAACAGATATTTCTAATGGGATGCCTACAGGGATTCTTCATCCAGTTCAAGTACCACACTCCATACCCTTCCTGCTGTCCCGTAGTTAGTTCTGGCCCAGCAGGTCACCCATTTTAATAATTTAATTTCCAACCTGGGACACTTAGACTTAATTTTATCTTATTTTCAGTGGTTCATGAGTTTAGGGTTGCTTTGACTTCTGTTGAATTTATCACTAAGGTCACTTGAGTAACTTGGGGAAATTCCTCAGAACTTGAAGTTCCTTGGAAAACCAGATGAGCTGATTTCTCATTTTTCATTGTATTGTGTGAATCTCTGGGATGCTAATCATTTGTCATAAGCTATCACATGATGTTTTCTCCTCTAACTTTGTCAGAATGTATAGACGGACATCAAACATGGTTGGATTGAGCTACCCACCAGCTGTTATTGAAGCATTAAAGGTAAGGTTACTTAAAGGTTTGTAGGGAGCATGGTATCTCATAAACATACAGTTAAATTTGTTCTTAGAAATTAAGAGGCTTTTATTATTGTTCTTTTCCCAGTTATTGCTTTCTTAATTTTTCATTATTCTTTTTTAAAATTTGTCATTTTTATTTTATGTGTATGAGTGTATTACCTGCATGCGTGTAAGTGGACCCGTGTAGTGCAATGCCTGTGGAAGTCAGAAGAAGGCATCGGATCCCCTGGAACTGGAGTTAAGGATGGTTGTTAGCCACCATGTGGGTGCTGGGAATCAAACATGGGTCCTCTGAGAGAACAGCCAGTTCTCTTAACCGCTGAGCCACCTCTCCAGCCCCAACTTGCTCGATGCTCTTTCATCCTCTGTTCTAACAGGTTTACTACATTCTTAGTCTATATCCTTCTAATTTAAAAATAGAATTTTATTAATTCTTTTAGAATTCCATACAATGTGTTCTGATCATGTTCACCCCGTATATCTCCTGTCAGATCCATCCCCACCTTCCTACCCACCAATTTCACATCATTTCATTTTTCAAGTCCATCACGTCTAGTTTGTTACCTAAACAGTCGTGGGGGAAGTATCCCCTGTAGCATGGTCACTCTACTAGTAAAACTGACTCCCCCCTGTCAGCTGCTATCAATTACTAACAGCTCCTTACCTAGCAGCTTTGTGCCCCCCTCCCCACATGCTAGACATGCTGGGATTATTGTCTGACTTAAGATGGTGCAGGTTTTGTGCATGTAGTTGTAACTGCTGAGTTTATATGTGCATACGCCCTCTTGTGTCTGGAAAATGCTGTTTTCTTGTGGTCATCTACTGCCTCTCGCTCTTAAAACCTTTCTGCCCCCTCTTCCACAATGATCCCTGAGCCTTGGGAAGAAGGGGTGTGAGCTAGATGTCCCAGGTCTGAGCACTCTGCAGTCTTTTATTCACACTGATGAGTTGTGAGTCTCTGTGTTAACCTATATCTACTGCAAAAAAGAAGTTTCTCTGATGAGGGCAGAGAGGGGCACTAATCTGTGAGTATTGCATCATTAGGATAAAAAATCAAACTCTATATGGATTTTTGTTTTGTACAGTGATCTGACATGCTGAAGTTCGTATATCTTAGGCTACAGGAGATGAAATATATATATATATGTGTGTATATATATATATAATATACTTCAAATTAACTTAGAATCTTGTTGGGTTGTAATTATGTCATTATCTCATTGCCCAATCCAAGTCCATTTTATAGAAGAGGAAACTAAGTAAGACCCAGCAAACTTTAAGAAAAATAAAACCATAATTATTCAGAGACATGTTGAGACTTGAACACAGTGTTGCCAGCACATGACACCCGTTATGTTTCATGGCATGACAACACACTTCAAAGCCCTTGTCCTCTCCAGATATCTTGCTGTTCTCCCAAGACTTGCTCTGAGCCCAATATCCATGGGAAGTCATATAAACATGACTTCAGCTTACTTAGACCGAGTCCTGCAGAATTACTCCCAATCAGGCAAGCTGGAAGTTGTGCAGACCAACTCTACAGGCCCCAATACAGAGGTGATCTTTGAGGCAGGTGTAAATCAGAGTCAGTGGTCTGAGGGTGTTTCTGATGTTCTGAACCTGATTCGGTTTGGACTCCAGGCTAGTGCTGTGCAAGTGTCCAATGCCCTAGGCTGGGTGACACTACTAGGTGTCTACACTTGGCACTGGTCCATTTATTCAGGGACATCATGGATTCTGATGTCTGCTAGTGTGTTTCTCTGAAATATGGAGAACTGTGTAACCTGATGATGTTTTCAGGAGATAAATCTCCCATTCGTGGAAATGGAGGTAGTGAGTGCCTCTTAATTAGTTTCATGCGAGAAACAAGCCCCATGGCCCAATTCTCATTATTCCATCCTGGTTTTCCTTTTGTCTCAGATTTTCACTGGGTGCATTTGTGAGACCTGGAACACACAGATGTGCATTTCTCCTTTGACTGTCCATATTTTCTTTCTCTTCACTTAAGAGCAGAAAGCACACTGTAAGAAGCTACATGCCCCCACACTAATGCCCGCTCCATCAGTCTAATTTACAGTGATGTTTCCCATTTAATCAGCCTGAATCACTTTATGAGATCTGATGTTTCCTAACACCCACTATGAAATTGCATTGATTTTCATAATTGACCTGAAATATTGAGCGAAAGTCTTAGGAACATTAGAAACATATTTTAATCCTTAATTTCTTCATCATGAACACAAACACAGGTAGGTATGCTGATGCTGAGATATTTTCTTCTTTCTTTCAAATCAAGGCCTCTTTGCTATATGTGCAAAATAAAAATGTGGAACAATCTGTTTTGTTCAGAAATTGTTACTTGACATTTAAGGAAAAGAAACGCTCAGAAGTACACAGTCTTTCTGACAGAAAGGTACTTAGACTATCCAGAGCAGCAATCGGCACTCACTCCAAAGGACAGCCTTTCTCCTCATGTACTACCGATGCATGTATTAAGTAAGGCTAAGCTGTTGTTCTCTGCCTTTCCTCTATTCATCTCGTAAGCTCAAAACCTTTTACAGTCTAATATTTTTCCAGTTCTCCACACTTGTCTTTTATTGACTGTGAACTGAGGTAAGTTGGAGAGGCACGGGGATGGAGTCTCTTTTCCTTTTTTATATACCCGTTGGGGGAAAGGTTATTTGCACTTCACTGCTATGGGGTTTATATGTCAACCGCAACTTATTTCTTCTAGTAAGGAAAAAAAATCCTAAAGACTAAGATAATTCAGTTCACTAAAATAATCATTATATCATGCCCTTTTAGGTTTTGCCATTAATGTAAGAACATGGCATAAGTGACATCTAGGTAAGAGAAAAATTAACAACCACCCACTCCAAATTGTAAATGGAGTTGTATTTCATTCTTCATGGTTTTATTTTTCCCCATTCAGTACGCACCAATTTCTATTTTTCTAGTCTTTGGGGTGAGGTTGTGGAAATTCAGGAGGGAATTCTTTAGAAGGGCTGTTGTCCTGTGACTCAGAAAGTAGCCCCTTGGATAAACTCCAGGTTTAAAGAGGGAGAAAGTGAACAGATTCAGGTTTTCTTTAGGCTATGCTAACAGGAAGTTCTCCCACTTTTTAAAAATAGGAAATGCCCTTAGGCAAAATTTGGTAGGGGAGGAAAAAAAATGGCTTAATTCAGTTAAATTGGATGCTTGTTAAAATGCAGATCTTAGGCCAGGATCCTTCAGAGTCCCACAACAGCCTCAATCAACATTTTAGTGACCTTCTAAGTGTCTTGGAAAGATATTAAAATTTGTGGATCACGGTTAAGATTTCCTTCAAATGAAGGCCCAAAGAAAACCTCCACTTCTCTGTATTTACCCTCCCATTTCTGAGTAGTGGGTTGCCTTTTCTTCAGGAGTAAGGGTCAGACACTGACTGTGGCCCTTGCTAGACCAGTTATAGCAACTGAAATGAAGCTCCGGGGTGTTGGCAAATCTCAACCAGACTTCTCTCTATGGCCTGAGCCCTTGTTGGGCATTTAGGGAGTGAGGCCTGGGTCGCAAAATGGATTCACTGGGCTTACAGGTGTCATCTGTCAGCAGGGAGTTCACAAGGGGTGGTTGGTGGGATCATCTGGTTCTGTCCATATGTGATATTTGACCCTTCATCTCTCTGCCGTTGTCTTCTGTGACACTGGGGAAGGTAACACCCTTTTCTAGAGTTGGGGACTTGTGGAATGTGTACAAACACCTCTCTCATGTTACTTCTTTAATTATATTAATGGAAAGAGAATTTTGAGGAAGGAAGTGAGTTTATCACTACATTTAAATCTAAACAATTCAGTTGAGAATCTTTGGGGATGTTTTCCCCTATGCATGACAGCTTTCCTATGCCCTGGTTTCCCTGAGAGAGCCCTTAGTGGTTTTGTGTTGAACCTGATGGTTGGAATATTCAGTTATGATCAGAGGGAATGGCAGGATTGTCTTAGGGTGCAGTGAGTTGTGGGGTGATAGTCTTTCATGCAGGTAGTTGCTGACATGTCAAGGTACCGTCCAACTCCTGGCCTGCAGTCTTTGTGGTCTTTCATGGGCCCTCATTGCCAAACTCAAGTTCAGCTCCTGAAACTTCAGGAGTAAGACTCATGATGTGATAAGGAAACTCAATGTCTGTTACTGCTATTTAAACACTCCTTTGCTTATTATGCCCACAAGTGGCTGATTTTGCTATGTCAAAGGCACACACAATGACAGTTACATGTATTCTGAATTGGCTGTTTGTGACTAATAAGAGTCTCATGGCTGGCATGCAAGGTGTGTGTCAAGTTTAGCTTTGACATTTACATTTGCTTCTTCCAACAAAGCGATGTACAGGTAGAAGAATTAGGTCACCATATTAGTGACTCCAGAGATCATAGCATTTTTCTGCCTCATGAAATGAATGTTTTCTTTGGTTTTAGTTAAGCAGTTTAAAGTTTAGTTGTGTTCTGTTTTGTATTCAACTTTACACATTTCTGAGCACTTCAGTGAAATTGCAGTGTCAACTGTGGATTAAGAGGAAGCCATTAGTGTTGATGGGTTGAAGATAATTCAGAGAAGATGTGCTGTGAACTTAGCAGTAGTAGCTGCTGTGCCTGCTGGAAGGAGTCTGTGCCTTGGAGGCATTAAGTGTGGGACCTTGGTGCTCATTCCCCCTTATGTTCCAAGCCCTTACTTGCAATGGGCCATTGGAAAAGTAGGTGGCTTTCAGTTTTCTCTTCTGTAAAATGAGAAAGGGTGCGATGCCTGGTAGGTTGACCATTCCTCAGGAAATGGACTCACACCAAGAAGCTTTGAGGAACATAAATTAGACTCCATATAGGCCCTTAAATAGAAAAATAACAACAAAGAACATGAGGTTGGGGGAAGTGGGGTAAGGTGGAGATGGAGGGGGACATCTAAAAATGATCAACTACATTGTATGAAGTTCTCAAGTCAAATCAACAAAAATATTTTTTAATGTGACTCGTAATACCACTTAAGACTTGTTTTCATGGCAGCTGGTGAGATGGCTCAGCAGTTAAGAGCACTGGGTGCTCTTACAAGGGCCCAGCTTCAGTTCTCAGTGCCCACATGGTGGCTAACAACCATCCATAACTCCAGTTCCAGGAAATTCTACGATGCCCTCTTCTGACCCCAGCAGGTGTTTCAGGATATGGGTACAGTTACATACATGCAGGCAATACACTTATATACATAAAATAAAATAAAATGAAAATTTTTAAAGAGACTTGTTTTCAGGATGAATTACTTTTCACTCATTTTTCATAAAGGCTATCAATAATACTCTCAATAATCATGTCTATTGCTGCTAAATAATAAAGATATATTTTTTAGCAGTAAGTGTTTATATGCTACAACCACACTGAAAAATATTTGAGGACAGAAGACATGTCTTGAGCTGTTTAATCACAGATGCAGTCTGCGGGGAGACTCAGGAGTGGGGAGAGGGGCGGCTGCATAGGTGACGTGAACTAACAGGTGCTGTGCTTTCTCCCTGCTCTGTCCTGCAGGATGTGGACAAATGGTCCTTTGATGTCTTTTCACTCAATGAGGCCAGCGGGGATCATGCATTGAAATTCATTTTCTATGAATTACTCACACGCTATGATCTGATCAGCCGTTTTAAGGTCAGTACCTCCTGAAAAAGATGAATGAACTGCACACGTCTATCCATCCTTGTGTGACTTCTGTGCTAAGACTAGGAGAATCCTTTTAAACAGATAGGAGACTGTTGTGAGCAACTCGAGGCATCACTCTGATGGTGCTGAGTAACTCCCTCCTGAAGGGTGCTTCTCTGTATAATTTGGTTGGTGAAGTGACTCTCAATGGAGGGCGGAGACTGAGGAAACCAGTTAAGCCCAGTCTTCCTGAAAGCACCACTTGCAGTAGTTGAGTCCTGGCAGGTGCTGCCCTCCAATCTCATTTTAGCATGATCATGTGTGTTATCAAACACTCCTGTCAGAGAGGCAGAAATGGAGACAGACTGAGCACAGCAGCCTCTGTGCCTTTCCTTCCCACCCGGTGGCTCGTTCAGACAAGTGCTCCCACTTACCATCCTTGACAGAACATTTCCCAGCCACTCATGTTTCATACTAATTCTTCAGTTTAAATAAAGAACATGCATTGTCTCCAGGGTCAGCCCCTCAGCCACCACACTACAGGGCTTCTTCTGGTCTGACCAGGTTGTCAAGGGAACGGTGCATTCTCCTACATCTGTCTGGCTCATCTCCTCAGATTTCTTGCTTGGATGGATGCGCCTCTGAAAAATGTAGGTTGTTTTGTGCACACACACTGATTTCTCCGGACAGAGTGAGCCTTTATCATTTTCCTAAGGAGTAATGTGTTGAAGCATATTTTTCTTACATGACTATAAACACTTCATGGCAGTGCCCTTCTGTCCTTAATTATGTGTTAGAAACCTGCATGAAATGTGGAGGCTGGAGACCCTTTTCATGGCACAAATGTCCCGTGCACGTGCATAAGCCTTAACACCATTTCACTGACTCATAGACAAGATCTTACTCTGTAGCCCTGGCTGATCTTGAACTTGTGATGATCCTCCTGCCTCTGCTCCCTGAGCACTATGATTATAGGCATGAGCCATCACACTCAGTTTTAAGGACATATTTAATTTTGTAAAGATATACTACTGATTAGTAGGATGAATGTGTGAAAGAAGATCAGTGTAGTTATCGTAGATACATTTTCCTTAGATTTTCTTAATCTGTTAGTCTCTGGGAACACATACCCTCGGCCGCTCACCCAATGTTTTTTTGTGGAATTTAACTTAAACCATATCGCTGATCTAGTAAGGTTGCACGATTATATCACTAGGGTTCTCTTATTTTGTACATAACATTTTATATTCTTCTTTGCTCTATTATATGGGAAAGCAAGCCACGTATAGTCTACACTTTTGAGTCTACACATTAAACCATCTGGGAACACTATCTCAATGTTCTGACAGTTTTAAGAAAATCTTCAAATATTTTCTGTCTTGAGAAATAAATGAACAGGTACTACCAAGCATACCTCATCTGTTTGTGGGAAATTATAAAGTATACAAAACTCTCAAGTTATAAAGCAATTTGCAAAACAGATGTAAACTGCACCAGTGTGACTTCCTGAAAGTCATGTCCTTTCAGAGGAGTCATGAGGGGAAAAAACCTCACAGTGTGACAGTCGGTCTATGTGGGAACAGGAACAAGTTGTGCTCTTTTATTTATCACTTGATAGTCTATAATTGGTGACTTGCAGTATTGAAGGTCTTCTGCTGGTAATGTTATAAATGGTTAATGAGTCCATAAACTGTGGTGACTACTAGTGTTATTCTTAAGTACCTCAATGTTGTTTATGATATCATTAGACATCTTGTATAGCATCTCTTCCCACTTAGGATTGGGGGAGAAGACTAAGGATAGATAGAAACAAAGAGAAAACTTTAGTTATCACCAGTAACTTGGTTTTCTATGGATACTTAAAAAATCACTGGTTTGCAAGTGAATAAAACAAAATGCCTTTGCCTGAGTTGAGGAGAACAATTTGTAAGACTGAGTAGTCTTCAACCAAGAGCCTGGCATGCAACTTTCAAATCATCTGGCAATCTACCCAGTGAATTCTATTAAGTGTGAAAACTGTGATTTCCTCATTTGGTATACGACATGTCGGAAAGGAGCAAGAAGGGAACCTAGAGATCTTAAAGCAGTTCGGTCCTTACTGAATGGTGCTTGTGCTTCTCTTTCAGATCCCCATTTCTGCGCTTGTCTCATTTGTGGAGGCCTTGGAAGTGGGATACAGCAAGCATAAAAATCCTTACCACAACCTGATGCATGCCGCTGATGTCACACAGACTGTACATTACCTCCTCTATAAGACGGGAGTGGCAGTAAGTAGAGACAGGAGCTGTCAGTGACACAGATATGCAATGGTGACTTTTTTATTGGTGTCCTTTCTGTTGGAGTTTTTTATTTTTTTATCTGACTCTAAGGCAGGTGAGCCCTAGTTGACTGTATTGCTCTGTGAACTTCGTGTTCCCGAGGAATCACCTAATCCCTAAGGGAAGCCGTAGGGTTCCACATCCTGAAATTTTCTTCTTCTTCCTCCTGGGCTTACTGAAATAGATCTCTTACTGTGATGAATACTGTCATTAAGTTATGACCAATTAAGATATAATTACTAGAATTAAATATATATTTCTGTATATGGGGAGTGGTTCTGTTGACTTCTTGCTGTGTGAATTAACAATGATATTCACACATCCTGAAATTATGTTCAGTAGACTGGGCAACCATGTTACTCTAGGTCATATTTGGTTTAAATTACTAGGTATATTTTTAAAGTACTCTGGCTAGTCATATCCTTTTAAAGAAGTCTTCAAAGATCTTTTTATGTGTTTGAGTGTTTTGCCTGCATGCATGTAAGTGCACCATGTGCATGCAATGCCTGCAAAGCCCAGAAGAGGAATTGGATCCCCTGGAACAGGGTGGCTATTGGCCACCATGTGGATGCTGGGAACCGAACCCAGCTCCTCTGCAAGAGCAGTGAGTACTCTTAACCACTGAGTCATCTGTCCAGCCCTGACTATTCGCATATTATTTGTGTGTGTGCTTTTTTATTTTAACCTAAGGGTTAATTGACTAGTCATTTGAAATGTCCTTATTATGACCGTGCCTTTTAGCTCTTCACGTGGTTTTGAATGTGTTCTATAACTAACCTATTCAACTTGGTTATCTGTGCCTTTAGCATCTTAAATTTTTTTATTACATTTATTTATTCACTTATTTTTGTGGGGGGTATGGGAGAGTTCACATGTGCCACAATGTGCCTGTGGAGGTTAGAAGACCACTTATAGGCGTCTCCACCCCCCTTCTGCCATGCCAGGGACTGACGTGGACTGTCGGGCTTGGCAGCAAGCACCTTCACCCACTGAGCCACCCTGTCAGCTTCCTCAGCCATCTTTATATACATGTAAGGGTTCATTTTAATAGATATAGATGTTAGTAACAAAAAACAAAAACAAAACAAAACCCATGTCTCTATGGCTTTGTACTTTGAAATTCCCTTCTTTATGGATCTGCAGATATTCTTAGACATGGTTATCAATTAACCGTAAACACAGCACATTTGCCATCTTTCTGCATGTTGAATGACTCAGTCTAAAACCTCCCTGAATTAAATTTGAATAGAGAGAGAGTGGATTTTGGAGCTTACTGCCCTGGATATGAATCTTTGCTTAGTCACACATTAGATATTGTGACTTCTGATAAATTACATGTGTCTTTATGCCCAGATTTCCTCATTTCTGAAAGAGAGAAAAATATTTTACCTTAAAGTGGTTCTTTGACAGCCAAGAATAAAATATCAAAAATACTGGGTACTCTGTTTCTCTTACAAAGAAAGCACAAAATATGTAGAAAATATTGTTACTAGAACATTGTAGAACTTCCTAAAACCCATTATCCTATTTTCTTATTTCAAGTCTCATTTCTAAAAAACAGTTATTTATGAAGCCACTTTTTAAAATTACAGAAACACTACAGAGAGAGCATGTTGGATTTGGTAAAAGATTTCTACTAGAAACCCCAATCATACACATGAAAACATGGCTTAATCAGTGGGGTCCACACTGACCAAGTCAGATGTGTCCACAATCAGCTGCTACTGAGCATTTTCTTAGCAATCCCAGTGAATGAAGTATAGCATTTTAAAAGGCTGAAATATTGAGAAAATTTGGAAATACCAAGACCAGTTCCTTTAGAAAATTTTTTTAAAAACCCCACAAATTATTAGATTGAATAAGAGACCTCTATAAAAGTTTAGTAAAATACTGCCTATATACTGGAAATTAAATGATAGAAAAAGTGTATTCTCAGCAGCTTCAAAATATATAATTACTATAAATAACTTCAAAACATAAAAAGGGAAACAAAAACACTAACTCGGAGGACTAAAATGTAATGCTTAAATGAGAGAGGTGATGTACAATGTTTTAAATGTGAAACCATTGTATTATATAAATGGCAATTTCTTCAAAACAATAATAATAAAAATGTCAGATAAATTTAATGGGCCATAGCTCAATGGTAGAGTGCTTGCTTGTGAGTCCTGCAATCCAGCCCAATTATACTCTACCTGAAAACAAACTAATGTGCAACTTGATAACAAGAGAGGTTACTGTAATGTATGTATTTTGCTATGTTAGAAAAATTGAGTTTGGAAAGGAATTGTAGCAGGAGGGTAGCATGTTCTTTAATAATATTAAATATTGACAAATTCAACATAATAAAGTAGATGGTTTTTAATGAAAAAAATAGGCAAATACATTTAATGGGGTTTTACCAGTCTCAAAACATACATCCAAATATTTACTGAGCATTTACTATGTACTGGGTATTTTTAAACAGGATGCTATGGACTGAATGTTTCTCCTCCAAATTCATATGCTAAAATCTTATCCTTCTGGTGATAGTATTAGGAGGGCAGATCTTTGGGAAGTTATGGGGTCCTGAGGCAACACTTGTAAGAATGGGATCAGTGACCTTATAAAGGAAACTCAGATGGCTTTCTTCTTTCTGCCATGTGAAGTTTTTTCTTTATTTTTATTTCTGTGTGTGTTAGTGTATTGCTTATGTGTGTATAAGTACACCCATGTCATGCAATGCCCACAGAAGGCAGAAGAGGGTGTCGGAGCCCATGAAAGTGGAGTTATGGCCAGTTGTTAGCTACGATGTAGGTGGTGGGATTCAAACCTGAGCCTTCTACAAGAACAGCCAGTTCTCCACTGAGCCATCTCTCCAGCCCCCCACATGAAGTTTTTTATAAATAGGAAATGGACTTTCATCAGACACCAAATCAGTTGACACCTTGACCTTGGAGTTCCCAGCCTCCAGAGCTGTGAGGACTCATTTCTGTTTCCTTCCAAACCACATTAGCCATCGCAGCATGGGTGAACTAAGACTCGGCAAGGGTGCCGTGATCCTACAGAACTCAGCATTCTATAAAAGAAATGAGAAAACACCAGCAAAGCATTACAGACTGTTACAGCAGGGTACTACATAGGAAAGTTGGGCTCTAGACTCCTTAGTCTCTCCAGAGGTAACGTTCAAGCTGAGATCACCATTACTGTCAGCTGTAGCCACACCGAGGGCTGAAGTGTAGGCCTGCAGAATTGGTACAGGGGTGGCATGAAGGACTTTATGGAAGAACAACTTGGTGGCATTTCACAGACATAAGACAGATGCATGGAGGACGTGTGTGAAGACCACAGTGGTGTAAGATGGGGTTAGAGAGGAAAGGCAGAGCTGGACCAGGTCTGGCTTTATAGGTCTGGGTAATGAATTCCTATTTTATGTAAGGGTCTTGGGAACACACTAGTGAGTTTCAGATAGGGTGGTGATGTGATCCAGTTAAAAATAATAGTGGACAGGTGTGGTGTTACACACATGTAATACCAGCACCACAGAGTGGAGGTAGGAGGATCATAAGTTCCATGCCAGTCTGAGCTATAAAGTGAAACCCTTGCTCAGAAAATAAAGAAAAAGATGAGGGAGGAGGAGGAGAAAAGGGGAGAGGAAGAGGAAAAGAGGAGGTTGAGAGACAGGGAAGAAGGAGGGAATAAGGAAGAGTGGGAGGGAGAGATTCCTGTGGCGGGTGGATTCTGAGGCAGCCTACTAGAAGAGAGCTTCATAAGAATGAGAAGATGGTAGAAGTTTGGACTGGGAAGTGTGTTGCTAGATGGAGAGGAAAGTTACTATTATGTAGGTAGTGTTAGAAGGAATAAGTGGTCCCTTGGAATGTTAAAGTGAGGTATTGAGAACACAGCTTAGATCTTTTGGTAAGGAGTATTGCTGAGAAAGTCTAGTGGCAAGACTGATTTTGGGGGGTGGAGGGAGAATCAAGGGTTCTGATGTGGACAATACAGAGTTTAAGATCCCATCACATATCCATGCACAATACCAAGCAAGAAGAAAACACAAGGAACTTAAAGTTCTGTTAAAGATCAGGGATGGACCCATAGGCTAGGTCCTCTTGGGCCCAATGATGCTTTATGGAGACCTGGAGCCAAATGGGATTATCTAGAAAGGGTGATGGACAGGTACAAAAGGCTCTCAAGTGCAGCCCACAGCTTCAAACAAAGGCGAGAATTCTAGCCAGCATTGTAACTGAAAAGATGCCTGTGATCTTGGGCCAAAGTGTTTGAAATTATGGAGAAAAATGAAAGAGAGTGAATTGTGGGTCCAGGATCGAGCATGGATCAAGTGTGATAAGGATGGAGGAGTGAACCATAGGCCCGGGCAACATGGCCGCCACCACCGACTTTGACCCAGTCAGTCTTAGTGGTTGTTGAGAACGGATCCTTCACTAGAGTGAACAGGGGAAGAGTAAGAAGACAATGCGAAGACGTGGCCGCCCAAGCACGCACAGGAAACTCATTTCCAAAACAAAAGTATTTTAGAGTATCTTGGAATAGTTAGTTATTCATTTAAAAAAACAGAATATTTTTGCTCTTCAAATCAGTCACAAAAAATTCTGTCAAATGAATTGAATATATAAAAACAAAAAATAATAATATGCTCAAAGTAGAAGAGAAATCATCAAGGCTTATAGTCTGAAACAAGAAAGGAAACTCCTTCCTTCCTTCCTTCCTTCCTTCCTTCCTTCCTTCCTTCCTTCCTTCCTTCCTCCCTCCCTCCCTCCCTCCCTCCTTCCTTCCATGTACACGTATACATGTGTGTTGTATATGTCTGTGACTATATGTATGTATGTGTATATGTTGTATTGTGTATGTATGTGCATGTGTGTTGTATTATGTATTTGTGTGTATGAGTGTTTTGTATATGCATGCATGTGTGTGTTTTCTATGCATGTATGTGTCACATGTACACATATTATAAGTATATATACATGTAAATGTGTGTTGTGTGCATATGTGTTGTGTGTATCTGTGAATGAGTGTGTTGCATGTATGTGTGTATGTGTATATTTGTACATATGTGTTGTTTGTGTATATATATGTGTGTTGTGTGTGTATATATCTATGCAGGTGTGAGTGTCTCTGCACGTGTGGAGGCCGGAGCAGGACATGGGTGTACTGTTCTACCATGCTCGGCCTTGTTCCCGCGTGACAGGCTCTGTCACTGAACCTGGGACTCTCTGTGTTTCAGCTGGGCTGGTTCACCAGAAGTCTTGGCACTCCTGCTGCCTTCACCCCTCTCCCCAGCCATGGTACTGGGGTTATAGAAAACGGGGCCATATCCAGCTTTTTATGAGGGTGCTGGGGATCTGAATTCTGGTCCATATGCTTGCACAGCAAGGATGCTCTTACCAACACTGTGCCATCTTTGCAGCCTGGAAACTTTCTGAAATAAATATCAAAACACTGTTTTACAGCAAAATATTGATTAATTGAAATACACTGAGGTTTAGAACTTCTATAAGGTAAATTATCCCATAGACTAATGAACTAAGAACCTGGTGGGAATGCATCAAAAAGAAAGATTAAGATCTAGATTGCATAAATAAATTCACAGAATGGACACAAGTTCTATAGGAAAATGGCAAACAGCATGAAAAAACACAGAGGTAATGCATGTGATTAATGAATGAGACATGGAAACCACAGCTCAGAATTCCAAGATATATAAGCTTAAACAATGTCAGTATGTAGCAAACACACACATATATAAACAAAATATTGCTGGTTTGATATTTCTAAGTATTGGTTAATATTTATAGCAGATTTCTCCATTTCAGCAGTCTTGACATTTGCCAGGTAATTTTTTATGGAAAAATTGCCAATAGTGGACTTATTTATTTATTTTGTCTTTTTGAGACGGGGTTTCCTTGTAGCCCCAGCTAGTCTGAAACTCACTTTGAAGACCTGGCTGGACTTGAACTCACAGAGATCCACCCGCCTCTACCTCCCAAGTGCTGGGACTAAAGGCATGAGCCACCATGCCCAGCTCAAGTAGTGTAATGGTTATCATGTTTGCCTAACAATACTGGATTCATGTTCCTTATTTTTCCATTCTAATGAGATGTCCTGAAGTACCTTTATTATTGTTTGATAATTTCATACATACATAGAATGTGTTCTGATCAAATTTGCCCCCCTTTTCCTCTCCTCTAGTTCTTTTGATCAAATGGGAGATGGGGCAGTTTCCCTGGATGAGAAACCCTGTTTTGCAGGAAATTCTATTCTATTGTACGTGCTACAGCACATTTGTATAGACATTTAAGAAGACAATCTTGAAGTAATTACTTGTGTTAGTTTTCCATCACTATACCAAGTATCTGAAATAGATCCTCTTATAAAGAGAAAAGTTTTGTTCAAGTTTATGATTTAGAAGACCAGTCCATAACTGCTTGTTGGGGTAGGAGCACATAAGTGTCAGCCCAAAGCTGTTCATCTTGTGTCCAGGAACAAAAAGGAAGAGGAGGCCAGAGTTCAACTACTCCACCCCTCCCCAATGTCGGGAAGACTTCTTACTGGACCCCACATAGAGTTCCTCAGTACCTCCCAATGACACTAAATTGGAGTAATTCTCAATACCTAGGATTGGAGGAAGCATTAAATATTCAAACTGTAGCAGTACCACAAAGAAAATTCCGTTTAATACTCTGGCACTCTAGGAACTCGGAGGAATGCACAGTGAGATTCACAGTAACAATGTTTATGACAGTAGAAAATTGCAGCATATATGACAGTCTGCAGGGATTCAGAATCCTAGAATACTGTAATTCCAATAGACTTATGGCGTCTGTAGGGATTTAGGATCCTATAATACTGTAATTACAATAGATTTATGGTAATTAAATAGATTTGTAGGACAAATCTAAGATGTGTTATTTTAAAAGTTGCAAAAAGTGGGACTGGAGAGATGGCTCAGCACTTATGAGCATTGGCTGCTCTTGCAGAGGACCCAGGTTCAATTCCCAGCACCCACATGGCAGCTAACAACCGCCCATAACTCCAGTTCCAGGGACTCTGATGCCCTCTTCTGACCTCCAAGGGCATTGCACAACACAGGTTCACCTACATACATGTAGGCAATATAATCATATACATAAAAAAAATAAAATATTTAAGTTGCAAAAAGTGTATTTCTCATATTTCATATTGTTTAATGAAGTATATCTACATGCATTTATATGTGAAAATATATAGAACACTATCTAAATAAATATTAAAGTGCAGACATTCAGTGAAGCTCTGGGGAGGTTCCTACCCAGGAATAATGGTCAAGATGACCTTTATAACCCAATTGCTTGGTATTTTTATTTGTAGCACAAATATTTGTTTATAATCTTGTAATTAAGAATATACAAAACTCTCAGGATTGGAGAGTTAAGAACACTGGCTGCTCTTTCAAGCATAACACATAAAATAAAATGAAATAAATAAAAATTTAAAGATAGAAAGAATACTCGAAACTCTTATGGAAAGTCTAGCACTTTTTTTTTTTTTGAGTATTTGGAAATGTGTACTGCATCACTTTTCCTGGGTGTATATTTCTGTTCCCTCCAGATAAAGAGGGTAACAATAAACCAGAGAAATAATTCCACCCAACTCTAGCTTGATGAACCGAGGAGTTTATTGGGGTCACTTTCAGGATCATGGGTGGCATTCATGAAAAGCTGTATCTCTGGAGTCCCCAGCCCCAGTCAACCTCCATGTCTATTCTTCAGCAGTTCTCAGGACCATGAGCCGCTAGGCAGGATTATGGGAAGCTGTAGGGGAGGGAAGAGGGAACAAGAGTCTGGAATCTAAGGTGAGGGTCTAATGGCTCTCCCCACTCCTTCTAAAAGGAGCATTGATAGGCTGGATCTTGTGATGGTCTCCTGTGGATAATTACAGTCTCTCTGATTTCAAGACAGTGGTGACCATGCCATGCCCAGAGGACAGAGTTCCACAACAGCACAGTATAAAATATGAAGACAATATAATATAAAGTGTTACTTCTCCGCGAGACCTTAGAGAAAACCCTTCACTGTGAAAATCTTTGGGAATTGGCTTCTTATATGTAAACTTGTGATGGTTCAACCCATGGCTTTGCAAAGGTGCAAAAGGAACATGCATCCTGTGGAAATTGTAGGTTTGAATTTTCTTCTTTTCCTGGGCTAGTCTACTGGGGCAGATGTTGTCTTAGGATGTCTAATGGTACCCTGGGCTTTGCCTCCCCTTCTGCCATGTGGTCCCAGGGGAAACAAGAGGCACCCCATGATACCCCACAATGCTAGGCTAGGGTATTCCACACATTAAGAGGATTCAATGTCTTTTCCATTTAGAGTGTTTTAAATTTAGGGTGGGTTTATAAAGGTCTTACCCCATGGTAAGTTGTGGAGCATCTCTGATTGTCCCTGCAAGTAGAAATAGCATATGTTCAAGAAGGGGAAACTCCTATTTCCAGTGATTGAGATTGTCTTGTGATAAAGTAGCTGCTTTAGGTTGAATTCTGTCTCCTTAAAATTCATACATTAGAACTGGGTTAAAAGCACTGACTGCTCTTGCAAAGAACCTGGGTTTGTTTCTCAGAACCCACATGGTGACGAACAGCTGTCCATAACTCCAGGTCTAGGAGATACACACTGTGGTGGGTCTCTGTTCTGCAGACTGATTACCAGTAAAAGATTGACGTTATTTAAGCATCTAGGTTTGTGGTGATTTGTTAAGGTAGTAACAGAAAACAATGCAGAAGGATCAGTTGTGACACAGCAGAGTCACAACTTGCCAGTCGTATTCTCTAGCAGAGGGAAATGGCTCATGTTCATTTCCTCTGTTATATACGACTCTCCCCTCTTACCCAAACACCTACATACACCACTAGCTTTTCTGAGCCACACATGACACACTCCAAAATGCAGCATTGCTAGGTGCCCAGGCAGGTCTGTTAGCAAATTAGCTGTGATACTCATATTTGGAAGATGGGATCTGTGATTAATATCTTGTCACAGTTTGATAACCCTAGAACAAGATACCTGTGGGACCAGAATTTCTTGCTTCTTACAGGTTGATGTAAAACCTCTGCATTCAAAGTAATTAAGCTAGAAAAGTCAAGAAAATCTGAACTATATTGAAATAGGAATCTCAATATCTCTCAAAATATTGCCCTCTGCTTTCTTCATCTCTACACTTATTTAATGCTGCCATCTAAAACCACCTAGGATGTTATTAGCACTGGTTCAGAGTTTTGAGGCCATATTAACTCATTTATCTCCTATTTCTGCCTCTAACTCTACCTTGCATTCAGTCCTAAGTTGTATGACTTCTACACTCGTACTGTCTACACGTGGCATGGACCTTTCCGTTTCTCCTCCCTTTTCTGACAAATAGTCTTCCTGAAATGTGGCGCTGGCTCTGTTACTCTCTTGCATGTAACACCACAGCCTGTTCAATCCAGTTTACATTTCTCACTCACTCTGGCATTACGAGGCCCAGAGACTCATTCTGTTACTCAAGATAGGCTACTTCCAAAAATGTCTGCCTCCATTTCATGCTCTGCCAGGCTTCAAGGCTCATGGTTGTTGCCTTTTCTCGGTGAAAATGTTTCTGGTCTCTCCCCTTTCCTTCCTCAGATAATACTGTTCCTGTCGTACTGATTGTTGGAAAGCCTGGATTGGTTTAAAATGAATTTCAAAGGTACCATTTGGTTTTGCAGTAAGCTTGCTTAATCACTTATTGTTGTGGTTTATTAGAAGTTAAGTTATAGCCCACAAAGGCTATGTCAGTATGTTTGCATAGGAAGGAAGCATCTCTGATGTCTGTGGTATGGGAACTATTCATTTAGAGGTTACCACAGCCTGGACTAATGTTCTAGAGGTTACCACAGCTTGGGCTAATGTTCTAGAGGTTACTACAGCCTTGACTAATATTCTAGAGGTTACCACAGCCTGAACTAATGTTCTAGAGGTTACTACAGCATTGACTAATGTTCTAGAGGTTACCACAGCCTGGACTAATGCTCTAGAGGTTAACACAGTCTGGACTAATGTTCTAGAGGTTACTACAGCCTGGACTAATGTTGTAGAGGTTACCACGGCCTGGACTAATGCTCTAGAGCTTACCACAGCTTGTACTAATGCTCTAGAGGTTACCGCAGCCTGGACTACTGTTCTAGAGGTTACCATAGCCTGGACTAATGTTGTAGAGATTACCACAGCCTGGACTAGTGCTTCATGACTCAGGTTTGGTAAGATGTTATGCCGACTTCCATTCACAATCTTATTTTAGAACATGACATTGACGTTGACATAAGAAGAGACATGTATGTAGGGAATGGGTAGAGAGGTTCAGGAGCAGATAAGTGACAACAGAGTTCTAGGGAGGAAAGGACATCAACACAGCCAGTAGCAGAGGTGCAGACTTGTGATTTCTGTACCTGGGAGGCTAAAAATGATTGTTGTAAATTGAAGGCAAGCCTGGGCCAGATAGCGGGTTTCAGAGCAGCCTAGGCTGTTATGTGAGTGCCTTTATCTAAAAATCGATTCCCAGCACTCGCATGGTGGCTATGAACCATCCTTAACTTCAGTGCCAGGGGAATCCGAAGCCCTCTTCTGACCTCTGCAGCATTGCACGACACGGGTTGCACTCACATACATGCAGGCAATACACTCATACACATAAAATTAAAAAAAAAAAGATATTTTTTAAAAAGAGAAATACATATGTGATTTATGTGAACAGTATCAATAAAAGATATAGTATAATATACCTACTTTATGTAAAAGTAAATGAACAATATAAATAAAGGAATTTAAGGTACAGATTATAGATGAGAAATATGGAGCTATATATGGTTTGTCACTTGCCCAACTGTGTGACTTTGGGTGGGTCCTGAGTCTTGCTGGGTCTCAGTTTCTCAGTCTGTAAACTGGGGATAGCAACCGTGCATCCAGTTCCTTTATATAGAGGTGTGAGTGCTACCTGAGTTTCTAAGTTTAAAAAGAAGACAAAGGGGCTGGAGAGATGGATGAGTGGTTAAGAGCACTGGCTGCTCTTGCAGAGGGCCTGGGTTCAGTTCCCAGCACCCACATGACGACTAACAACTGTATGTAACTCCAGTTCCAGGGGATCCGATACCCTCTTCTAGCCTCTGTGAGCATTGCGTGCATGTGATACACTTACATACACACAGGCAAAACACTCATACACACGAAATATGAATAAATAAAAATGTAAAAACATAAAAAGAAGACATGAGGTTGGAAGAGAGATAAGGGGTCATTGGAGGAGGTAGAAGGAAAGGAGTGATGGGCGATATCATCAATATACATTGTATAAATATATGAAACATTCAAAGAATAGAAAGCATTGTTTTTTTAAAAAGCACCCAGGACAGGTCTGCTGCATCATGAGCCTTCCTGCTATGAGGTGAGGAGGGGCGCCTTGTTTCCTGTCCAAAGGCAGCTCAACATTTCTTTCCTTATCTCTGTGTCATTCATTTGTTTGCTTGTTTGTTTATTTGGGGGAGTTGTGCCATGACTTGTCTGTGGAAGTCAGGGACCACTTTACCATGTGGGCTCCGAGATGGAACTCCAGCCCTCAGGCTTGTCAGCACGTTCTCCCCTCAGACCCCTCCCCACCGCCTCTCATCCATCTCTTTTCATCTATTCTGACAACTTCCCAGTAGTCTTTCTTTGTCTTCCTGCCCCTTGCACCTCAGTTTGTGTTTTGAGGTGTGTTGTTATGTCAAGGAACTTTCTGACCTTGCAGGCAGCTATTTGTTAGAAATAGTTTTCCAAAGTACTTACTTTCTTTCCTTCAAGTTATCATCCTGTTCATTATTCACTTACTGTGAGCTCACCTTTCACCTTTGCATGTCATTCGTGTATTTTCCTCTTACACATCCTTAAAGGAGGCAGTGATTCTCAGGAGTTTCTGGGGTTAAAAACCAATTTAATAATTGTTTGAAGTAAGTGGTTAAAGTGGAAAGCCATAAATGTCTGTATTTATTTGGAATCATTTTGTATAAACTTAAATCATATAAACATATATCATATACTTATTTTAAATTCAGACCCTAGGCTCTTTTCTGAGTGTGACTGATTTAGACCCTCATTTTTATCTTTCACCAGCCTTGTCCCTATGTAAGATTTTGATTTCTCTTTAAGTGAAATGGGAACTCACAGATCCTCACAAAGCAGACAGTAGAGACTAAATTTCTGCGTTTACTTTCTGTGGATTTGCAGTTCTCAAATTATTTTGACAGCAAAGCCTTCAGTGACTATGCAAAGCACTGAACTTGTGTTTTATAGAAACATCAATTTCATACTTTCTTGCTCATATTTTATTGGTTTATGTCACACCTAATTACAAAATTATAAGTGCAACTTACCAAAAGATAGGTTGCAGTAACCATGCCGAATCTGATGAACATCAATTCAACTAGTAACAAAGTTGAACAGAAAGTTCAAATGAGTTGCCTTTGAGGCATGAAGGTTATGTTGTGGGTGCACTGGCATCTAAGCAAGGGCTATTCAAGGGATGATGGGAAGCATACATGAATCCACAGTGTCCGTTCAGTGGAACTCATTTAAGGGAATCTCCATCACAAAGGTTCTCAAGCACCTATGTACCTCAGAATTATCTGGAAGAATTGACTGAGTATGGATTACTGAGCCATAAGATAGAGATTCTGATCCAGGGTGATTGGGCAGGGCCAAAGAATGCATTTATATTTGTAGCAAGCTTCCAGATGATGCTGATTCTTCTGGTCATGGATGGACTTGGCAAACTACCAAACCATAGCCACCCTCAATGGAATGAATGGGATTGGACCCCACAAACATCAGTTAGCACAAGCCTGAAATCTGTCCTGTTTGTCCATGTGCCTCTACCCACCCTGTAGTAAACAATGCTCTGCAGACATTAGGTTACTTATACTCTTAGTGTTTGACACTGTGCTGAAATCTTTTAATATTGTATATATGAAATAGAATGGGTATTGTGTTGAATTTGTTTCCTGGGGTGGGGGTGGGGGAGAGAGAGGGAGAGGAAGAGGTAAGGAGAGAGAAACAGGGAGTTTATTTTGAAGTTGGAGGAATATTTGTTGAGGACTTTTAAAAGTTCTTCATGTTGACTGTCCCTGACCTTCTTGAGAGTCAGATAAAAGTGGTAGCTCTTGCAACCTTGCATGCTGTTTTCAGACCACAGGTCCACAGTCTCCTCAGTGAGGAAAACCTCCACTCTATGTGTAAGAACTTGTTTGGCAATAGTGTAGGCTGCAGGGTGGGAAGGCAGCGACGTGAGCATGCTGTCAGCATGCCGAGAACTGTGAGAAAGAGACAGATTATGTGATTGCTGTGTCATCTCCTTTCAGAACTGGCTGACGGAGCTGGAGATCTTTGCAATAATCTTCTCAGCTGCCATCCATGATTACGAACATACTGGAACCACCAACAATTTCCACATCCAGACACGGTGAGGAGAAGAGGCAGGAGGGGCCGGAGATAGGCTTTTAGAAGTCAGCGAGGTGTGCGCTGAAACCTTTCTGTGTGGTTGCTCTATTTTGCATTTCTGAAAAGATGAATTTATAAACGACAGAGACGCCCAGCTCCCTTCAGTGAATACATGGCATTTGAAAAGCTGCCTGCTGTTATCTCTCATATTTTATTCAGATCTGACGTGCATCTTCTTTTCTGCTCCATTGTAACGCTCATTCATTACTTACTTATGTTCTGTGTGCATTCCACCTACTTCAAAGACCCGTGGGTGCAGGCTGCACAGAGCCTTAGATGCAGCTCCCTCCTTGTGTAAGTTGAAGTGATCACTGCAATGCTGTGGGTGCTAACAGCTGCCTCTTGTCTTTGGGGTTCTGGTGTGATACTCTTCTGTGATCCTCTTTTTCCCCTCTCTGGGTTGATCTCTGTTCTGTCATGTGCCTGCAAAGCTCCCTGGCACAGGGCATGGGGAGTAGATTTTCTCTGTTGGCTCTCTGCATCCTTACTGATATACACAAGCCTCCTTTGGTGATACTAAACTTGGATCCAGTGTCTGACCCTAATCCATAACAGAAATCAGTAGCTAATTTTGGTGTCTGTGGATTTATCCCTATTTATTCCAAGTAAACAGTGAGAGTCAACTGTCGTTTCTACTTAGGTTGAACCTTATCTTTCTCCTCCTGACCTAAAATCTCAGTCTCTTAAGACAGTGATGTGGAATGAGGAAGATGCTCAGAGTAGGGTAACCAGGCTTTGATATAAGAAACCAGCAAAACCTGGATTTGGAGAAAGGCACTTGACATTTTCACTGGAAAAAGCAGGTGCATGCTCCTGATAGATGTATGGTCAAAATAAGCCTACATACATCTCATGAACTCAACATGTGATTATGTGGTATGCAAAAGAAGACTGTCTTGTCTGCACCATTTTCAGAAGGGAATTGGAGTACACTAAAGAACTTAAGTTATTCTCTTTAGTTCTCATCCCTTCCCTAGTAGCATGGTCTGAGTTGTTGAAAGCAGCTTTCTGTTATCTGTTCCAAGATCTCTAAATGTGGGTGCTCCCCAGAACACTGATGGGGAGCTTTGCTCTGTGAACAGGAACTACAGAGACTCACAACTGCCCAGGGGTGGGACAACTGAGCATGGGTCTTGCTCAGAGACCAGTATCAAATCAATCAGCTTGTTGGAAAACTGCAGAATCATGGGAAGTGAAAAGGAGCTTAATGCCACAAAACATACATCCATTATACCTAACTTACCAACAGCAGAAGAGCATCTGTCAAAGTGCATTTGCATGTCTTGTATTCTCTCCACAGTGGTGGGATAATTCCAGTGGGTTCAGTTAAACTTGGTTTGGAATGAAATTTAAACATTGACCTATTGGCCTTTGACAAAACTTTATTCAGAACTCTGGGTCCAGTGCATCTGTTTAGAAAACTGTGTGACCAGGTCCTTCCTTTTTTGACAGATGAATGGCTAAGCCTACTATGTAAGGTATACTAGATTCATCCCAACATTTGGCCAATGGTAGGAAGAATTGGTATTTTAGGGGGCACTGGCCCTGCTGTCAGAAGACCTCCCTTCCGTTTGTTTGTGCCTTGCAACTTGGTCATCCTAGGTCTTTAACCTGTCTAGACTCAAGTCCCTAGATGAAAAGCAAATGAACTCTAGTAGTCTAAACTTTCATTAAATTAGAGACACTAAAATGGCACATATCCTATGTTTGGTAACATTCAATCCCAGAATAGTCTTTGAGGATATATGAGAGTATATGCCTTGCTTTGAATTATCCACATGTGGCTTTTCTGTGGAAAAAAATTTAAGATCAAGTTACTAGCAGAGGCAGCTTATAGACAGTGCTCACCAGGTGCTGTGTACTTAGAAAATTACAACTGTATGACTAAAACAAGTAAACCGGAACATTCACTGAATCAGATCAAAATTAAAAAAAAAAAAAAAAACATTCCAGAAAGCATATGGAAGTTTAACACTATTGGCATTTTAAAGCAACACTTTTGCCACTAGTCCAAGTAATAGAGATCTGGCTATAAAGCAGGCTTCAGGGTTCTCAGGCCAGTGTGCACATCACACCCCTATTCTGATAGTTAAAATTTTTACATGCTTCTATTGATGGTTTATAATGTTTAGTGTGAGTCTTTGTTCATCCAAATACAGTGGGAGCAAGGTCATTTCTAAACATAGGAAAGAGTGACAGCCTGAAGCTGTCAGAGTTAGCTGAGGGAGTCTCACCTGAAGGACATTGTCTGGTCCTCTGCAGGTCTGATCCAGCTATTCTGTACAACGATAGATCTGTACTGGAAAACCACCACTTGAGTGCAGCCTACCGCCTTCTACAGGAAGATGAGGAGATGAATATTTTGGTCAACCTCTCAAAGGATGACTGGAGGTAAGGATGACAAATTTGGAAGCCAGGATGGGAAGTGTGACAATAGATGAGGTGTGGTCTTAAAGAAGTAATACTGTGTAAACCTTGTGCTGTTGGCTCCCTTCCCTTCTCCCTCTCTCTTCCCCTTCAGTATGTATTACTCATTTTTTTTCTAGTCATAAATATTCCATGTTTGCATATAACATCTACAGAAGGCTATTTTTAGACTCCAACTATTTTGTTTTGCCACCTTTATATTGTTTCTCTAATAGTGAATTGGTAAACAGAACCAGTTTGAGTCAAATAATTCAAGACTGTACTAAAAATTCTTGAAGAAAATTAGACATTTCCCTTTCAACACTGTCTAGAGGAGGACACTTTAGAGATATTTGTGGTGTGTTACCTTAAAAAAACTTGCCTTAGGTTTAGCTGAACTTCTTTAATCTACATTTCATCAGTTAGCATTTAAAAAAAAAAAGCTTTATATCTGATTTGAGCTTCCCAACAATCTTTTGAAAATTCTGAGGGAATAATTTCAACATTAAAAGAAATTATAGTGAATGTACAAATATCTCTGCATTGGATATAGAGTTTTTTTTGGGTACATGCCCAGGAGTAAAACAGCTAGGTTACATGGTAGTTCTATTTTTAATTTTTTGAAGAACTTCCAGGCTGATCTCCATAACAACTGTACTAATTTGTACTCCCGCCAACAGTGAATAAGGTTCTTCTTTCCCCACATCCTGTCCAACATTTGTTGTCAGATTTCTTGATGATAGTCATTCTGTCTGGGGGTGAGATGGTGTCTCAATGTAGTTTTAATTTGCATTATCTGATGACTGGGGATGTTGAACACTTTAAAAAACAGTTACTGGCCATTTGTGCTCCTTCGTTTGAAAACTGTCTAGTTGGTTCATTAGCCCATTAGTTGACTTCCTAAATAGCAAGGAAATGGAACCAACCTTGGTGCTCATCGACGGATGGATGGATAATGAAACCTGACTGTATGACTGTATATGACTGTTAGCCTCTAAAGAAAGTTGAGATCATGAAATTTTCAAGAAAATGAGTGGACTTAGACTGTATAATAGAAAATCACTCAATCCCAGAGTGAACCACATGTTCTTCCTCATACTGGATCCCAGCCTAGAATACATGCACTACATAAAACTTGACTTGATAGCATAGCCTGTAACCCTAGCACTGACTGACAAAGTGGAGACAGGAAGGTCAGAATTTCAAGGTCATTCTCCAAGTACATAGAAAGGTCAATGCCAGCCTTGGGTGCATGAGACCTGTTCTGAAAAGCAAGCAAACATAAGTTTACTCCTTATAATAAATGTTTCTTTCAATGTCTTCTATTGAAAAGCCCTGATAAATATATAGAATTTACCCCAGGTTTTCAAGGTTAATTCAGCATTCAAAAATAAAATTTAAAAATTCACCATATTGAAAGCAAATTAGCAATAAACAAAGCCAACTGTGGTGATACACAACTGTAATCCCAGCACTCAGGAGACTGAGGTAGGAAGATTGTGAGTTGGAATCCAATCTGAGCTATATAGTGAGTTCCAAGCCAATGAGAGCCCCCAACTCAAAAACCTGTAACAACAGAAAACAAAAAAACCATGTAGTCATTTCAGTAGCTGTGTCCAAAGTATTGGACAAAAGCCATGACGCATTAAATACAAACTCTTATCAAATAGAAACACAAGGGGATGTCATGGATAAAAGGTACCTGTGTTAAACCCATTGCTAATGCCAACCTTTATGGAAGACTGGGAACAAAATTAGGATGCTGATCTTACATTAAACAGTGTTTCTGTTAGCAAATGATACCCAGTGACACATAAAAGCCTCAGAAACTAGAAGGCAGCTATGAAACTTATAATAACGAATTTTGTGAGGCCACTGAATGCAAAGTTAATGTAAAAGAAACAGGCTAGCAGCAAACCATTAGGAGAGTAATTTAAAAAAAAATCTTACATAGGGTGAGTGATAAAGAATCCAATTTAGTGAAATCAAAATGGAGAAATCTCAAAAACTAAAAATAGACCTACCATACGATTCAGCGGTTCCACTCTTGGGAATATGCTTGAAGGAATCTGTTGGTACATCACAGATATAGATGCCTGTACATCAAAGATCAGTATACACCAATACACCAGTGTTCACAGCAGTTGAGGTAAGAATCATCCTGGACATCGACAGATGAATGGATAAAGAAAATGTTCTATATACACAATGAGCTTTTTATTCATTTATTGATTTATGTGAGAAGTGGTTTTTACATGTCATAGCTCATGTGTTCACTCTTTCCACCATGTGAACCCCAGTTATCATACTCAAGTGATCAGGCTTGGCCACAATAAGCCACCTTGCCAGCTTCCACAATGGGATTTTATTCAGCCATAAAGAAGAATGAAATTACAGCTTTACAGAGAAATAGATGGAACTGGAGGTCATCATGTTAAATTGAATAAACCAAACTCAGAAAAACAGATATTAAACTTTTCTGTCATCTACAGAATCTAAATTAAATATACACACATATGACCTAAAGGGGGCCAGTGGGAGAAGAGAGGAGGAATGAAGGACAACAGGGTGGGGTGTGAGTATGGTCAAAGTACAGTCATAGTTGTACAGGAAAGCATCATACTGAAAATCATTACTTTGTATGCTAATTAAAAATTAATAAACAAAAATCCTTTATTAATAGCCCAATACGAAAGTCAGGGGTTAATGTCAGGTGTCTTCCCCTTCACTCTTACCCTTACTTTTCAAGGCAGGATCTCTTCACTGAACCTGGAAGTCACTGATGAGCTAGACTGGCCAGTCAGCAACTTCTGGTCTCCTCTTGTCTTCTTCCCCTTCTCCTTAGTGCTGGGAAGATGTGCAGTATCATACACAGCTTTGCACACAGAACTTGGGTCCTCACACTTACCTGGCAAGCACAGTACCCACTGATCCACCTCCTGGGACCCCTCATCAATTGTATTTTTACAGAGTTGCTAAGACAAATCAATGGGGAAAGGAAAATGTTTTCAGCAAATGGTGTTAGAAAAAAATGGGTATGTATGTGAAGAAGAGAAAAGAATTTTGACCTTTAACTCATACCATGCTAAACTCATCTCAAATTTGGCCATAAAGCAAAACAAAATCTAGGCAAGCTGAACTAGCTCCACTGGGAGAGCAGAACGAAACATAAGCTCTAGAATGGAAAGACTCAGGTGCAGAATCTAGCTCAGTGGGAGGCAGCCTGGGTTTGCTTCCCGGCACTATAATAAAAAGGATGATGATGGCAACAGTTCTAGAGAAAAGATAGCAGAAGTAGAGTTATTTCAGAACATAAAAAGTAAGAATCCTTTCTAAAAAAAAACAAATTTAATTTCATGAAAATGAAGCCTTTAGCTTTTTGCAACGTAGAAAATAGCACAAGCAAAGAAATTGGGGAAATTTGGACACGATACATCATCTTTTGGGGTTTGTTTCCAGACATTTAACATACTTTTATAATTCAATAATAAAACCAAAAAAAAAGTCACTCACTTTTTTAAAAGTAAAAAACATTGAAGCAGAAATTTTCTTTAAAAAAACAGTGTGCAAATGAAGTCCATGGAAAGGTATTCGCCATTGTGTTCATCAAGGAAATGCCAATCAAACCACAATGAGAAACCACCACATACCCACTAAAGTGACTAAAATTGAAAGTTGGCAAAAGAAAGCACGAAACAATTAGAACTTTCACATGCTTGTGGTCAAAATCTAAATGTATACAGTCATTTTGAAAAGATGACTGGCAATTTCTTATACAGTTAAGTGCTCAGTTACAGAATCAGCCATTTTGCTTCTAGATACTTGCTCTGTGTATATGAGTGTTATCCCTGCATGTGTGCCTATGTCATGCAATACCCACGGCGGTCGGAAGAGGGCATTGAATCCCCTGGAACTGAAGCTACAGAGTGCAATCTGCTGAACTATCTCTCAGCAACAGGGAACTGTTGGTGATGGGCTGCAGGATGAGTGACAAATCATTATACTCAGAAAGGAACTCAGACAGAAAGAGGACATTTAGTATTATATGTGTGCATACATGTATATGTGTGCACATACATGGGAGCATGTGTATAGACTAGAGTATATTTGAAAAGGTAGCATATATATACATAATATACTTATGTGTTTATCATTTCAATATACATTCATGCACATTGCTAATATATACATGCATATGTATATGGAGTATATGCACATATATGTAAAACTGGAGAGTAGGCCTGTTTTAAATGGACATATTTGATATGATTGCACTGGTGTTTTCTAAAGCTTATTCAGCTGTCAGAACTGGTTGAAACATACAATTGATATAGAAGCAGTTTATTCTATGTAAATTATGCCCCATGCAGTTTTTAGGGCAGTGAAAAGTCCAGTGGTTGTCAAGGATTCAGGGGCCATTGGAAGGGGTAAAGAGCATGGGGAATTGAGGACATTGGTACTCTTCTTCATGACGCTATAATGATAGACACATGGCATGATGTATTTGTCAAATCCCACAGACCTGTGCTGTGTGAGTGAGCCCTAGTGTAAGCTATGGGCTTCAGCTAAAGATGTAGCAATGCTGGGGGCTGGAGACATGGCTCAGCAATTAAGAGTGCTGGCTGCTCTTACAGAGGACCTGGGTTCAGTTCCCAGTACCACATGGAGGCACACAGCTGTCCTTAACTCCAGTTTCAGGTGATCCAATGTCCTCTTCTGGTCTCTGTGGACATTGCATAACAGGGGTGCACTCATACACATAAAAAATAAATAATATTAAAGTGAGGGACTCTAGATAAGCTGACTAGATCTCAGTAGATGAACTTACACTGAGGAACATCTAGGGACACTGGCTTGAAACACTAGGCCTTAACACAAATGACAGGATGTATGAATTCCACTGGGAGGGGTATGGGAGGGTGCCAGTGGGTACAAGGGTATAAGATGATTAAGATTGATTGAGATGTTCTTTATGAAATATACAAAAATTCAATAAAAGCAAATTTAAAAAAAAAAGAAAAAAGGAGTCAATGTATACATAATAGGAGTTCTAATGAAATATAACTTATAATGTACAATTATAACGAATGCACAACTGCATGCTCTGATAGATTGGGAACTCTTGACCTTAGGATAATAGCCCTACAGCTCAAATTTCAAATATGTAAGCGAGAAATTTATTAGACATAATACCTCATTTAAAATATTAATAATATTAAAGGTCCTGCAATATTTAAGCCTATTTTGCATTTTATTTAAATTTCCTTTATTTATATTGTAGAAATTATAGATAAGATAATTAAATCTGAAAATTTAATGTTAATAAATAATATTAAATGCACAAATTCTTCTTAAAGATTCATTTAAAAAGTTTTAAGGAAGCTTCACTGTTGAGAGTTGAGGGATGTATTAGGATTGTCTCTACTGTTCTCTGTTCCATGAGCCTTAGGTATAGAGGTTCCACTGTAGATGTGGGCTCTGCAGATGCACTGGTAATCTCTCAGACATGTATTCTCTGTCTGTGACTGGTTGTAGAACTCTGTAATAGCCTCCATTTGTTAAAAAACAAGTTCTTTGATGAGTGTACAGTATTGTCTGTAAATATAAGGATCCATATTTAGCATATAGTTAGAAATTTCATTTGTCTAGAGATAATGACAGAGATGAGTTTTCTATAGGATCTATGACCTCTCCAGCCATGTGTATTTGGCTGAGTTTACAGTGCCACCCATGAATTCCCTCCCATCGAGAGGGCTTTAAGTCCAATTAGATAGCTGTCGATTACCCCCTTGATAAAAGTGCCACTACTGCACCAATAGAGAGAGTTTGTTGTGTCAGTCGTTGTGGTTATTAGGCTTTACAACTGGGTTGGACCACTGATTGATTTTCTCCCTTAGCAGTTTGCATAGTATCCTCCAGAACTGTGAGAGCTAGTCTTCAGGGAGTGGCCTCCAGTTCAGTTCCAGCTCCATTGCTCCAAGTCCTGTGTCCAAAGCATGTCCTGTCTTCAGTAATAGGGTCTTTCCTTCAAGTTTTGGGAGGCAATCAAAGGTTGTAGTCTGTGTTATTTGGGGAGTCTCTTGGACTGCCCTGACCAATAACTCAAAGGGAGATTTCTCTGGGACTGTGTTTCTTCTTATATAGCCTTTAGGTATACAAATGCACTCATGTTCAGATATTGTATGTGTATTTTTTCAGGGGACGGGGATTGAGTTAATACATTTTCCTCTGGCTTTTCACACCACCTAAGCTTTATTTATCTCTCTTCTCTCACTCCTTGTCTAACCTCCCTCCTCCCTCTCCAGTTAAAGAACCCTCATTTTCCCCTTGATAATACCAGTCTCTCTGTTATCCTCCCTCTCCTGAGTTCCTTCTTCCCCTTTACCCCTATGGTTCCTTGTTTGTTCTTCTCTCTTCCCTTTCCAGTTGAATATCCCCACTTCCCCCTTGATAATATCTGTTTCCTACTATCCCCCTCTCACAGGCTCTTTCTTTCCCTTTACTCCATGGCTCCTTTCCATTTTCCTGGCTCCTGCTGTTACATCAGAATATATACTCTCATATCAACAAATGAGGGAGAACATGTGTCCCAGGCCCACACTTAGCCAAGGATGTTGACAACTGATATGAGGGAGAGTAATCTTCTTTAAGGAAGTGACTCTAGATAGGCTGATGAGATTCCAGTGGATGAACGTTCACCAAGGGACACCTGGGTACAAATCACTGGCTGGATATGCCTTAACATATATGACAGAATGCATGAAATCTGATGGGGGGGGCTATGGAGGTGTGGATGGGGGAGGGGGTCTAAATTTGATTAATATCTATGGTATGAAATGCACAAAAATTCAATAAAATATGCATAATTTTTAAAGTAATGATTCTGGTTCATCAATTGCAACAAGTGAACCACACACAAAGGTAAAATGTTTGTAATAGGAAAACTACATTATAGGGTATACCCTGCTCTGTTTTTCTTTAAACCTGAAACTTCTCTAGAAAATAAAGCCTGTTTTTAAAAGCTGGAATGCCCAGAACACCCATCTAGCTCCTAGGATCACTTTCAAGTTATGCCCGAGGGGAGTACTTGAATATAATTTTCACCTTTATTGGAATCTTTCCTGTAGATTAACTTTCCAAATGACACACATATCATATTCTTAATAAACGATTCTTGACCTTCATTTATTCCTTTCTAAAAATCTCACTGAAAAGACTCACATTAGCTTTGAAATGTCAGAAAGAATGAACTGACTTTGATTAGAAGTGGCAAAAAATAATTTGGTTTTCCTTTTTCCCTCTTTCATTCCTCTTTTGTATGGGTGACCCTGAAAGGGAGTTTCGAACCTTGGTCATCGAGATGGTGATGGCTACGGATATGTCTTGTCATTTCCAGCAAATTAAAGCAATGAAGACGGCCCTGCAGCAGCCTGAGGCGTGAGTGGGGCTGGGACATTGTTGTCTTCATAGGGGATTGAACTGAAAGTTGCCCATTTTGTAAATTGAAAGGGAATCGCCTTGAAGATAGCAATTGAGTGATCTCATGAAGTAGTGAGGCTTGGAGGGAAGGCAGTGAACACTATACAGCATCTCACATTCAGTTAGGGTTCATCAGAGCTGCAGTCAACACAAGCATGGCACCAATGTGCCCCATGTGTGAAGTAAGAGCTGCTTGGGTTCTTGTTATCCAGCCGAGTGATGCAGCCATTCCATAAGGGGTTTGAGGGTTCAATAAACACATAGATGTTCATTCTCCAACAGGACAGGTAATGAATGCTCTTTCCTCAATTCAAGTGGCACTTGGGGTAGAGATGGGAGAACAGATGGGGTCAGCAAGATTTCTGAAACTCTTCCCGAGTGTGGTCACCATGTGTTTGCATGCATTGTATTTGCAGAATTGAAAAGCCAAAAGCCTTATCTCTGATGCTCCACACGGCAGACATTAGCCATCCTGCGAAGGCATGGGACCTGCACCATCGCTGGACCATGTCACTCCTGGAGGAGTTCTTCAGACAGGTACCTTTGTGCTGTTCGGCACTCCTGGCATGGGGCATTGTGGGAGCCCAGCATTCAGCACTGCCATGATGAAGACTGTTCAAGACACAGTAATTTTCCTCAAGGAGCACGAGGAGGTGTTTTCAGCTTGTTTCTTGTGCATAGATACTTGAATTTTACCTAAGTTCTGAGTCTCAGGGTGTTATCAAATGCATTTCTTTCCTATGCATTTAGAAGGAAAAGTGTTTCCTAGTGCTAGTCTCCTGTAAAAGGCCATTTTTCTGATAGCCTTCTACCTAATGGATTTCCAGAAGGTCCTTTCTATTGGTGTTAGTCTAGGCTGTTAATCTTTGGTGTCTCTGCTCCAATCAGTTCTGTTTTCTTCTTTGGAATAGACAAGCCCATTACACATATTCCAAAATTAAGATGTGGAAAATTGGAGTTTTACACACTCTATAAATAGAGAGATCTCTGAATTCCATAAAACACCACACATTAACATGTCTCATCTTTGCCTCTTAAACTGACTAAATGTAGGCTCTTTCTCCTTGCCTTGGTCCATTTTCTGTTGCTATAACAGCATACCTGAGACAAGCTAACTTAAGAATAGAGATTTATTTAGATTATGGTTCAGAACCTGGAAGTCCAATAGCATGGCACTAGCATCTGATTAAGGGCCCTCTTGTTGCATCATAACGTGGACAAGGGCATCACAGAGCAAGTGCGCTACTTCAGGTCTCTTCTTTGAAGTCACTCATACCTTCATTGGAGTCCCACTCCTATGCTCTTACTGAATCCTAGTCACTTCCAAAGCTCCCCTGTAAGTACTATGAGTATATGACTGTGGCCACTAAGTTTCTACCATTGACATTTGGAGATGCATTCGAACCAAAGCACCCTGGTTACTGCAGGGTTAGGAAGTGGATCATTCTTCTAATTATACTTACGATTCTCCTAAGAATGGAGAAATCGTACAAGCATCTGTGTATGCTTTCTTCTTTCTGAAACTGTGCATACTATCTGGCAGTGGGTGGGACTAGAGTTGACAGCATATTAAACAAACACCAGAACAGCTCTCTGTTGGAATTTGTAATTCCAACTGGTTTGTAGTCTAGGACTGATCAAATCTCCTCCCTAATTCCACATGATCTTGTCTGTGGTTTTCTTAAAGAAACAAAAGATTTGGAGTAAGTTAGGGCCAGTTTTCTTAAGAGCAATCTCCGCATCCTGTGTGCCCTTCACTGAGTGTGTGTAGCTAGTCGACATGTTCACAGTCATCTGTTCCCCAAGCTGATGTGTGAACATAACAGCAGATGCCCTGTTTTCATTGGGAAGGCTTCTTTGCACACACATTGCTTGGCCTGCCAAAGTAGGTCCCAAAGAGAATCCCAGGGGGTATGAATAGTCAGTGCGGAAGGAGCTAGAGTTGCAGGGCGGTGACCCTGTTGTCTACAAGGATGACAGCCCCAAACTCATCCTTCATGAGGGCTCATTTTAAACCATTTTTCTAAAGGCTATTTTTTTAAAATAATAGAGACTTTTCTCTAAATATTCACTCCCTTTGTATATGCTTTTTAATATATGCTTTTGTGGAAACACCTCCATTATAGCTAGAAATACTAGTCTGTGGCCAAAGGATAGATCATAGCTAATTCATCTAAGTTTGATATGTTGAAGTGATTCCTTTTCTGAATTATGAGACAATGAGTGTATGAATTACTTAAATAGGTGAACATTTTCTCCCTATAAAGGAAACCTTGTTTGCATACATATACACACATGCGCAAATTGAACGAAAACGTGCTAGAGGCAATAGGAAAATAACCATATTGAATTCTTTGGCCTCTTGGGAATGGAATGTTAGCTCACTGGACTGGAACTAGCTTGAGTAATTATAAGCCGGTAAATTATTTTTATTGACTTACTATTTTAACCCAGATGGCACCGCATAGCAGGTAACCCATGTAGGAGAATGCTGCCTCCCTCTTAATGTTAGTTTTTAAATTAGACAATTCACATGGGACTGTAATGCCTTCTTGAAAATTTATGTTTAGAAAGTTGAGCTGTATTTCAAAATGATGTCATAGCCCTGGTACATGGAGCCAGGCTTCCTTGGTTTTCTGAAAGAGAGAGGTAGATCTTTAGTTTTAAAGCCATGCTTTACAAAATCCAAGCCAGAGCCATGGGATGCTTTTAAATGAAATACTGACTTTGAAAGTGTGCTTGCCTTCTTGGTAAATGTTTCTGGTAAAAAGCTCTGTGGCCCATTCTCTCTGTTGCTACTTTTGTATTTTATGATCATCTCTCCTCATTGTTTTCATTCTGCTACATCTATGGTGGCTTCCTCATTTTTATTAACTTATTTCGTGTATTGGTGGAGTTTTTCGCTTTTTCCTTTTACAAGACAGTATTGTTGTTTTAATGTTTCTTTTTTCTTTAATGATGACTTAGTTACTGTTTTCATCTTTTTTACTAATTCATTTCTTCTGTTTTATTTTTTCTAATTTAATGAATTTGATGCTTTGATTCTTGCTTGTTTCAAAAACACAAAGTGAGGAGTTTTCCTTTTTATTGATGGAACATTGGTTTTGATGCACACGTGCTGCCAAGCAGTCTTTAGGAAATAGTCTCTAATTTTGGCTTTTATTTTTCTTTTAGCCAAGAGTTACTTCAGACAGAGGAAATTTTTTTCCCATTTGCTTTTGCTTAATATCTTCATAATTAATTTGTATTTATTGGTCAATTTTCTTTATTGTTTAGAGCCCAATTTGAAGTTTATCACCTTCATGGATGTTCATGGCTCATGAAAATTTTTCTTTTCTTATGTGTGCAGTATAGAGTTAAAAGAATATAAGATATGTCTGTGTGGTGATTAATTTTCTGTTACTCCAACAAAATATCCGAGAAAATCAACTTAAAAGAGGGAAAGTTTGAGTCTGGGAGGGTGGCACACTCTTTTAGTCCCAGCACTGGGGAGGCATTCATGGTTACAGAGATTTCATAATGTGGCTAGCTGGTTCCATTGCATGTAGGCCTGTGAGAGGCAGAACCATCGTGGTTAGATGTCAGATGAAAGTGCTGCTCATTTCATGGCTGCCTGGAAGCCAAGAGAGCAGAGAAGGAAGTCTGGAGGCTGGTCTTCTTCATTTTGAAGACCAGCCCCTAGTGATCCACTTTCGCCAAGTCCACTGAGCTAGGCACTCATCAGACCTTAATTCAGTGATTAGATTGACTCTCTCCAGACCTAGTCTTCTATTAATATCACTAGTATACCAGCTAGGGTCCAAGCCTTTACCATTTGAACCTTCTGGAGTACATCACATGTACAAATCATAGCAATCTGCCTTCCTAATTAAGTCACTTAAGTACCCTAGATTTTATATATCATTTAAAACTATTCTAGCTATCATGGGCTGACAGTATTGCTATTGTTTTTTGCACTAGAATTTTTTGCTCCATAAATGTTGATTCTGTGTTGTTTGATTCTTGGATATTTATATTTGTTAGACCATCACAGAGTACTGAATCCTTGATCCATAGTCACTGCTTAAATTCTTACCTCATGCTTTTCCTAGAATTCAAATTTGATGCCCTGGTAACATGGCTATTAAAAAAGCAGCATTTCAGGCGTTGAATCAGGCCTGGTTCAGGTTATTAAGACTTTCTGAGTGCTACTAATTTATTGCTAATGTTTATTACACTTGGAGTATTTAAGACTGAACAAAGTCACTTAGTTTCTCGAATCTTCACTTCAAATACATGCAAAAAGACCTATATGACAACAGTGATTATTTTAGTAGTTTTTTTTTTTTGGTTTGTTTGTATTTTTTGTCATTTCATCCTCATGATAACCCCATTAGGTAAGAACGATTATTCTGTATTTAACAGATTTAAAACTTGTAAAATAGGAAGGACAGTAACCTTCCTGTGACCATACATCTCTCTGGAGCAAGGCAGGACACGAACACAGACTTGTAGCCGTTATCCTGAGCAGCTTCTTTCTTAGGAAGAAGGAAGAGCACAGTTCACATCTAGGAGGGTGGTGGTGTTCTCCATCCTCTGGATGTGACTGAAGAATTGCACCTCTGTTTCATGTTTTTAAGAGCCATCCTCATGAACAGTTAGACTTTCCATACTGCCTGTTTATTGTTGTGATGCTTTTTAGTGAGGCTGAGATTATACTGTAGTGTTGTCTAATAACTGCTTCTTTCTAGTGCACTTTTCATTGTAGACCGAGCCTTGGGGCTAAGAACACAGAAGCACTTATCTAGTTGTGTGTGGCTTTAGGTAGTGCTGGGAGACAAAGCCCCTGTGGTCCAAGTTGAATTTTCCTTTTGCTCCCACTGGGAGATCAGGGTCTCGAAGAGGGTCACAGGTAGGCACAAGAACTCTTTGGGGAGCATGACCATTCTGACTGCAATGTTGGCTGCAGGACACAGGGTGTGTGGCCTGCTGCCTCATTTTCCCTGGGGAGCATATTGTTACTGAATGGGGCTTTCTTTAGAACAGTCTGAGCCTTTGCATTCATATGGAATGATTGCAACCCAGAAGCCTCAGCCTTTTGGCGTCTTTTGTACCGAAGAGCAGGCCCTACCAGGACTTATTACACTATGTAATTGTAATAATTAGAATAAAGACAAGTGGCCCAAGTGCTAGCTGAGGTTGCTAAATAAAATCTGTGCATCTCAGCCCACTTTTCTTTCCCTTATTATGACCTTCTGTTCTTCTAGGGTGACCGAGAAGCAGAGCTAGGGCTGCCTTTTTCTCCTCTGTGTGACAGAAAGTCAACCATGGTTGCTCAGTCACAAGTAGGTATGTATCATATTGGATGGAGGGGGCATCTCATGGCTGAGATGCAGAAGGGAGCACAGCCATGGGAGGTGGTTCCATCTGGCCACTGGCTCCCTAAGGCCAGGCTGTACGCATGGCTTTGGCTGCTGGGTGTGTGGTGAAGCCAGATCATTTTCTCTGGACTGGCTGTGGGGAAGATTACACAGTGACACTCTGGGGTCTCCATCATTCTTGCCAAGAGGAAAAGGACCTTCAGCTTTCTGAGGAGATGATGGTACTGTTGTCCAGAAGCCCATTTTGTTTCACACCCTCTGTCCTGCTACAGTCTTGGAAGCTGTTTTGACATTTGACATTTCTTTTCCTTGATGTGTCTACCCATATTTGGTACCATTCTATTTCCTGTGAACCTTTTTAAAATTGCTCCCATGTTCTACCTTTCTTTTTTAAAAAAGAATTTTTTTGGTAAGGATAACTTTGCACTATCAAGCATCATAATATGTACATTGTAAAAATCCTCATCTATGGTAGAGATAACAATGCCATCAGTGATCTCTACCTTAAGAGTCCAAAATCACTCAAGAATTAATTTAATAAGAATTGAATGGTTTTTCTGCCTTACCTTTTTGTTGAGACATGGTCTCATGTGGCTCACACTGGCCTCGAACTCCTGATCCTCCTGCCTTTGCCTCCCAAGTGCTGAGATTATTGGTGTGTGCCATCAGGACCAACTTCTGCTTGGACTTTGCATGATTATTCTTTTTTTTTTTTTAAATGATGTATCTTGAGTCCCTGTTAGGTGTTTGGCACTGCTAGGCATTGTAATATATGCTATAAAAACAAAAACAAAGTGTATACATGGTTCCTGCTCTCAAAGACCTTAAGCCAGTATTAGTCAGTGGACAACTTGTTATGAAAACAAATGTCCACTAGAGCATTAGAATGTGAAAATAGAAGTCTGAACATTTTGCAGTGGACTACAAAGACAGTGTGTGAACCATTAGACCCAGGTGGTCCATAAAAACTAACTGAGGCATCCTGTTTGAGATGTAGCCTAGGAAGCATTCAAGTAGTATCTAGACAAATAGTGATACATGTTAATGATGATTAGGACCAGGGTGCTACAGGCAGGAGATGTAGAAAAGCAGAGAAATTTAAGACTATGTAGTACGGTTGGTGAATTCTAAATAGCTCTATATAGCCAGAACAGCAGGTAGGGATTGAGATGCAGCGAAAGATATTCTGGAGAGACACTCAGACCCAGATTCTACAGTGTGCTAAGAATAGCACGGCTTGTACTTTCCTATAGGAAATGGGGACATATAAAAATAATTTTGTATAAAGCTTTAAAACCAATAGATTCATAGTTTAGCCTGTGGACTAAATTGAACTGACCACAGGTTCCTGTCAGAGTTTTATTATGCTGCAGCTAAGTTCATTCATGTACATATTGCCCGTGCTATTTCTACACTGCAGGGAGCAAGGTTGAGTCATTTTGATAGAGAGATACGGCCTAGAAAGCCTAAAATAACCATCTGGACTTTTGTGGAAAGTTTGCTGGTCCCCAGTTTAGAAATATTTCTTTACCAGTAGCATAGAGGGTTAAGTGGGAGCGGGGACAGGGTTGACTAAGCCTCAAGGTGAGGAGGCCAAGTGGACAGTCCTGCAGGACTATAGGAGAGAGCTACAGGACTAAGAAAGAAGGGCTCACACCCTTTTTATCAGAGTTCAGAGGCTGCCTAAGCCCCAGTCCCTGCACAACTTCCAAACAGCCCAGAGAGAGCTCAGCTCAAACATCACAGCCTCTGCACGACTGTTCACTGGTCTCTTGGCAGGAGAAAAACGTGTCCTCTCCCTTCTCCTCTACTGCCTTCCCAGGAACTTTCCTCTGGGCTGCTCCTTTGGCCCTGCATGAACTCCAGGGTCATTTTTGAGCTCCTTTAATCTTACACATAAGTGTGAGGGCTGGTGGATTGCTCTATTCATCTTTATTCATCACAGTGCTTATTACACAGCAGGCATTAAATTGGTTTTTCTGTAGCATTTAATTTAATTACTCATTGAAAAGTCTTAAGAAAATTATGTAGCATAAATGAAACTAACATGACATTCAATAAAAATGAGACCAACCAACTCTCAGTCTGATGTGGAGCTCCTATGTAGATTCTTTCTTTAAAAGGAAAGATGACTGGGAGACCTGGGTGGCCCTGTTACTCTATCATTCTCTGAGCATTGCTGCTTCTCTGCAGGTTTTATTGACTTCATTGTGGAGCCTACCTTCACTGTGCTCACGGACATGACTGAAAAGATTGTGAGTCCATTAATCGATGAACCCTCCCAAACTGGTGGGACAGGACAGAGGCGCTCCAGGTCAGTGGGAATGCTTGAGAGCTGGATGGGGTCCAGCCTGTTTGTGGGGATAGAATTTTCCTGTTGGGAGGATGTATGGTATCTTATAATGAGTGTGCCTTCCTTGCATGCCACAAGCAAGCTATCTGCCTCCTTCCTTTCTTCAGAGGATTTGGAATGACTACACTCTCTAGGCTGGCCCATAAGAGGTGGCCAAAGGCCAAAAGGGGCCTGCCAAGTACTGGGTGTCTCCCATTCCCTCTAGCCCTTGCTACAGCAGCACCAACCACTTCACTTTTGTCTCTTGTACCTAGACAGCCCTTGTCCTAATTTTGTGAAAAGGAAATGCTGCTGATTTGAGTTATTACAAGAAATAAAATTAGCATTCATTCTGAAGTTCAGGAGGAATTGGAGTATGGATTAAAAATATCGCAACCTAAATATTTTCAATTGCCTTCTGCCACAGCATGACCACATCAAATGTAGAATAGTGTAGATGGCAGACTTTGGGGCCAGAGTGCAGTGTTAAAATCCTTTCTCCATCCATTATTACCTGTGTAGTCTCAGACAAGTTAGCTGGGTGTCCTAGTTTTATTTCCTATTGCTGTGATAAAATACCTTAACAAAAGCAATTTTTAAAAGGAAAGGACTGATTCAGCTTACTAGGTTACAGCCTTTCATTGAGGGGAAGTCAAGGCAGGAACCAAAGCAGCTCATTGTATCCACAGTTAATGACAGATACAGAATTAATGCATGCATAACTCAGCTCATTTTTTCTTCTTTCATACAGTCCAAGGCCCAAACCCATGGCATGGTGCCACCACAGTGGGCTAGGTCTTCCCGCATCAATTGACATAATCAAAATAATCTCCCATAGATGTGCTCACAGCCCAACCTTATCTAAATAACTCTGCATTGAGTTTCTCTCTGCAGGTGATTCTAGATTGTGTCAAGTTGACTGGACTGCCCTGTGGTAACCCTTCCTTATAGATTAGTGGATCTGATTCCTTTAGCTACTTAACACTGTGAGATGCTTCTTTAGAAGGATGCTAGTTCTGATATTTGCAACATATGCCATGTTGAAAGCACAAAATAATCATCATCTATAATCAGATCCTTTGCTTGACCTGGTTGTGCACAGCCTCTAAGTGGTCAGTGCCTCCTCACCATCTCTAGGAAACATAAGGGTGTCATCACTGGTCCTGGTCTTAGGGGACTGAGATTAGAGGGATCTTGAGGGCCAGTGAGATGGCTCAGTGGGTAAAGGTGCTTTCTGCCAAGATTGACAATTCTAGTTCAAGCCCCAGGACCCACATGGAGGAAAGAGAAAACTCACTCCTGAAGGTTATTCTCTGAACTTCACACATGCATCATGGCATGCACACATTTAAATAGATGATAGATGATAGATAGATAGATAGATGATAGATACATAGATGATACATAGATAGATGATAGAGAGATGATAGATAGAGACAGATGATAGATGATAGATGATAGATTTATGATAGATGATAGATAATAAAACACATAAAGTTACAGGAGGAGGGTGGAGCTGGGGACAAAGAGCAGCAATTTTCTGGGTAACTTGGAAAAGTGGTCTTTATGGTAGCAGGTGGGTGCACTATGAACAAATTAATGTCCAACTTCGGGGGACTGGAGAGATAGCTCAGCATTTAGAAGCATTTTCTGCTCTTGCACAGGACCCAGGTTCAGCTCATAGCACCTGTAATTCCAGTTGTAGAGGATACAGTACTCTCTTCTGGCCTCTGCAGGTGCCAAAAAACACATGTGCTACACATACATACATGCAGGCAAAACACTCATACATATTTTTTAAAAGTCCAAGCTCAAATTTTCTCATTTCAGAAAACAGAACAGAAAAAAAAACGCCAGGGGAATTTAGTTACCAAAGAAGAGAAAGCCCACTCATTGCTGAAGGAAGTAAGGGATATTGAGGCTCAGGAAGGTTTAATGTTAGTATTTTTTCTCCTGAAACAGAAGTTTTTATGTGTCCTATGTGGGTCAGCACAAACCTCGGGGCCCAGGAGGTTCACGGCAGTGATGAGTACAGCCACTCTTCTTGTGGGTGTTCCCCTTGCATTCTGAAGGCACTGATGCTCTCTCATATGATTTCTTTTCTTTTCCAGTTTGAACAGCATCAACTCATCGGATGTGAAACGTTCAGGTGTCAAGAGCTCTGGATCAGAAGGAAGTGCCCCCATCAACAATTCTGTCATCCCCATTGACTATAAGAGCTTTAAGGCCACTTGGACCGAGGTGGTGCACATCAATCGGGAGCTATGGAGGGCCAAGGTACCCAAAGGTAACAAGCTGCTCAGGAAGAACCTTCTAGAATTGTCCAAACCAACTCCATGTCCATTCATTCATAAAGCAAGTGCTGCCTTCTGTGGTTCATAGGCATTGCAGGTAAGCGCAGCTCCTCAGGAGGCTGCAGGTATTGAATGCTGAGTCTCCCATTGCCAAGCATTCTGGGAAACACTCAGCACCTAGTAGAATGTGACAGGCTTCCAAGCCTCTTGGCACCGTGCCTTCTGTGTAATAAGACTGGACTCCTTTCCCTGGTATGAAGTTCTGCAGGGTCTGGGGTTAGTAGTTCCTTCTTCATTTCTATAAGCAAAATAGACTTCCTTGGTGCAAACATCATCAAAGTTCAAATAAAAAAGTTGTGGCTCCTGCCACACAGAAAAGGATGGAAGTAGGTGACTCCTGGGAGCTTGAGTTCTTTGTTCATGTGTTCATTTGCATCACTGAGCTCATCTTTATGATCAGCACTTAGAATGTGATCACAGTGTGTTGTAGGCAGAGAGGCACGATGCTCAGAGATGAAGGAAGTGAATCTGTGATAACAGGAAAGGACGCTGATGTGAACCGATCTTGGGGCCCAGTAAAGGGACTCAAATCATGGCCTTTGCAGAGCTGAGCCTTCAGCAGCAGTCAGTGTTAGCTAGCACCTGTTGTGTACCTACTATTTTCTAGGCTCTGTGCTCAGTGCCAAGGGGACAGAGAGGAGTGATGGACATCCTCATCCTTAAGGGTCATAATACTGTGTCAAAAGAAAAGGGGAAAATTATGTTAGAGTTTGATAGAAAAGATGAATAAGAATTCAGTCAAGACCTTGTGTTTCTTACCATCATCTGAACCCCAAACTCAGAGAAGCCAAGGAAGGCTTTGCCACAACTGTAACCCCTGCAGTTACTCTGCCTGTGTCAGCACATGTGGACAGCAGGTAGAGCGGCCGACATCTTAAGCAATTTTTGTTTCTCTAACAAAATAATTGCTACTCGGTAATATTGATTCAGGTCACAGTTCTGGAGTCTGGAAAATCCAAGAGCATACTGTTAGCATCTGAGGAAGGCACATTTACCTCATGCCAGAGGCTTCCATGGAGAGACAGAGCATGTGTGCAAGCCTAGGTTTCTCTTCCTATAACCCCACTGGTGCCATTATGGAGGCCTTGCCTTCATGGTGTGGCCTAATCCTCACTACCTCCCTAAGGCCCCTCTTCCAATCTACATGTAAATGTAGGGATTCTGTTTTCAACACATGAAATCTGGATGACACAATATGCTATGCAGCCATCAGGAAGAGAGGTCACCTCTAGATTGGGAGCCAAGCATCCTCACAGTCAGATTTGTCCAAAGGCTAAACACTATGACTTGCTGGCAGAATCTTGTCCAAATGATTGCTTGTTTCAGGCAAGGCAAAGGATTTGAATTTATGATGCCCTTAGGATATAATTGGAACCATGCAATTTTGTGACTGATGTTACACCCTGAGCTACGTAAGGAGCAAAGCCCCCTCCATATTTTAAGTGTAGTAAGTGCTCAGAGTCCATTCAAATGCTTTCCATGTTTAAATCCCCCTATTGGCAGGCATTGCAAACAGCAATGGCAGCTACATCATCTGAAAAGAAACACCTTCTCACAATCAATTACATTCATTACGCTTGAAAGTCCAATTTCTGACAACACACAATTCAAAGAGGAACTTCAAAATAATTTGTTTGCAATTATCTTGGTTACTGAAATTACTTTCTGAAACTAATCACCTGTGAAAGCATTAGATGTTTCTTTTCTAATGGAGAACTGACCCTTTCAAAAGGACAGGTAAACCCCTCATAATTTTAAAACTTGCTGGCTATGCAAGTAGAGATGCAGATAAGCTATTTTAAGCAACAGGAAAGTACTTGCTCCGAACCCTGCCTGGGCCTTTAGGGAAGACATTAAGTAGCCAAAATTGGAAGGATGCTGGGGTTGATGTGGGGACATTAGAAATGGGAAGTGAGGGTCAGGGGACCATGGAGATAATGTAGTTGGTGAAGTGCTTGTAAGAATATGTCTACACGGTGACACATGTGTGTGATTCCAGTGCTGGGAAAATACAGACAGGCCAATCCCTGAGGTTCATTTGCCAGCCACTTTGCAAGCTGCAAGCCAAAGAGTGACTCTGTCTCAAAAAAAAACAAAAGAAAAAACCAAAGTGGATGGCACCTGAAGAATGACACCCGAGGTTGATGTCGGGCCTCTACATGCTCCTACACACACACACACTCTCTCTCTCTCTCTCTCTCTCTCTCTCTCTCTCTCTCTCTCTCTAAAGGGATAAGGTGAGAGGCAAATGGATCAGGTACACCCCTAGATTGTATTTTAGGGGTTGCATAATTTGCTTATGGGATCAAATTTTAGTTAGAAAAATGGAGAATTGAATCCTAACTCAAAAGGTTTCATTCAGTGTGGTTCTTTGAGACTCCATTCTGGGCATGGGAATACATATTTCAGAGTTGATGCAGAGGATAGAGAAACATTTGTAAAGCCCTAAGAACAGAGTCAGTCTCAGTGGTTAGAGCTTGGTAGATGGGGCTGACATTTAAACACATTGGAAAGGAAGAATAGCCATTGTGTGCAAGGTTCAGGCACTGACAATGAAATGATCACCTCAACGCACACGTTCCAACATGTTTAGCCCTGAGTAGTACAGTTTACTGATTGACTGATGTAAAAGAAATACCTAGTTTGCATTTGTCTACTGTTGATGGTCAACTGATGATACCAAGCTATTTTTCTCCCATCTTTTTTTAATCCCAAAGGACTAAATTTTGAGACAATCTGCCTTCCCTGTGACTTGATACATATTGTTAGGAAATTAAATTAAATTCTAGGTTTTATTATCCAGCCTGAATTATGGTGTCATGCAGGGCAGAATCCATAGTTGTTAAGGAGATTAAATCAGTATTTTTTGCAGTTTTCTGGTTCAAATATCATTATATCCACCCCCAAATTTGTGAGTATAACTATTGTTTGCTAATTTCCACCCAGTATTTAATGCTTTTCACATGCTCATTTCCTGGTGTAGGAATGATGTCATTAGATTACAAATGATGAAATATTTAAAATACATATGAAGAAAAAAGCAAAACAATTATTTCCCTATCCAGGCCTAGAGAACTCTTGCTAAAATTCAGAAGCCATTCCAATTTCTCTTAGATGTACAGAGGTAAAGACACGTTTCACAGCACAGTGCTACCTTGTAATTCTACTCTGTTTCCTGTCTTGGGTGTTTGTCCTGATGCTGAATAGTCTGATGTAAAGTTGTCTGGATAGAACAGTTACCTAGCCTTAGCTTTCCCATTCACTGCTGCATATAATAATGTTACAGACATGGACATTCAAAGGTCTTTATGGAATCCCTCTCTCAGTGGAGGTAAAAATTTTTAAATCTCTTTATATCAAATTGCTCTCTGGACTTTTAATTTTTAATTATTTTTGAGAATTTCATATATGAGTATTGTCTCTGCATGATTTCCATCCCTCCCTGTCCCCCACCAACTGCTCCCAGGCTGGACTTCTTTTAACCAGTTTCTTTCACACATGGAAGTGTAGTGAAGCTATTTCTCTTTGCTAGTCCCTTCCTCATTCTTCCCATTGGGACATCTACATTTTTATTATTGGTTCATACCGATTTTTATATATTAAAAATAACTGTTTAGTTGTCAAAATATCTTGCAATTTCCACCCAGCTCCAGTTTGCTGTAAGCATTTAGCTTTGCTCACAAGTTCTTCTACCTCCTACTTCTACTCTCCTAGAAATTTAAGGGTTTTTTAATTGAATAGTAAGTTTCTATAAATAAAAACATGGACTGATATATAGTGATATTCCTTTGAAAATGCTGAGAAATTAACTAATTAATTTGTGATTGCTTTTTTAGCACTCAGACTTTGTTGAATAATATGGAATTCTCAATTTAGATGATTAGAAATCCCATTTATTTTATATTCAGCTTAATTTTGGACATTATTTTAATATTTGCTTCATTTTATCTTTAGTTTAATACTTCTATTTAACAATAAGTTTTGCAGGTTCGTATACATTATCAACATATTTTCCTTGGTTTTGAGGGTTTTTTTAAAGACCATTTTTGCCTGCATGTATGTAAGTGGCACCTGTATGTGCAATGCCTGAGAAGGCCAGAAGGGGGCATCAGATCATCTGATATGGGAGTTACTGACAGTTGTTAGCCATCATGCGGGTGCTGGGAACTGAACCCCAGTCCTCTGCAAGAGCAGCCAATGCTCTTAACTGTTTAGTCATCTCTCCAGCTCCCTGATTTTGAGTTTTTAATATTGATTGAAATTTTTTGTCAGCAGCATACATATTTGACTAAAGTTCCTCAGAAGTTGTTACAGGAACACCTGAGATTTTGGGGATGACTGGTGCTGACTTTCTTTTGTTTCTGTATGGAATATAATTGAGTATGTAGTGTGTTTCTTTGGTCAGACAGCTTCTTGTTTCTTGTCTCATTTTTTCTCTGTCTATGTCCTTGTCTCTGTTTCTGTCACTCTCTCTCTCAAAGTTCACATTAGATCAAGAGATAACTAGGAACTTAGTTTCCACTAAGGAACTTAGAGAATCATAACTTACAAAGAAAAATTGAATAAAGTGCATTTTTGAGACTGTACAGACATCCAGTGGGGGTGGCACTAGGATGTTTGTGTGAGAATCATAATTTATATTATGAGTGTTCTGCCCCACACTTCAGCTACTTTCCTTTGGCCATTTCCATATTGAGTCACATCAACACAGATCGTTTGAAATGGAAGCAAAAGGAAACAGACTCTGAAGTTTGCAGTCTAGTAGCCCAGGAATGCCAAGAGTCTAAATCTAAGACCTGATACATAAACTCTCTGTGTCCTTGGCATTGCTGGAACCTGCTACTCTATAATTAACCGTGCTTTCACCTACCTTTTCTCATTATAGAACAGTATTATCTGTGCTAATAATCTCGCTTGAGGACTATAAAGGGGTTTTACTGCAGTGGAAAATAAACCAACTGTCTTTTGATGTAATTTCTTCTTACATATGTCTTGTATATCTATCCATGTTGACTGATGCCTCTTTATCTGTTCCATGGCTGATTATACTCACAGAAGCCCAAGGTAGAAGGTGATTATGCAAGTCAAAGAGTGTTGCAGGCCAGGGCTAGAAGGTGATAGAAGGTTGATGCTGAGAGAGGAACCACACTATGTAGGCCAACCAGTGTTTGATCTGATCCCGATGTCATAAGAACTACTTTTCATTCATTTAAACTTGCCAACTGCACTTGAGCAAAAGCAGACCTGCTACTGGAATGTGCTCCTTCCCTTCGTCCTTCTTTGTATCTTTTTTTTTTGCAGAGTCTCCCATGGAAAATGGTCTGACTTGGTTGTCAAAAGAATTTTTCTTGCTAATACAGTATTTTATGGTCTTTCATAGCAAACCATATAATTTAACACCTTCATTTTAAATTATAGTTATTTTGAGTGTTGAAAGTTTGCCATGTATTCAGTAACGATTCTGTGAAGGTGGTCATAGCTAATCTTCCCTGATAGAGAGTTCTAAATATGAATTAATTTGCCTCTTGTCACCTGAATTCCCTCTGGGTCTCCTGCACTATCTAGCAAACCATATAACATATCTATATATGCATTTATTAACTTACAAAGGAATGAGTACCCAGTGCCTAGCCCCGCGCTGCAGCTCAGAGCCAGCCATACCAGACCACACCACGCCCGTAGTCACTGCTAGCCTCCTGGGGCCAGCAATCTCTCCCCAGGTCCACAAGAGTCAGTCCATTCTGTCCTTGAGCTGCTACGCATTCCCCACACCACTCGCACTACCTGCAGCTTTCGGCTTCTGTCCCAAGATGCTCCCAGCAGTCGCTTAGTAGTCCATGCTTGCAGCAGGCCCCACCCCTTGGAGGAACTAGCCAATTGGGAGACAACTCCCCTTGCTTCTTTTCCCTCTGTGTTGTAAGAAGTCATCTGTTTACTCACCATTGTTACACATTAAAGACACATTCATCAGGTATCTCAGGATAGGATCAAAGAGTCTGGATACTTTGTGTTTCTGTCAGTCTAAGCTACTGAAAATGGGGGATGTATAAATAGGGTACATTGGTAGTTCATGTAAAACACACACACTACACACACACACACACACACACACACACACACACACACACACTGTAGGTCGCTCACTGGAACAGCAGTAACTTCAGGAGCCATGACATGTGGCACATGCTATGTTGAGCAGTGATGGAAATGATATTTGACCCCATCCATAAGACACCAGGGATAGGAGGGAGCCTGAATCAATATGCTGGGAACCTCTTTTGCCTGCCATCTTTTTAAAGGACAGTCTTTCACATTTTAGCTTACAATTTGGTAGGAGTCAGAGACATTATTCTACATATGGATGTAGTTATGTTGTTTATAAAGAAATATTATCTAACCCTTTCCATGTAATTGTAAATGCATCTTGTCATGAAACATGGATTGGCAAACATTTAGATTTAAATCAGGCTTCTCAGCACTTACTGTGTGGTAGAATCACCCAGAAAACATTTTAAATATTCTTGTCCTCCTTTTAGAACCTGATTTAGCTTGTTTGGGTTAGGCCAGGTCATGGATGTGGATAGAGGAATGAGTGGGTTGGCATGGATGAATGGGTGGACTGATGGAATGATAGATCAATTAAATAGTGAATAAAAACACTATAGTGTATTAAAGAAGACATCTGGGGTAAGCAACAGTGAGGGACTGAAAAATAATAATAAAGTCAGGCTTTGTGAACATCTGGAAAATGTTTGTGATAAAACCTCATGAACCCATGAACCTAGACCACAATGGGATTTGGAGTACTTTACCTGCTAAACCAAAAGGAAATTATCAGAAGCATAACTCCTCTGGTATCCAGAGATTAAAACAATCATACCATCTATGAAAAACAACTTTTTAGAAGACCAAGCCTAGCACAAGGGAAAGACAGAGGACCCGTGATGAGATGCAAAGAGGAAAATACAATAATGCATCACAGTGGGGGCTGATGACGGTCTGGACACCTTCTGGAGTGAGCTGAATACTCTATGGGGTGAATTGGAGCTTACAGAGAATTGGGCTATGTGAGCAGTCTCTGTGTACGTTGTAATCTTCAACCCACCAGTTGGCCTCAAAGTCTCTGTGATCCAATCTACGCCTGTCCTTGCTCATTTGACCATGGCATCTATGCCACCTATTTTCTAGTTCCTCTGCTGAAATCATGGTTAGATGATTTGCCCCGCCAGCTTCTCGTCACCCAGGATGTGGACAGGTATCATCTGCTCAAGGAAGCCTTCTTCACCCCTGTCCAAAACCACCTTTTTCTCTGTGCTAGCCATGCTCCATCCTGTCCCTTTGTATTCAATTCTCACAATATACTTTCAAACCATCTCAGCCATTCGTTTACTTAGTTATATAGCCTTCTCATGCATAGTTGCTCAATAAATATCCGTTGAATGAATGAACCAGCCTTTTCACAAATACTTAACCTGTTCACTTCTCCTGCATTATAATGAAGCACAGCATCAGTCAGCTGGATGAGAAATAATGTGCTCTCTAAGTAAAAGAGAGGGCCTAGAGCAGGTACCTGGCCAATGGGAAGTCAGACTCTCCTGAGGTCAAGCTGGAGTCCTCAGGGTTTGGGGTTTGCTTTTATTGTGTGAGGGTCAACTACCCCCCCCCCATTTTTAAATTCATAAGTTACAAATTGACTTTGTTTTGTCCTAATGATGGTAACTTGCCCCAACTTTTCACTTCATAGCCTGTTGCTTATGTTTATATTCTAAGCCAACCTTCATAAAATGACTTTTTTTTTCTACGACTGGGGGACAATTTGGTCTTGTCTCTCGGCCTCAATGTCTACATCCATAAAATAGGGCCACGGTGGTAGCTGCTGAGTGCTTAGCATAATGCCTGGCATTAAATATGTGCCAAACTGATTTGAATTAACCCAAAATATCTTCAAAATTCTGAGTAAACACATTAGGTCGTTTAACTGACCATTATTCATAAAAGCAGCTCTCCTCATGGTGTGACCTTTTTCTCTTTCCTCTGCCTTCTCTCTTGGGCATGGGATGCAGAGGAGAAGGCCAAGAAGGAAGCTGAGGAGAAGGCCCGCCTGGCTGCCGAGGAGAAGCAAAGGGAAACGGAAGCCAAAAGCCAAGCGGAAGACAGTGCATCCGGCAAGGCTGAGAAAAAGGCGTCTGCGGAAGCCAAGAGTCAGGTCGACGGAGCGCGCACAAACAGAGGAGACAACCCTCGTGGGAAGAACCCTAAGGGCGAGAAGTCAGAAAAGCAGCAGAATGGTGAGAATCCGGTGGTGGTAAAGGCTCCTTCTGGGGGTGATGATGTAACAATGGAAACTGGCGGACGCCTTCTGCGGAAGCCTCCCTGAGCTTCCAAAGATGCAGTCAGGAGCCCATCGGATGGCCATCAGCTTTGGGTCATACATTCTACTAGGCGTGGGGGATGTAGAAGTGGAAAAGCTACAAGAAACCCACGGTGTTATGTGGGATCTAAATAATTGTGAGTCTAGAGAAATGTGTGCGTGATGCAGTGGCAAGGGAGGGGGAAGTGGCAGATACAATGCCAAGGATTCTGTGCAAAGGAAGAGATATGTTTTGTTGGGAGCAGGGGTTATGGAGCAGAGTCAGAGGCCTAGAAGTGTTCAAGAGGAGATGGTATTTGGTTCAAAGTTCAGGTTTGTTGGTCAGGTTGGAGAGAGACTTCTTAGCCAGAGAGCTAAGTCAGGAGCACAGAATCAGTTTACCTTCTTACGGAAGAGCAGGAAGTGGGTGCTTGTGGGATGTAAATGCCAGGCTGTGGCTAGATAGCAGGGTACCTTTGCAATCACACCTGGATTGGAGTCACAGTTCTGCCTCCTCTCTTGGAGGCCTTAGCTAGATTACTTAACCTTTCAATCCTTGTGTAAAATGTGCATAACACAAAAAAAATCAACAAATTTTAAAAAATGTATTTGAGGAGGAAGCATGGAAATTTACATCATGTTAATTAGTAGAGGTGATAAACATTACCATTGAAATCTACCTGATGACTTTATAGACATACACAGGCACCAAGGATCCAAGTGCAACCGATTATGAGTAGTAATAATCAGATACATACAGATTAGAGATGCATACACCAAC
>NW_008332644.1:1514672-1523857 GCF_000622305.1 Nannospalax galili | reverse complement strand
AGGGCTTATACTGAGTTCAATATTGTATAACTGTATTAATTCAACTGTGAACCTAGAAACTTGCAGCCACTTGTGAAAGAGATGTACTCTTGCTCTGGAGTATGTTACTGAATATGTTAAAGCTGTAATGAAATGCTTCTTCTAATCATGTAGTTATTAAAAATTTTTAAAAATGTGCATAAAACCTGTTCACAGCCCCAGCCCATTATGAGCGTTATTTAGTAATAAACATGGTAGTCAGACCAGTGAGAAACCCTGTCTCAGAAAGCAAGGCAGATGGTGCTTTAGGTTGACCTCTGGCCTTCACAGGCACGGACACACAGATACACCTGTACACATACATGGACATGTACACACACACACACACACACACACACACACACACACACTCCCCTGGTATAGATGGGAAAACTGAGACTCAGGCTTGTAAAAAGACTTGCTTAGGGTTAAGCAACCCATGGCTTTTGTGTATCCCCCTCCTCTGTTCTGTAGCCACCACTGGCTTCATGTCTGCAAGTCCAGTGCTGTACAGAAGACATGAAATCAGAGGGATACAGAGTCTTACCTGGTGTCCATAAGGCAAGGGCTGGTCACTTTTCCTATAATGAGCCAGATAGTAAATGTGTTTGTCTTTAAGCTGTGTTTTCTGATGCAGCTACTCGGCAAGTCCTCATGGGAAAAGAAGCTGAAGGCACTACATGAGCACATCAGTGAGGCCGTATCCCAATGAGACTTTGTCTCTGGAAACTGAAATTTGAATACTATCTGGAGTTCATGTCACATGGTGTCCATTTTTAAGTAACACTTTGTAGATATAAAAGCCATTCTTAGATTATGAGTCATGCAAAACCAGGCAACAGACAGGGTTTTGCTAACACTTGGTTTTGGTTTGTTGAGGGGAATCAATGAATACAAATAAGCTAGTCTCTCTCTCTCTCACACACACACACACACACACACACACACACGCATACACACACATACACATACACACACACACAGGGTTGGGGGGGAGGGTGTTAGCAGCTCTACAAAGATTCAACAGGCATAGGAGACAGTAATTCACTTTGAAGATAACTGAGGAGAGAATCTAAGGGACAAAGATCAGGAGTCCAAGCCTTCATTCAGGCTGACTTGATTTTACAGCCACATTTACCTCCTAGAATGGGCAGCAGTCTACATTTACCTTAAAAATTAAGGATGAAATGAGAGGTGGGTAAGGAAATCCATTTAGAGCAATAATTAGAAAGGACAGTGGTGGCTAGGGACTTGGTTTCAGCAGCCTAATTAAAACGATTTATAACTGCCCAGAAGATTCTCGTTTCCAGTCTATTGAGCCCATTTACACCTGCCATTGTCTATGTACGGCCATGAAAGATCACCTAATGGGTTCTATTCCGGGAACTCAGCAGACAGGCATGTACCATTCCTTAGCACACTTCTTTGTGGGCTACCTAAACACTGCCTAGGTTAGGGCTGAAGGATGTTGGTTACAGTGGTTCCATTACAGGATCTTTTAAATCAGTCTCACCAAGGCAACTTCCTTTCTGGGCTCCTTGGCCCTGGCTGAGAAGACAGGCTGTATGACTGCTCACAGCCACCAGCCAACCCAGTCCTCTCTTCAGACATTTGCAGCAGCAGCTCAGAGCAGCATGGAAGACCCCAGACAGTTACTAGGAGGATGAAATTTCATACAGAGAAGACAGATCATTTTTCTGCCAGGAGCTAATTTAACCACAGTACTTGAAATCCTTGAGTCCATCCCTGGTATCCTTAAATAACAAAAAGCTAGACTATTTCATGGGAATTCCAGAAGAACCCTCTTTCAGCCACTGGTGGTCCAGAAGTCTATACTCATGCCCATCCTGTACAGATTATGAACAAGACAGCCTTCTCAGTCATCCAGTTTCAGAATCAAGAATTAAAGCAAACCGTGGGAATCTGTTGATTTCCAATTAGCAGATTTGTCAAATTAAAAGTATATATACTTTGTAGAATAAATACTGGGCCACTGGAATCAGAGCACCTGTGTGGGCTGTGTAGTTACTTTGCTGCAGGTGATAACGTAAGTCTGAGGTCGGTTCCCTGCAAGCTGTCTTAAGCACAATTACTTTGATTGTTTTGATCAAAACATTGAACATTGGTTCAGAAAACTCTGTCAGACAGGTGGCTTAGAAAAGACCTCTAGTAGCTGCCAGGAATAGTTTGGACACCAGAGTGAGATGCAGGTATGAGGCTGGGTCAGAGGTGAGGCTAGAGTAGTGTCTAAACACATGCTGGTGGTAGTCCACTCCTTGTGACACAGGCCGTTGTTTGCCCAGGTGGCAACAAGTGCTGCCAAGGAAAAACTCAGACTTGGGAGGCATCCTCTGTCACGTGGTGAGTGGCCTGTTCACCCCTCAGCCAAGGAATCTTTGGTGCATTTGTCTACTTTTGACAACAGTTCTTTCATACTGGAGTTGCTGTAAGACTTTATAGAAGTGATATGTGAAAAGCCCTTAGCACACAGAGAAAACAGGTAAATCCCTTTCCTCGAACACACATCCTGCAGCTCTGCTCACTGAACTTGCTGATACGATCTTTTGTGTCTGTGACTATACAGTATTTAAGTAATCATGTCCTAGCTTCTTCATACAGGCTAAAAACCCATGTGCCATTAGTAAGACTAGTAAGAAAAAGAGCCAAAATTTGGAAATAAGGCTGGTGCAAGGTGTTCAGGAATCTGCACGTTGTTACTGAGCAGATCTATCCTCGGATGATTGCCCTCCACAAGGGGTAGCACCCTTACTCTGTAATACAGGCAGTATTTCTGAAGTTGTGTGTCTCTCTTGCAGCTACTCAACTCTGTCATTGCAAAACGAAACCATCACAGAGAATATACAGTTATGGGTATGTCATGTGCCTGATGCCAATAAAACAGGTGTCAGGCCTGATTGGCCCAGAACTTGCTGACCATGATTTTGGGGAGTGTGTAAATTCACTGTTTACTATTTGGCATAGAACTATAAATTTATGTGCTAACAGATTCAACCCCAGAGGTTGCCGTATATTGTTCTTTGGTCATAAACAAATTGCCTCTTACTTAGCAATCATATTTTAATGCATCTGTAACATGCACATAAATAATTCCTTAAACCCTCATAGGACCATCTTTTTTTCTTGCTATTTCCCTCATAAATGAATTAAATACATTTTTGACACGTTTACTTTATGCTTATAAAAGTAGTATTTTTTGTGATAAAACATTTTTTTCCTTTTTGGGGGAGGTATTTTTGAGACAGGGACTTCCTATAGCCCCAGCTGGCCTGGAACTCACTATGTAGACCAGGCCGCCCTCAGTCTCACAGAGATCCACCAGCTTCTGCCTCCTGAGTGCTGGGAAGTAGCCCCAGTTGACCTGGAGCTGGCTGTATTCACCAAGCTGACCTGATCACACAGAGATCCACCTGTCTCTAGAGTGCTGTGATTAAAGGTGTGGACCAACCAAGAGTAGTCTTTTTTTAAAACTTTTACAAATTATATTGGCATTTATAACTTCGTTTAGTTTTGAGAAATATACCATGTATTATACTGAGCACTTAGATGGCTTAAATACATTTATCTACTGGTCTATAAGACATATATTTTTACCCCTGTTTTGCACATAAGAAAAATAAAATATAGAGTTGTTAAATAGCTATTAATTAGTAGAACCTACATTTATTCCAGGTTTTTCCTCATTCCACAGCCTAACAACAAAATTTTCTTGCCATTCATGGAAAATAAACACCATTGACTTAAGTACAACCCTGTTTGACAGGGGTTTTCAGTTATAATTTCTGATTATAATCTGATTTCCAGAACCTAACATGGTTACAAAGGAGGCTGACGCCGAGACACGTACTCCCTCCTGACTGTAAACTGTGCTGCACTCTGGTTTTCTCTTGGTAGGTGTAGCGCCTCTCTCCCTTCCTCCACTGTACATACACACTGTTTTTCATGCTTTCTGCTTTCAGGTGACTTGAAAGAAGGGAAAAATAAGGCAGACAAGAAGGATCACCCCAACGTCGGAAATGATTCAAAGAAAACAGATGGTAAGAGTGTCGCTCCCATTAGACTTTTCCATAAAATGTGGAATTACTGAAATTTTGTTAGAATCATACCCACGATTGAAGGTAGTAGTTGTTAATATGTTCTTATATTCTACCCTGAAAAAAATACTTCATTGCACTTAAAGAGCACTATTATCTCTTTTTTCATCAAGTTACAAATTATTGCTCTAACTTTCCATCTCTACTGTCTCCATCACAAATACTTTCTAGATGCTTTAGTTTCTGCTTCTCATTCCTTAATGGTAAACTTCATAAAACCTCGATTGTGAACCTGTGGACTGTACAAAGTGATGGAGTAGCACACATTGCTAACATAGGAGTTTTTGGATCATTTATTATGCAACATAAATAGGAAATGTTTAATGTTTTTAGTTTTCACATTTTTCAAATATTTATTTATTTTTATCTTACGTGTATTCCTGGTTTGCCTGTGTGTGTGCATGGCTGGTGCCTGTGGAGCCAGAAGAGGCCGTTGGTTCCCCTGGACCTGAAGTTACTGATGATTGTGAGCTACCATGTGGATGCTGGGAAACAAACCCTTCTCCTGTGCAAGAGCAGCTAGTGCTCTTAACATTTGAGCCATCTCTCCAGCCCCAGTTTTCACAATTTTTTAATTTTAAATGAGTTTATTACTTTTGGTGAAAATGAACATGGGGATTTGTTCCATGTTGGATTAAGAATCTATGTTTACTTTTCTAGAATCCAGTTTCACCAATAAGAACAAATTGTAAACACAGTGACAATGCAGAGCCAGAGTTAGAATGAACTTGCAGGGCCAGAAATGGGTCTTTGGTGTCATAAATGGGCCTGCAGTGTCATGAATGGGCCTGTAATGTCATGAAAGGACTTGCAGTGTCATGAATGGGCCTCCAGTGTCATGAATGGGCCTGTAATGTCATGAATGGACTTGCAGTGTCATGAATGGGTCTGCACTGTCATGAATGGGCCTGCAGTGTCATGTGTTTCCTGAATGGGCTTGCAATGTGATACATCTCATGAATGGGACTGTAGTTCCATCCCTTTCCCGAATGGGCCTGTGATGTATTTCATGAATGGCACTTCATGGGTACAGCCTTAACTTTTCATAAACAGCCTCCCACTCTTCTAAAACCTGAGTTGAGTTCAGATTATATGATTTCCTCCCCCAACTCCTCAGCCTGGAACTACCAGACTGAGACGTTGCCCTTGCCTGTTGTATGGACTTTGCTATTACAGCTGTAACCCGGGCTCCTTTTGCTTACCCCTTCATGCATGGACATGGCATTCAGCTAAAGCAAGATTCTCTTTATATCTTATCTCCCTGGTAACAGCTTATTTGGTGCTAAGCTATTCAAATAATACATAAAATCAGTTTTCAAGCTACTCTTTCAGGAGCATTTAAAGAATTCACTTCAAGTGTCTTATCACACAGTACAGGGGAACTCACTCCTTGATTTTGTACTGACTTGTTTATGCAAAGAGAAATCCAACAAGCCAACTGTCCTGGGAATAATTGTGACTAAGAAGTGGATTTCATATAATTATGGTAGAATTCAAAATGGCGATTTCTTACTGAAATTCTCTTATGGAAAAGATTGCTCGTATGCCAGAGGCTCTTTATCAGGTATCATTAGACCGAGTCAAACAATGCTGCCCAGAACATGATGTCTGCTGTAACCCAGCACTAAGACACTTGCCCCAACCTGCATCTATCAACTGGCCATACTCTTACATCTGAATTCACACAGAATAGAATCAAGCCCCTAATTTTTAATATGGAAGCTTGACCTTCACAGATATTAAATTATTATTATTATTGATCATTGTTGAGACTCAAACCCAGTATCTGCACATGGTGAGCAAGAACTCTAACAATAAGCTGTATCCCTTACCCTCATTGAATTATGTTTATATAGCAGGCAAAATGCCAACCTACAGGCATTGTGGGTTAAAATTTATTAACTTTATAGACTTGTTTTTAACTGTGCCCTTTACAGTGAATTATTCCCAAGTATTTAAAATAATTAAATAGGTTGGGGTAGTGATGAAATAAGTTCTGCATTCTATAGCATGGATAACTAGAAAACATGACTGTTTGATGAGCAGGATTCTTGACCTGGTGTCTCAGTGAACTGGCTGCAGTAGAGACAGGCCCTGCCAACCGTTCTTTGCTTCAGCCCATGGTCCCAACTGCCACTGCCTCAAGAGAGACCAGTGTGCCCATATGCTTGCAAGTTTGTTTGAAAACACAGGGTGAATGGCTTTGAACCTGACATCAGTGATCATTAAAACTTCAGAATCATCATGACTTTGAGAATTGCACTTTGCTTACTTAGCTGTTTTAATCCAGGACAAAAGCAAATTCTTGGTGGTATGAAGTGGAAAAGAAATTGATGTGTTTCACTTGCCCTTTCTTTTTGGTCATTATAGCCCTCTACTTTAGAAAATTAATTAAAGAAGACCATATAGATCAGTATATATACTTTTTAAAAAACTATATAGAAATAACATTTGAAATATTTCTTTTTAGTAGATTTTCTTTTTTTTTTTAATTTTGGTCTCAACATTAGTCCTAGGTATGCCCATAAATAGGGAGCGTGTGGAAACCTGGTGGGATGGGATTCATGCAATAACAAAGGGCATAAGAGCTTATCAGAAAAACAAACTAAGGCAAACAGCTCATTGTAAAAGAAAGATTTTGACACCATGCAGGAATTCAGGGAGTGAAGAGTAGAAATGTGGTAGGAAAAGCATAAAAAAAAAAAAGGAAAGAAAGAAGCCTAGGCACTAGAGAAGCAAGGGAGGAGCACTGCAAACTCCCAGACCAAACAAACCAACTTCCGGAGACAGTCACCTCACAGGAGCTGCATGCAGTCTGAAGAGCCACAGAGTCTCAGTCAGCCTGGTAGCTACATATGAAATATTTGTTTTCTTGTCTAAATGGCGATTTGTCCCTGTGAATCGTTTGCGCTGGGTTTAATTTTGACCAACAGAAGCAACAATTATGTACATCTGTTCTGGACTTTATGAGAAGTCATTTGTTTTAAATATTATAAAAACAAAGGAATAATGCTTATAAACATTTGGATGAGCATTTACATCAGGGCCTGAATATTTGTTGATTCCTAGTCTTTGAAGGCTTTTTTAAAAAATAGATTATTGAGAATTTCATACATACATATAAGGTGTTTTGATCAAATCCGTGCCCACTCCATCCTCTCCAACTCCTCCCATATCTCCCCATCACTTTTTTTCTGATAAATTCATGTACTCTTTCTCCTTCTTTATTGTTTTTTGGGGGCTTTTGGATACTTTAACATTCCCCCTTCTGAAGAGGTAACCTTAAAACCTTTTAAGGATTAGATAAAAGCTCCCAAATACTTTCAAGATTTTTGGCCTTTGGAACGGAGCAGGTTGCTAAGAAGCCCAAGGACATGGTGAGTTTTAGCCAAGAAACTGGCTAATTTTCTTTGGGGTCTTTTTACCCTAACTGCCTAGCCGATTCCTACCTTCTATTCTTATCACACCATCCTCTGAAGAGGTTACCCAAATTGCCAATAGGGAATCAGGATGCAGACCGCTCTGGCTTCTTCCATGCTGAGCAGGGATGCAGGGTGAGGCAATTGGAGTACCCCTTCAGTGGGTCTATCTAAAAAACTCTCAAATTGCATAACTCTTATCTCCAGGCGGAAAAGAATGTCCTTGAATTGAGAATAGGAGATGTGAAGGAGAAGTAAAGGCAAGAGTAATTAGCATTACAAGTTCTAGACAGGGAACTAGAAAAAAGTTCGAATGGGGCAATTTTCAAATGTTCATATGTGAATCCATTGGAATTTCTTGACAAGGGCTTCCAAAAGCATCCCTCTATTGGGTTCCTCCTCATTTTTCTTTAGTCTCCCAAGGCTGGACTCTAGAGTGACGGATTCAGGGTTTGCTTTCAGGTATTTGATAGCTGTTGGAGTAGTTAGAATCAGTGTCAGTTCCTTCTCAAAGGCTTCTAGATAGGGGGAGAAAACAGATTTATCCATCATTTTAGAACAATAGCTGGTTGTCTCCCTTAGCTACAGGTGGGCACTACAGTATTGGAGACCGAGAAGTCTTACATCTGAACAGTACTTTCTGGTTAGGAACAAAATTATCAATGAGAATAATTGTCTAAATAGCTTTTCATTTAGACTTAAGCCTAATGTCTGGGAAGTGTAATCCCTTGAACTCTTAAAGAAATATACTGATGATTTTACTCTTTGGTTATACTTTCCTTTTGGCTGTTTAAGACCATAAAGTTGGCCCAAATAAATCAACTTATTTTTACACTTAAGGTTGATTAAGGATCTGTTCCTCAGGGGTCAATCACATGGGCTTGGGAGGAACCCGTGGCTCCTTTCTTTTACCAGTTCCATCTATGTGAAGATAAGTCAAAGGTCCTGCTCGACCATGTCTGGCTTCATTTGGAGGCATGAATGAGATGTTTCCTCTGAGTTGACCCTCCTCTTTGTAGGCTGGACACAGGTTCAAGTCTGTCTCCTGGGGTCTCCATGGCCTCCCTGAACAAGAGCAAAATCCTGTTAAATTCCAGGTCCTCGTAATAAGATGATGCTATACAGCAGTCCCTTCTGCATGAAATAACTACCATCATCATGACTTCAGCTGAGCCTGATTGCTAAACATCCTCACATTTGGGCTTGTTGACAGTTGTACTCATGCATTAAAGGAGGGCCAAGCAGGGTCATTGAACCCTCACTGCATTATCCAGCCACTCTTCCCAGCCAGCTGAATGTAATTTGACCCTAATCACACATGGCCTCCTGGATTTGGGGAGGGCTAAAGTATAAAATCTGGGGAAGGCTAGGAAGAGAAGGCATGACCCATGCTGGGTAAAGGCTTTCCAGTATGCATACCCTCAGGTCATACATACACCTCAGCAACTCGTTATCTCGGTAAGCTCAATAAATTCATTGGTTCCCCAGTAAAACTTTAATCAAACATTGGTTGGACACTAGAACCCTGAAAGGGAATAAGCATTGCTTAGCATCCCCAGGAAAAAGAGTCTTACAACAGATGGAAAATTTATTTATTTATTTATTTATGTATTTATTTTTGTTGTTTTTTTTTTTT
>NW_008332644.1:1480966-1513062 GCF_000622305.1 Nannospalax galili | reverse complement strand
AGGGAGAACATATGTCGATTTTTTTTCTGAGATTGTGTTACTTCACTTAATTATTTTTTAAAAAAAGAAAATGAGAATGTAAAAATGTTAAAAGGATATGGGAATGGAGATATTTTCCAAAATAGAAAAAATGAGAAACCCCAAGCAAGTGATGAAGGTCTGTTTAGGTTTGTTATGATATATAAAGGATGAGACAAAAATAATATACACATAATCTTAAAATGTCTATGGTCATAGTTTAGTCAACTAGTTTAAGGAAAAAAAAATATATATATAGTCAAAGTTTATCTGAGAATACTTGGTTTTTTTACCCAAACCTTATCTACATAGCACATGATAGTTAAAAGTACCAGAATGGAGGAACTAACCTTATTGGATGTTTAACAGTCATAGTTTGAGACCTATACTAATGTGGTCAAAGGGACTTAAAGGACAGTTTTTGCCCCTTGCCCTCCAAGGTCAACTAACTTCTAGAGGACTATGGAACATCTCTCAAAATATCCTGTAACTGTAGTAGATTTTCTTATATTTGATCACCAGGGGGAATTAATTCAACTTTTCAATGACCTAACTCCATTCCAGTTCCTGAGAACCATTGGTGGCTGATACCCTGTAATTGTTGGGAGTGAGCACCTGGGTTCACCCAGGCCCACTGTGATTTAATCCACCATGGTTCATATTTTTAGCACTGACTGTAAATGTCTAGAGAAAAACGCAATTGGTTATCCCAGACCCTCACAGTCCTGGATATCCACAGAAGGAACATGTTTTAAAAGGATGACTCACACTATATCATAATGAACACATTGCAGTAGACATTATCTCTGTCAATCTACTGAGGTACTCTTTCGTATCCTGCCGCAATAATTTTCTGAGTGACCTCAGAGAATGGATGTCCCTCGAAAGTACCTTGCTTACCTCTAGGGAGAAACGTTCTAACGTAAAGGTCCATGTCTCCAAGCAAGGGTTAGTGGCTGAAGTTTACCCATGCCTTTGGCAGCCTTATGGGGTGCTGCACAAATGAATTTTTCTCAGTGTATTTCTGGCCACATTTGTAACTGCATTGCTTCCTGGATTGATTATAATTTGCTCAATAGTATAATTTTGAGCCAGGTGTGGTGGCTCATCCTACAATCCCAGCATTCTGGAGGGTGCGGTAGGAGGCTCACAATGAGTTCAAAGCCAACCTGGGCTATGCAGTGAACTCTAGGGAAACCTGAGCTGCAGAATGAGACCCTGTCACAGGAAAAGAAAGAAAGGAAGGGAGGGATAAGGGAGAGAGGGAGGGAGGGAGGGAGGGAGGGGAGAAGGAGGGATGAGGAGGAGAGGGAGGGAGAGAGAGAGGGAAAAGAAAACAACAAAAAAAAACAAACAAAAAATACAAACTTGACTTTATTTGATTTTGCCCCCAAAGCATAATTAAATAAATACAATTATTAGCCAAGTCTCAGGAGAGCATAAAGCTGGTACTTCTCCTTTATTGAATATTCTGGAAATTGACGTGGGCGTGGATGATGGTCTGTGGAATTTAAAAAGTGAACTGAGAATAGTGGGAAGGGCAAAATCAATCTAAAGATGTCTGCTTTCGCCAATGAAAACTACCAAGAACCAGATTTCCCTCCTACCTGAAACCAGCCGTGGAAACAGAGCACTGGACGGCAGTGTGAAAGAGTGGTTTTCACAACCCCAGACATCAGAACATGAAGGGCAGTGGTTTCTGTGAGGCAAGAAAGAAATGAGGTGGACACTGACTGCCGCAGCTTCCTGTCATGAGACGGCTTCCTAACAGGCCAGAGAGAAGGGGAATAAACACTGCTTCTGTCATAGCCATTGAGAAGTTGAACAAGAATCTAAAAAGACCAAAGTGGATAGAGTTGACAGAATAAATTACTTTTAAAATGACAGTTATAGAGAGGCAGAGCTCCAAGAGCCCCAATCTGAAAAGTGTGAGAGAATGCTGGTCATCCTGTGCATGAGAAAATTACCTGTGCTCCCAAATCTAAGAGGACTAGCAGAAGTATGCCTGACGCTCCATGGGGCAGGGAAACAACATGCTTCTGCGGGCCAGAGTTGAATGCCTTACCATATAGAATGCTCATAATTACTCTGACTTAGTCTTTGGGAAAAATTATCTGTATGCTAAATACCGCTGTGAGTCTACTTAATGAATTATAAGAGCAAGGTATTAAAGGATCAGAGTGTTTCCCAGTAACTGAACTACAATCTAGAAGAAAGCTCAAAATGCACACACACACACACACACACACACACACACAATATCTACCTATCTTCTAGAATCTATATATGCATATATATATATAATCTGTACCTACCTATCTGCTAGAATCTATCCAAAATGACAAAATAAAATGAAAAGGATAAATAATATATGTATGTTTGGAATCCTCAAAGTTAGAAGAAAGACTCAGAAGACTATTTGAAGAAATACTGTTTGCTAAATATGGATCCTTATATTTACAGACAAGTATATCATATACTATTTGTCTTGCAACAGACGGAGGCTATTACAGAGTTCCACAGCTGGTCACATGGAAAGAATATATGTCTAAGAGATGTCCAGTCCTAAGTCACACATTTACAGTGGAACTTCTACACCTAAGGCTCATGGAACATAGTGGAACAATGAGTAGAGAAACTACTAATACATCTCTCAACTCTCACCAGTGAAACTTCTTCATGCAGCAGAGTGTGATGCACACAGAAAGCCACAACTGGCCAAGTTTTAGAGAATGAGAGACTTCAGAGTGCATGTCCCTGGATAGGACTCCAATATTAAACCCCACCCATTCATAACTCAAGGACCATTGCAGAAGACAGGGTGGAATGATTGTAAGAGCCAGGGTTGGTGCATGAGCATAAGGAAAGAGAGGCTTTCAGACCTCTGGGAACTTACAATAACGGTGACAGCATCACAAGACCCATGCCGACTCAATCAGACAAATACCTAGCATAGAACTGGAGAAATGGGCAGTAGGCCCCAAACTTAGCAGAGAAACTGCTGGCAACTGATTGCTGCAGGGTGAAGAAAAGTAGATCTTCTTTAAGGGAGTGACTCTAGATAGCCTAAATGCCTGAATAGACTCCAGTGGATGAACTTGCACTGTGGGACATATGGATACAAATGTTTGACTGGATAGGCTTTAATATATAGGACAGAATACATGACATCTGGCATGTAGGGGGTTATGAGGGGTGCTGGTGAAGGAAGGGGTTTATTTTTTTGTTTTTTGTTTTTATTATTTTTATTTTATGTGTATGTGTGTATTGCCTACATGTAGGCAAGTGCACCTGTGTCGTGCAGGGCCCGCGTAGGTCAGAAGAGGCTTCTGGATCCCCAGGGACTGGAGTGACAGACAGTTGTTAGCTGCCATGTGGGTACTTGGATTCAGACCCAGGTCTTCTGCAAGAACAACCAGTGTTCTTAACCGCTAAGCCATCTCTTCAGCCCCAAAGGAAGGGGTTTAAATTTGATTAGGACCTATTATATGAAATGCTCAAAAGCTCAATAATACACACACACACACACACACACACACACACACACACACACACATACACACACACAAAGAACAAAACTATAAATCTACAAATCTAAGAAACTCAGTAAAGTTTGAGGGCATTAAATAGAAGGAAAACTACCCTAAATGATATTATAATCAATCTGCTCACATTCAGTGATGAAGGAAAACATTTGACTATAGCTGTGGTGGTTTGAATTAAAATGTCCCCCATAGGCACCAAGTGTTTGGATATTTTGGCCCCAGTTGGTGAAGCTGTTTTAGGAGGTCTTAGAAGGTGTGGCCATGCTGGAGGAAACACATCACTGTGGGAGGGCTTAGAGAGCTCTTAAGACTTGCTGGATCTCTAGTTGCTCTCTTGCTTCCTGTGCCTGTTTGAAAATGTAGAGCCTAGCATCTGCTCCTCCTCCAGCCACATCTGCTGCCTTGCCTCCCTGTCATGTGGACTCTTGCCCCTTTGGAACCATAAGCTAAAATAAATTCTTCCTTCTATAAGTTGCTTTGGTCAGTATTTCTATCACAGCAACAGAAAAGTGACTATTACAATAGTCAAAGGTAAAACATATCTGTAAGGATGAAAATAGATCTCTCATTAGAAAAGTTTATAGTGGGCAGTACCCTTAAAGTACTGAAAGAATAAAAATTAACCAAGCATTTTTGTAACAGAAAAAAAGCTTTCAGAAACCAACCAAGTAGAAGTAAAGATGGTTTCATCAGAAATACAAAGTCTTTCTTGGGGCTGGGGAGATGCATCAGTTGGTAAAGTGCTTGAAGTGTAGGTATAAGGACCAGCACACCTGAAATCCTAGTGTTGCAGAGGTGGACACAAGTGGATCCCTAGAGCTTGCTGACATGGGGAGTCTAGTCAGTCAGTAAACTACACATTCAATAAGAGACTCTGTCTTAAAAAATAAGGTGAAGAAGGGTTGAAGAAGGTTTCCCACATTGACTTCTGGTCTCCACACCCATGTACACACACACACACACACACACACACAACTCAAAGGCTTTCCTGCTATTACTTCTTAACCAGTGTAGTATAACAACTATTCCCATAGAATTTGTATTGTATTGTGTATTCTTTATACTCTAGAGGTGATTAAATATGCAAATATTATTCCTTTTAATATATAAAAGAACTTGAGTATCCACAAATTTAGGAGCTCACGAAGTGTTCCAGAAGGAAGGAATTACCCACTGATATGAAGGAATAACTGTATGTAAGATTTTTTGTGTCATTTAATGCTCTTAAAGATAACTGAGTAGTTGAACACATTAGTTTTTTTTTTTATTTATAATGTATCAAATCACATGTATGATTGCAGTGATATAAAACCCAGAAAGGGAAAAATGGAAGTATCTTCCTGTAAGGTTTGGATAGTATACATAAAGTACCATAATATTACCTAAAGTAGGTTGACATAAATCAAGGGCATGCACTATAACCTCTAAAGCAGTCACTAGTATAATAATATAGATAGATATATAGATGATAGATAGATAGATAGATAGATAGGTCATTAATTCACTAACAAGAAATAAAAAGAGACCACAAAACAACTCTATAGTAGGTAGAAAAAAATGTGACTTTATAAAAAGCTCAGATGAGACAGTTAATTATATCACTAACTTAAAACTAAGCATACAAGTTTTTACAATAAATAAATATGAATGGCCTAAATGTTCCAATTCAAGGGTAAATATTACCAGAGTGTATGACCCCATTTTATTCTTTCCTTATAGAAAAGTATAAATTTCAAAATAAAAAGATAGATATTTGAATGCCCTGTAGAATTAATCAAATGAAAGTTTTAATGGCTGTATTAATATAAACAACAGATTTCATAGTAAAGATCATAAAGTTCAGGGATAAAGAAATTTATTCTGTAAAGATAAATTCATCCTTTTAGCAAGTAGATATCATCATCTTTTATAATTATTCACCAAAATACATGGATTGAATTGCAGCATACCTTTTTAATCTGCGTTTTATTTGGAGGCATTAAAATCCCCTTTTCAGTGATTTTTGGATGACATCGATATGTAATCAGTAAAGAAAAGACTTGATAATGTTATCAATTAACTCGACCTAATGGACATTTTTAGAACATCCCAAAATAGAAATACATACAGTATTTTCAGGTAGAAATTTGTGTTTTTTTCCATGACCAAAGTGACAAGAAGTTAATATAACTCATTAATCACCTTCATTGGCATTTTCCATTCTGTTTACAGTTTTCTGCTTCACTAATATTTGATTTGATTTTTATCATTCTTTTTCTTCTGATTGTTATTTCTTTATCTTGCCTTATTTTTCTGGATTTTTAAGGTGGAAGTTCAGATAATTGTTTCAGATGGTCTCTATTTTAGGTATTTAACTCTGGAAATTTCCCAGTTGCTACTTTATAAGCATGTGTAAATGTTTGATGTCACATTTAACTGGAACATTCTGACTTCCACTTTGATTTCAGCATTGACCTAAGGGTTATTTAGAAAGGTAATATTTTATTTCCACATATTTGGAGATTTTCTATGTATCATTTGAATATCAGTTCTCTCAGGTAGAACTATAGATTAAATGCAGACACAATTACAATCAGTGGGGGTTTTTTTGTAGGAATGAACAAGCTCATTCTTTTAAGAATATTTTAAATTTATTCTTTAATGATTTCATACATATATGCAACATTTATTGATCACGTGTACCCCTCCACTCCCCCCACACACTGCACCCTCTCAACACGTACCCTCTACCTTCATGTCCTTTTTTTTTTTTTTTTTTGTATGACCCACTGAGCTCATGGATGTGAGGCCATCCTCCAGACCTTGGGCAGCCAAAGGCCATGCTCCAAAAGAAAAATGATCCCCCCATTCCTCTCCCAGTAGCCATCACATGCCAGCTGTTCCCCAGCTGGTGGTGGAGCTTCATGAGTCCTTTCTCTGTCCATGTTGGAGTGTTGCCTGGCTTGATATCTGCTGTAAGTTCATGCAACAGCCATTTCATATGCGAAAGACAAGAGTTTCACAGTACTTGTCCGCATCCTCTGACTCTTCCATTTTTCCTGTCCCTTCTGGGATGTTACTTGAGCCTTGGGGATGTTGATGAAGATGCCCTATTTATGGCTGAGCTTTCAATAGTTACTTATTCTCAGGACTTTAATGAGCTGTTAGTCTCTGCCCTAACTTTTGCCCACTGCAAAAAGTTTGTTGAAAGCAGTACTAATCTATGGGTATAAACAGAAACATCTTTAAGGCATTTTGACAACATGTAAATTTAGCAAGACAATAATAGCAAGATCCTACCCCCTTTCCCCCCTAGGGCCTGTGACTTCTCCAGCCTTGGAGGTTTTTTTTTTTTTTTTTTTTTTTTTTTTTTTTAAACCACATATACAACAAGAAGCATGAATTTCCTCCTGTACAGCAGGTCTTAAATCCAGTCAGACAGTGGTTGGTGGTTGGTTACCCCAACCAATAATCATGCACTGTTGCTCCAGTGGACACATCTTGCCTGGCAGATCAAAATTATAACATGTAGGGTCCACTACTGGCTAAGTACATTGAGTCTTTTTCCCAGTGGCCTGCATAGCACTTTGTATCACAATGAGAGCTAGCTGGCCGAAAAGAAGTTTCTAGGTCAATTCCAGATTAATTTCTCTATGTCCTGTAATCATATAGTTTTATGAGTCTTACCATATAGATATTGTGGGCAGCTAAGGGTAATGACAGTATTCTGTGTTGTTTGGCCTTTGAGGCCTCCCCAATCAACAACTGGTAGGGAGTATCCCACTTATGACATTGAGATTTTCATTTAATGACCCATGTCTTCTGGGAGCAGTACCTACCGATGATGGGTATTTCCATTCAAATTCCTTCCTTTTTTAAAGATTAAGGACAACTTTATTACAGTTTAAAAACTTCCAGGGAAGGTGTGCTGGATGGCTTCAGTTGTCAACTTGACACACCTGGGAAGAAGTAACCTCAAGTGGGGAATTTTCTTTATCGGATTGGTTTGTGCCCATGTCTCTGAGACATTTTCTTGATTATTGAGTGATGTAGGAGGGCCCAGGCTACTGTGGGTAGTACCACACCTGGGGAGGTGGTCCAGGGTTATATAAGTAGGCATGCTGAGCATATGGCCCAGAAGAACGAGCCAGTGAACAGCACTCCTCCCTAGTCTATGCTTCAGTCCTTCCTCCAGCTCCTGCCCCGAGTTCCTGCCAAGCTCCCCTCCATGATGGACTGTAAGCTGTGAGGTGAAAGAAAGCAGTTCTCAAAACTTGGTTTTAGTCGGTGTTTTATCACAGTAACAGAAAGCTTAGGGCAGCAAACAAGAATAAATCCCAGTAGCGGCCCAGAGGAGAAGAATGGAGGAGAGAAGGAAAAAAATCTGCTGTTTAATCTGGCATGGAGGTCAGACAAATGGCAGACAAGCCTGGTGGGGAAGGAGGCTCTAAAAAAAGTAAGGATGCTCAAGCCTCAGAAAGTGCATGCTTACATTCTGTCCAGCGTTTGAAAGAAAGAGACAGAAAAAAGAAAAATTGCATCTCTCTGACTCGGGTAAACCAGGTGAACCTCAGGCCACGTGGGTACTGTGTTGGGGGGGCAGGAATTCTGGGAAGGAAAAGTACAGTATCTCATTAAAGGAGAAAAGTATTCTGCCCATCTCTTTACCAAGGCTTAAGGTGAGCCTGTCTTCCTAGGGGTGGTCCCTTGGCCAGGTGACTGACTGGGCCCATCTAGAATGTTAGGTCTCCCCCCCAGGCCAGAGATCCTACTATTTTGACCACAAGAAATTTTTCCTTAATGGGCCTTTATTGGTACTTTAATATTGCCCCTCTAAAGAGGTATAATTTTTAATTAGCTTGCAAAATAGTGGGTTTTCTTAATAGAATATTTTTTAATATTTTCTTATTTTTATTTTATGTGTATGAGTGTATTGTCTGCATATATTTAATTTCACTTGTGTTGTGCAATGCCCACAGAGATCAGAAGAGGGAGTTGGATTCCCTAGAACCGGAGTTATGGATGGTTGTTAGCCACCATGTGGGTGATGGGAACTGAACCTGGGTCCTCTGCAAGAATAGCCAGTGCTTTTAATTGAGCCATCTCTCCAGTCCCACTATGCTTTTCCATGGTACCAAATTAGCTTATAAGTAAGTATTCACATACAATGAAAATTTTAAATTAGTCAGAAATCCTTTTATTTATAGTATAACTGAGTTATTTTTAAATTAAAGATTTTTACTTTATGTGTATGCGTGTCTTGCCTGCATGTTTGTCTATACATCACACACATGCACTGTCCATAGAATCCAGAAGAGGGCATCAGATTCCTTGGAACTGGAGTTGAGGATGGTTGTGAGTTGTCATGCGGATGTTGGGGACCAAACCCAGGTCCTCTGCAAGATCAGCCAGTTTTTAAAAAAATAAATAATTTATTGAGAATTTCATACATGCGTATAAGGTGTTTTGATCAAATCCTTGGCCACTCCCTCTCCTCCAACTCCTCCCGTATCTCCCCATCACTTTCTTCTGATAATTTCATATTCTTTCATTTCATACTCTTTTCATTTCATACTCCTCATTTCATACTCTTTCTTCTTTGATTTTTTTAATGGGGCATTTGGCTACTCTAACATTTCCCCCTCTCAATTACAAACTTAGATTCTTCAAAGCCTTGATCTAGAGAATGTAAAGACAATCCACAGATTGCAAAGCACAGTTTGTTTGTTAAAAGACTTTTATCCAGAATATGTTCTGGAAAAAAAAAATTCTCAATTTCTAATAAAATGGTGCGACCCAATTAAAAAATATGAAAAATTTTAAACATTTCACTACAAAAGAAATTTGATTAACAAATATACATATTAAAAATTCCATGTAATTTAAGAGATACGAGAATGCAAAGCTCATGGGAGGGGAGGAATGGCTTTACCTTGTGTGTTATGTCTACCCAATATTTCCTAGCTCTGTATTTTACTGTGGCTGTTGAGACACAAGTTTTTCTATGAGATTTCCTCAGTGCAAAAAGCCTCACTTACTACCTGTGTCTCAAGATGGTCATGTAATCCTATAAGATTTCAGTACAGGAAAGGTGGGGGAGGGAGTCAAGCCAACATTCTTGTTAGTATACTTAGGAAAAACCTGATTGTTTTCAACAGGCTTGTGTACATTTGAGGAATTTGTTCATGATTTGATCTTTTACAAAGCTTATGTCTCGATGACCTTGTTAAGTTACAGAGCTGGCAAAGGTCATCTGCAATAATGAATTGGGTTTTCCTGGTTTTCTTTTTTGGTTGGTTGGTTAGTTGTTTTACTAGCGGATTCCTAAATAGTTAGTTTGAGCTTTGGTACATAAATAAATTTGGAATGAATGACTCTGAGTTTGTTAGGTATCTTTTGTTCTATTATAATATATTTGCCATTTTATAACAAAACAGTAGCATAAGCTGGGTGTGGTGGTGCACACGTTTAATCCCAGCACTGGGGAGGCAGAGGCAGGCAGATCTCTGTTAGTTCAAGGCCAGCCTGGTCTACATAGTGAGTTCCAGGACAGCTGGGGCTACAGGGAGACTCTGTCTCAAAAAGACCAAAACAACAACAACAACAACAACAACAACAACAAAAACAGTAGGATAGAAGACCGAATCTTTACATTTGTTACTTAATGTTCAGATTTTTCACTGGAAATTATTTATTAGTTGCATAGGGGGTGGGGCATTATGATCTGCCAGTCAATGGAAGATGGGGCTTCTATAGTGCGGGAGTGTGCCCTTCTGTATGATACGGGGTGGAACGTCAAACAGGTGAGGGGCAGAACAGAGACACATGCATGTTCTATCATGAAAGTTGATTCTTTTGTATCCATGACAGAGATGCGCAAAACAACAAATGTGCTGGCACGTTGCTGCTCTTAGGAGTCATGCATCACTGGTTATGATGCTCAAAGGCCACTGTTAGTTTTCATATGGGAAAGATGCTTGGCACAATGGGGCTATCAAGGGAGTTTGCTGATGAATTGTAACCTCCAGATGTACTATCCTGGTGTCTGTCTCCACCACGGGGATGGATAGCCAGGAAGGGTGAGCCTGGCCTATCTCATGTGCCCAGTGTCCTGACAATGAAGAGGCCCTTCTCTGGTCCTTCTAATTTCCTTTTTGCAAACACAGTTGGCCATAGATATGTTGCTATCTTAGATAAAGTATTATTCTTATTCTCTTCTTAATCATTTTTATTGCTTTCCTGGGACTTAATCTTGATGAAACTTTTATCTTAAAATGTTCTCCACCTTAGTCTACCATATTGCCACAAGCTTTGTACTTGCTAAAGGTGTGTTCAGACCATGTGATGTATAAAATGACCCAAAAGGAAAAAAGTCTGTAGTCCTAGCTGCAACCCCTTTCCTCCCAAAGTCTGGGCAGTGTTGCCAAAGCAAGAACTTTGAACCCTTTCTAATTACTTTAAAAATTAGAATTTTATGAGCTGGGCGTGGTGGCACATACCTTTAATCCCAGCACTTGGGAGGCAGAGGCAGGCAGATCTCTGAGATCAAGGCCAGCTGGTCCACATAGATCAGGCCAGCAGTGGCTAGAGAAAGACCCTGTCTCAAAAATCAAGCAACAACAAAAAACCAAAATGAAACAGAACAACAAAAACTAAACCTTTCTGACCTCAGTGCTTAACTGATTTTCATAGTGAATGATTTTCAGTACTTTGCACTGTTGCTCATTCCACTAAAATTAGAGTACTCGAGGGTTCATTTCTACAAATTTAAGCTCTTTCTTTTTTTTTTTTTTTTTTTTTTTTTTTTGTGGGTTAGGAGGTAATGCATTCTCCTCAGAGGATAACATTATTTTTTAACCGAGGGAAAAAAATCCTACCAGAGCTTTCTATTCCTGGACAAAAGGTAGACTTATTTTCTTTTTTAAAAAATTCTATATATTTTTTTGCTTTCTTTTTATTTTATGTGTATGTGTGTATTGCTTGCATGTATGCAAGTGCACTTGTGTTGTGAAGTGCCCATGGAGGACAGAAGAGGGTGTTGGATCCCCTGGAACTGGAGTTACAGTTACGGATGGATGTTAGCTGCCACGTGGATGCTAGGAATTGAACCTGGATTCTAGGAATTGAACCTGGATCCTCTGCAAGAGCACAGTGCTCTTAACTGCTAAGCCATCTCTCCAGTCCCAGGCTTATTTCTTTAATGGAAGAATTTCCCTTAACATAAGAATCTATAGCCTTATGGGCTATTTTCCATGAATATAGAGGGAACAAATGTTTGAAGTGCTCTGAGTCCCAATTAAGATGGGCCTCATGACAACACATGTTCTGATCAGTATCCTATCTCCCTTCAGCCATTTGTCCTTGAAGACTCCTGTGACCTACTAACTTAACATACTGACAGTAAATTAAAGCTGCAGTTTAGCATAGAGGCATGAAGTATTTGTGGGGGCTTGGGGAGGTTGTTTATTTGTGGGTTTTTTTTTTGTGGGTTTGGGGGGGACAGGGTTTCCCTGTAGACTCCACTAGCCTGGAACTCACTATGTAGACCAGGCTGACCTCAATCTCACAGAAATTTTCCTACCTCTGCCTCCAGAGTGCTGGGATTAAAGGCGTGAGCCACCATGCTCAAGTGAATATTTGGTGTTTTTAGAGCGTTTTACAATCTTATTTTCTCAAATATTTAGCAGATGTCTAAATCTCCACTAAAATGTCCCTGTTAGAGGGAAGCAATAGACATCAGTGACTGGAGCAGAGAATTGCAATATCATTTTTATGTTCCTATTATGCATCATGAGAAGGCCTCCTAACTAGACTATTAAGCTTTGTTGCCTAAACATTTTTATTCATGTATCTCACTTTTACTTTTCTGATTAATACTGGAATTTGTTCTATAGATTGACCAAATAGTAAGAGTTACTGTGAATTTACATATGCCAAAAATTACTGTAATTGTTTTCGGATGCATTTTTGGAAAACTATGGACCACTTCCCATTTGGGTGAGAAGTGGTCAGATAGGGTAGACTTGAGAAATGTCTTTGCTCCTTTTAGCTGTGGACTTACCCTCTTGAGAGCAGGGAAAAACTTGGCCTGCCACTTATTCATGGCTCTAGCACTGATGAGCCTTGGTAAGTCAGACCATCAGCTCTTTGGGAACTAACATCCATTTCAAATCAATGCATTGTGAATATAATTTTAGGTTGACAGAATGGAGGATATGTGATGAATGTCCACACAATAGATTATACAATAGTGGGTGGCATGTGACTTCCATGACTCCTTAGTAGATTTTATGCTCTAGAAATTCCTATCTGCATATATGTATCTTATGATGTAAGATTTATGTTATACAAAGAAAACCTCTAATACCAATTCATGCTTTTGCCTAGCTGCCTAGATCTGAGTCTTCTGTCAAATAATTGTAGTGAAAATGTCAAACAAAATTCGTTGGTGTCCTCTTTGTTAATGACAAAATTAATCTTTTAAACAACGTTCCCTTTCAGTTATTGGTTTATATACTTTCAGTGTTTCACTCTATCTTCGACACATTTTGCTACATTCTTAATGTACTATTATATTTTTTAAGGAACGTGGCTTGACAGAGAAGATTAGAATTTGAAACTATTATGGAAAAAGTATTTTTTCTTTTTTCTTAATACCAATGTTCAGAACATAGAAAAAGAAAACTTAGTAATCACAAAATATATATTTATGTGTTTCTCCCCCAGGAAAAAAAATTATATTTTCCAGGTTCTATGCAAATGACTAGAAAAATGAAAGTAATGATACATTTGCCCAGGGAAACTCCACTACATTAAAGTCCGTAAAATAAAAAACTGCTTTTGAAATAGTGTGTGTTGGCCTAAGACTGTCTGCATATTTGATGCCAGTTCTTAGCTATCCCAGACCTTTGTCAAAATTCAGTATCCAAAAGTATTGCCCTCCCTCCCCTTGTGTGTATCCCAGCATTCTCCTGGGAAAGATTCCCCAATGTCATGTGAGGATATGTGCATCTACGCATGAGCTCAGTGCAATACACAGTATTTTATATATACTACTTACATATTATATATATATATATATATATTGGTATTTTTGAGACAGAGTCTCCCTGTAGCCTCAGCTGGCTTGGAACTCACTATGTAGAACAGGCTAGCCTTGAACTCACAGAGATCCACCTGCCTCTGCCTCCCGAGTACTGGGATTAAAGGTGTGTGCCACCATGCAAAGCCTAATATGCAGTGTTTTTATTCAATACTTTAGAAGCAAAGTGAAAGCATGAGAATTTTTTTTCTTTTTTTCTTCATCCATGCTGAAACATTTGGTGCTTTTCCTTTTTATTTTAATTTTTATTTTTGAGAATTTCATATGTGAGCACTATATTTGTGGCATCCCCATCCCATCTTCTCCCCCTCCAACCCTTCCCACATCTCCCTAATCCCACTCAACCTTTGACCTTTTTCTTGATTATTATTGTTTTATTTAGTGGTACTTGTGTTCACATGTGTTTTGGGTTCCGTTTGGGACTGGATCACCTATCAGGGAGCTCAACCCTGGAGAAAACTTCATTTCATCTCCCTGAGCGACCACTGATTCCCTGTAGCTCTTCATCTAGAGGTGGGACCCTGGGAGATTTCTCCCATTCCACTCTGGCATGTTATCTGATGGTGTCATTATACAGGTTCTATTTAGGCAACCGTGTTGTTGAGATTTCATGGTGCAGCTTCCCTGTCATCAAAAAAACAGGCATCCTGGTTCTCTGGTTCTTAAAATCTTTCTGCTTCCTCTCCTGTCATGTCCCCTGAGCCTTAGGTGTAGAGTTGCATTACAGATGTTTCAACTGTGTAATGGTCACTTATTCTCTGCATTTTGATCAGTTGTGGGACTTTGTAATAGTCTCCATCTATTGCAAAAAGAAGCTTCTTTGATGAGTGGTGGCAGGTACATTATCTGTGACTATAAAGATAAGCATTTAGACTATAATAAGAAGTGACATTGGTTTAGGAAAACGGCAGTAGTAGAGTCTCCTCTAGGGTCTGTGAGGACCCAGCAATGGGTATGTGGCTGTGTTTACACCACTAGTCAATTCCATCCCATTGAACAGGCTTTAAGTCCAATTAATGAGCTGTTGGCTACCTCCAAGATAAAAGTGCCCTTAGTTGACTAATGGGGATATATTGTTGGGTCTGTCATTGTTGTGGTTTGTAGGTTTAAACCTGGGAGGATCACTCCCTGGGTAGCTTGCCTAGCACCTTCTGATACTATGAGAGCTGGTCTTTAGGGAGAGGGCTTCCATTTCTGTTCCAGTTCAATTTCTCCAAGTTCTGTTTCTGAAATGTGTGAAATCTTCAGCAATAGTGTCTTACTGTCAAGTTCTGAGAGGTAACCAAGGGATATGGCAATAGCCTATAGTGTTTTGAGAGTCTCTTGGACCACCCTGACCAACAATTCAAAGAAAGGTTTCTCTTACCTGGCACTGGGATTTTTGTTAGATAACCTTTAGTTATACATACACACACACACACACACACACACACACACACACACACACACACAAAATGTAATTTAAAATTTTTATTTTTATTGAATTTTTGTGATTTTCATACAATATTGTTTAGATCCCCTCCCATATCCTTACCTCCCCCTCCCCCTGTCCAATTTAATGAAAAAAAATATATATATATATATGGAGTCTGATTTGTGCCTTCAAATGTCCTTCAGCATGGATCCATCCACTAGGCCCACTATGAGTCCCACCCCTGCAAGACACTGTCTCTCCCCCTCCCAGTAGCCATCAGTTGCCAAAAATTCCTTAGGTTGGGATTTCTTACCCACTTCCTCATGTCTGTGCTGGGATTTTGTCAGGTTTGAGCTTACATGGGACTTGTGCATGCTGTCACCATTGCTGAGAGTTCAGATGAGTAACTGACCAGCTGCCTGGAAAACTCTGTTTCCGGTAAGCTTATAAAATATTTCCCTGTGGCTTCTCAGGTATCCTTAGGATTATTTAATCTCTCCTTCCTCCCTCTCCCCCTATATTACCCTCCCCCCTCCTTTCCCAGTTAGAGTCCACACTGTTTTTCCCATTTCCCCCTTGATAGTACTTGTGTCCAAAGTAGATCTACCCAGCTGTGCCACGCCTTGGCATACACCCAAAGGACTCGATAGCCTACTACAGGGATACTCAACCATGTTCATTACAACTCATTTCACAATGGCCAGGAAATGGGAGCGACCTAAACATCCCTCATGGGAAAATGTGTAATGAAAGCATGGTGCATATCACAGTGAAATTCAATCAGCTATAAAGAAAATGAATTCATGACATGAGCGGGTAAACGGATGTAACTAGAAAACATACTGAGTGAGGGGCTCAGAAAAACAAATGCCACATGTTCTCTCTTATTTGTGGATTCTAGCTATGATCTTCAAATGTGAGAGTGTAACCTGAGGTAACTGCAGAAACCAAGAAAGTAGTCAGGGACCACGGGGAAGGGGGAAGGTTTGCTACAAAGTCGATGTTTTTCTTGAGCTGATAATTGAGCACCGCATGAAGAGCCGTCGGACTGCTTTGGACTCGGGGCCTGAGGCTCACATGCCTGTTCTGAAGGGCTTTCTTAGGCTTCAGGGTCCTAGTTTCTTCTTCACTTCACAAATTCAAAGACTGAGCAGAAGCAAAACTGCTTCCTGTAGACAGGGTGCTTATCTGTGAGCCCACACCTGTGACCTGGGCCATTGGAGGGTTGGTGTTTCCATCAGTTCTTTTGGTGTTGTTTTGTGTTCTTAAAATAGAGTGTGGAAACAGGGAGACACATTAAGCCCTATGGGACAGAGCAGAGACAGGTACGTATTTTAGATTTGCAAATAAAGAACATGCTATATAAAAAAGAGGGAAAACAGTAAAGGGATAGGAACAGTTAACACCATTTGCAGCTGTGTTACAGTTACCATGAATTGAAAATAAAGGCAGAGGGCAGACATGGACCTAAGAACGCACCAGGAAAAGAACTAGACTGAAGACAGAAAAAGAATTCTACGCTTTTGATCAGATGGGTCATTTTATGAAAGGACAGCAATAGGCGAGCTTTTCAAGTTTGAGTCCCACAAACCCATCCATTACATAGTTCCATGTATCTATCTCTTTCATCTAACTACCCACCTACCCCTTCCATGCATCTTGCTAATCTAACTGTGCTGGGATAAGTGATCAGAGTGTTTAAACAGCACTTTGACATGGTTATTACATGCAGTGGAATTAAATTAGAACAATCCTATTACAATCGTATCCTCTGGGGGACAAGGCAAAAATGTGCACACACTGAAAATAGCGTTTTCAAGTAGCTGTCATACCTTTAGATCTAGAACAGTTAAATATACACCTGGATAAAGTCCAAGTATCTCTAAAATAAGGTTTTTCTTAATATTTTCTTGTTACTAATACACCCATGCATATATCCACTGACAGTGGATTTGACATTTCAGCTTGGGTTTGATCCTTTCCATCTGCTTTTCTGTTCAGCATTTTGCAGCTCTTTGGGTCTCTTGCTGTCCTTTGTTGTTTCTGTTGATTGATACAGATTCAGTCGTGTATGTATCCTAAAACTTAAAAAATCTGGATTTGGAGCCTGTTCTGTCCTCAGCCAAGTCAGCTCACTTCTATGAGTCTAGGGAATAGTTGAATTCGGCTGTAAAAAAAAAAAATCCAAACCCCAAAGAAATGAAAAAGAAGCATGTTTTCTCTCTCTCTCTCTCTCTCTCTCTCTCTCTCTCTCTCTCTCTGTCTGTAAAGGTCAAGGTTGAACTCTTATGAAGCCTGCCTCACTGAGAAGAATTCTGATGATGATCTAAAAATAAACAGAGTGAATGATGAGCACATTTTTAGAGTTACATCACACTCACTTGAATGTTAGCTCTTTAAAACTGACTAACATGATCTTTAAATGAAATGGTTGTAAGAGCCACATGCAGCATCTCCATTGGCCTACAGAAGCAGCACAGGAAGACACAACCAACAAGGCCACAGGCTTTAAGTCCATCTCCCACTTCTGCAAGTGGAATTGCTGGAATATCAGTTTTCATTGCCACAAATACATACATGGCTGTGAATTCACATGCCACGTTTGTGCTTCAGGATTCAAATCTACCCCAACTTCCCCCTGTGAGACTTAAGAAGTCTTTGTCAAGGGCCTGGTAGGGAGCACCACTTTACTGAATATTTTCTTCAATCATCCAAAGTTGGGCTAGTTTCCATTCCAGCTCATGAATCACTTTTATAAAAATGAGTGAATCTGACAATCTTTTTGTGGCCTTAAAAGAGTCGAGGTAGATTTAGAATCAGTTAAAGCAGTGATTTTACAAGTGTTCACATCTCAGTTCAGTACAACACTGTCTTCATTTTCATACATTCTGGTCTTGCTGATGCTTCTCCAACTTCAGTTTAACCTGAAAACAAATATACAAATGTAAAACACATAAACAGACCCAGGAAGAATGAGGGGAGACTGAGGCATGATTGACACCTCAGGGCTGCCCATGTGGCAGAAGTTCCCTCTCTGGAGAATAGTCCCAAAGAGAGCCATCCGTGGTGCGGCTTCTTTATAGGGAATTCAGATTCTTGACCTCACATCTATCTTATTGTTGAATAAAAGATAAGATTTGTATGCTCATAATTTTATTTTTAAATTTTATGCCATGCTGTACAGGCTGCAAGGGTGGGTAGGAAATTCTTTTAAAAAATTGCTTATTCATCCCAAACACACCTCATACTCTGTGTGTGTGTGTGTGTGTGTGTGTGTGTGTGTGTGTGTGTGCTTTTTGAGGCAGGGTCTCAGTATGTAGCCCTGACTAGGATAGAACCCTCACTACGTAAACCAGTCTGACCTTGAACTCACAGAAATCTGCCTGCCTCTGCTTCCTGAGAGCTGGGATTAAAGGTATGTGCCACCACGCCTGGCCCATCCACCTCATCCTTATTCAATATACTTTCTTTCAACTAAGACATTGTATGTTGAATATGTGCTGTGTGTCGTCAAACTTCACTCCACATTCAAGAAAGTTAAAACGATGGGTATTTTCTCTGCTTTCAAGGAGTCAGTTTTGCTGGAGAACATCATCCTGTTGGTAGCTATGAAACTTGGGTAACAGAAGTTACTCTAAGCCTGTATTTGTTCGGGAAGGTCAGGAAGATGTGCAGGAGTCACAGACCCAGCTTTCAAACAGATGTCAGCTCTTCTTTTCTGTTGATCCCACTGAACGACAAGGAACACATACACAGTTTAGACGGTCACACTTTCTTAATTGCTCTTCCCTCTATCCCTTGGCCCAGAGGGATCATCACTCTGCTGTCTCAGCCGTAAGCAGTGATTAGAAAGGCAGGAAGCGTTCTTCCTGCCTCTCAGATTCCACAAAGACCTGAGTGGACCTCTTTCCATCTCTGGGACCCACCAGTCTGGACAGCAGGCTGTTGCTGACCCAGGCTACCTGCAACAGCAGGTACCTCACTCTCCTTGAGGGCTTATCGTGCTCATTGGGTTAAGTGAGCATGCTTTTGACCCAACCCTGCTATTTCTCCACAGCTCCCTTCCAGCCAGTGAGTCTTATTAAAAAAACATCATGCTCAACTTTCCACCATGATAACAAAACTGGGTTTTATAGGAACAGGGTTGGGGATATCTCTGAAGGTGATTAGTGCTGTAATGACCATCTACCCTGCGTCTCATTTTGTATGACCTTAAGCTAGTGATGACAGGGCCAGAGCACTAAGAAGGGAGACCTGTCTTTCAGTTCTCTTATGGCCCAGATTGCATAGGCTATGGAAACAATGGGAACATTCTGTCCTTGGTGACAGCTTTGGCCTCATCCCCTTCCCTTCCTGGCAGGTTGTCAGGGCTGCTGTCAGAGGAGAGTGAGCGGTCCAAGGTGTTCTTTCTTCTATTCTTCCTCCTAAATGAGTAAAGGTGCTAATGGAGGGTAAACACTCCAAAAAACAAGACCAGAAGAAAGAAAGAGGAACAGTGGGAGGTGCAGATCAATGTCCCCTGGAAAGTGGAGAATTGACTGTAATTGCAATAGACTGGAAGGGCCTCTCCTACCTTCCAATGAGTTTTGGCCTAATTTCAGCCAAGTTTTATTTAGGAGAGGATCTTTAAAGTTGAAGGGGAAACTGTCCTTGTCCTGAAATGATGTTAAAGATCTCTGTAGATGCATATGTTACCCTTTCTGCAGTTTAAACCCTTTACTGTTATTCCTGTAGACCCCTGCATAGAGGGAGATTTTTATGTAAGACATGATGACTTTCAGTCAGAAACACCAGTGAGAAGCAGTCTTGTAGTAGGGTGGTGTTGTTTTAAATTCTTTCCAGGACCACTGAGGTAGAGTCCATCAGGTGAAATTATTTTGACATTGTCTATTTCCATTAATTTGATCCTGTTCCCATCTTTGTTTCCTTCCTCTACCCCTCACTCTGGGCCATGTGGAGAAGTCAAGTGATTTACTCATGTGCATAATGATTTTGGTTGGGTCCTGTGTAATTTTAAATGCCTTTGGGGCAAATATTCTGAGAAAGTTGCTTTTTACATGGAAGCAGGATTAGAGCAATCTGATTTATTCTAATCCGTCTGACCATTGAAGTAAATTGACCAGACAGTCAGCCACTCTCCCCTCAGTCACAAAATCGAGTGATTTACTGTCCCTAGTGCATGAACCAAATGTTTGATAATTCAGTTTAAAACAGCTCTTAAGTTTTTACATGTATCAGTGTTTAAGGTTTTCCATATGGATAGAATGAATCTTGTTACAGGAGACAGCCATGAACAGCCTTGAAATGTTTGACTGCTTTCCTTGATTTTTTTTCTGTCCCCCCAGATTTTCTTCTCCTAAGACCTGGAAGGGGAGGGGGGAAGGCAGCATTGACACTTTTCTTTTTCTTTTTCTTTTTTTCAGATTCAGAAGAGTAGAAAAGACCTCACATAGACTAAAAGAGGCTGCCAGAGTCTTCATTCATTTTAGCTGAGCTTCTTCACTCTCCTTCTTCTTCTACAAAGACCTGTATCTGGGGAAGGCGTACAACTTTCAAACAACAAGTCCCCCACACGTGGCCTTCTCCCATGCTACCTCCCCCGAGGGATGACTCTGGGGGTTGGTTTGAGGTCTTAGAACACAGGGGGTTTTCCTCTGAGCACACAAAGCCACTTGAATTGTTTTTGGTTTGGTTTTGTTGTTTTCTTTTTATTTCACAAATAGAACATGAAGGGACATCCTCAAATGCATTGCTAATAATTGGGCTTTCACAGCACTTATCTGATCCTGAAAATGGACATCCTGGATATGCTGAAAGAGGCCTGGAAAAGCCACACACACAGCAATGGCTGTTTTATTATTCTCACCCTGTTACTAGAATGTTGTCTTTCACACTGACTCCTGATGGCGAATACAGCCAGACTGGCCTTCATCACAGCTAAAGTGAAATTCTAACCTCTGGTTCATTTTTGAGTTGGGAACATACATTGTTTCTAATTTCTTTTCAGACTTAAAAAATGTTCTTATACTTTTTCCCATTTATGTAATACGAAATTGTTTTTCCAAAAGAAATTATCCTGTAGGAATCTGTATTCGATGCCTAATTTATTTTATTTGTGTATTCATGACTGTAAGCGTGAATGTGTTAGTTGGTGACCAGACTATCAGATGTGATCCCCACTGCTTTCACTGGGCAGCATCCATCACTGAAACTTAGACCGCTGGCTGGTCCTCTGCTTTTGAATATCTGTAAGTTGACTTCACTCTTGTTATTTTTTATTCAGGAAAGTGATAAGGGACAACATCAGGGAGATAGGTCAGATAATTCTTTTCATTTTAGTGAGTTTTTAAGGATATTACATAAGAGTTGATTAATAGCACAAATAAAAACACAAGGACAGTAGATAGAGTACAGAAATAAAGATATAGCCTCCTGGAGTATAACTAAAAGTGGGGTCCAGTGGACTTGGTGTGATTTGGATACAAGTGGTTTTTATAACATGGCTTTTGTTCCTTCTCATGAGCAAATCATGTGAAGTGGGACAGCTAATGCGGAGTAAGTGAGCCAGGTGACGGATGGGCTTGGGTGTATTTCCCAGATTGAATTTCTATATTAAACGCACAAGGACAGATATGTTAAAATATCTGCATTACTAAAACAGGTTATCGGCATTCCTTCAGAGGTAAAGAAACCTGTGTAGTCCCTGAGAACGTCTGGCTCTCGGGAACCAGCTGCAGCAGGGAGATGTGGGAATTGCTGTACAGAACACTCAGCAGCTGATGTTTGTAACACTTTCTTCCATTGGCTGCGTTTGGCCTTAGTACATTTGTATTTTTCTGCTGCTCTCCTCATTTTCCTAACAGTGACCGCAGTAGGCAATGTGAACACTGATTCAGATGACTTCCTGCAGGTCAAGCACATGGATGGTGCTAGCCATGTCATATTAAGTATTGTAATATGTGGTAGTTTTGATGGGCCTTGATATCAGGGAAACAGTAAGGAATAGTGAGTGCTCTGGGGAATTGGTGAGGATGGCTGAGGTCCTAGGAGGGCAGCAATTCCCCACCATCTGCTAGATTTGTGCTATGTAGGAATTGGGGCCCCAGGTACCTAGGATTTTATGTAAATCCCCTCCAAAGTTTTACACATTGGCAATTAATGGAAATGCTTACATTGCATTACTTAAGCAGAACATGTTTAGGAGATGCATGCAGTCCATGGGTCATCAGTTTGCAACTGTGTTCTTAAAAGCAGAATGATGTTGTATATCAATTAAATATAACCAATTGTATGTCAGTTCTTGACCTTGGAACCTGGCCCTTTTACCTCATTTCTATGCTGCGTTTTGTATGTGACGCATTTGGGCCAGTCATTGTGGAACGACTACAACTTCCATTTTATAATCTAGTGAAAAACACTAAACAATATTTGAAAAAGATTAGGAGAGCTGGAGAAATGGCTGAGCAGTTAAGAGCACTGATTGCTCTTGCAGAGGACCCGGGTTCGATTCGCAGCACCCACATGGCGGCTACGAACCGTCTTTAACTCCAGTTCCAGGGGAATCCAAAGCCCTCTTCTAATCTCCGTGGCATTGCATGACACGGGTGCACTCACATACATGCAGGCAATACATTCATACACATAAAATAAAAATAATAATATTAAAAAAGAAAAAGAAATAGGAATATAGCCATTTTTCTAGCATCAATAAGGATGGAAATATTTTTAATTTGCTGTAAGCCATTAATCATCTGAATAAGAATGGAAGGACAATTTTATATTATATTAAACTTTGCTTAACACACTCAGGAATAAGGAACAGAATCTTTTAGTCTTAAGTTTTTAATTTCTTAAGTGTTTTTAAGGCACATTGAGTAAAAATGAAAAGTCATTTGTTTAAAAAAATACAAAACACATTATTACACTCTGAATTGATCCTGGACCTGATAAAACATCAAGATAATTATTTCAGGTGTCGGGTTGGTATTTACTGGAAGAACAGTGTTTTAAAGCTCTGTGCTTTTTAGTTTTCTTGAAACAGCTTCTTCCAGCTTGAACAGCATTATTCCCCTGCTCCAGTCACAGCATCTTTCTGTAGGTTCATACACACACACACACACACACACACACACAACACACACACACACACACACACACACACACACACACAGTCTGCACAGCTGAGTTAAGATGAACGGTGTATGGAGACCAAAGTGGCTTCAGCCTCACTAGTGTTATAATAAGCCACGGGATTTACAAGTATGACAGGACGACTAGAGTCAGCACCAGAGTTGATCTCCATGTCACTAACCAGGTCTATGCCCAGGCCATGCTGGTGTGGTCTGGTCTTGCAGTATGACTCATCCTTACCAAGGTCTGTATTCTATTTCTAAGTCATGCCTGCCTTTCCTAGTTAGTGAGCTCTAATAGCTTATGGCAGCAAACAAAAGATTCTTTCTAAATGATTAATTCAAATGAACTTTTTCACACTGACCATTCTGTTCTTAGAGCTTATAAAACTGTTGAATGTCTGACAGGATCCCATTGCAGAGCTGATACACTTAGCCATTAAAATCATACTAAACATCTGAAAGCCAAAGAAAACCCAGTGTTAGGTATTCATCTAATTTGTAGAATTTCTGACATTATATTTTTCACCTCAAACTATGCCTTTAGGAACCGTAAAAGTGAAAAGTGAACAGTGTCGTCATCATAGAGCGGAAGAGAGAACAAAGAAAGGAAGGCTGGTTTTACAGTCCACATTCAGAGGCTTAGAATACTGACTTTGATCTCTTCTCGCATAGATCACGTTCCCCTAGAGAGATGTATAGTTAGGTAAGTGGGTAGGTGGGTAGATGATACATATTTTCCTCTACCTTTGTTAACATCGTGATAATAGTAAGCGCTCTGTAAGGTTCCTTCTCACTTGAGGTTGAAACAAACAAAATAACAAAAAAGTACAAAATCCTTTTCTCATAATGAGAGAGAGAATTCCGAGATTAGAAATCTATGTATATAGAATTAGATCCCAAATAAAGGTGATTGGAGGATTTAGGTAGCTTTTCCCCAGTCAGAAGCTTCATTCAAGTTCTGACATGCACACAGGCTGCAAGTGTTTCAGTCCTGGCCTACTATGCTGGCTAGCACCAAGCCAGAGTTCAGGATGCACATGCAGATTTGTCAAATGGAATTCCACTGTCTACTTGTGAATACAATCAAAATTCATATTTACTTGGAAATGTTTTCTGCATCTCCTACATACCAAGCACACCAGTGTGTTCATGAGACTTGCATTCTCTGTGTATGCGGATGCACTCTAGTTATACCAATAGCTTCTCATAGGAGAGGAGGGAATGTTCAGGTCATTTGGGGGGAAATTGTCAGAGCCTACAAATTCTTGAAAATATTTTCTGTGGCTTTTAAATTAAAAAGATCAAATCAGTGAAGCAGCATTCATCTGAGAATGACCCAAAGGGCGATGACACCAATCTCCATGAAATACTTAGAATCCAAGATGAAACCTTTAAAATCCAAAATGGACTCACTTGGAGCAAATAGAAAATCCTGTATGCACAGTATAAGAAACCATTGCATAGCCTGTTCTGCTCTGCGAAGGTGGTGGGCACAGCACAGAGCCACAGCAAAATTGGTGTTAAAGAGCATAATGTTGCAATGATGATGTCAGATTGGTTCTTATTTTTGAATTAATGGAAAGTTATACTTGTAATCCATCAACAGAGATTCAAGATTAAAGGCCTCATTATCACTGAGAAACTGAACTCATTAAGCATCAATAATGCCCCCATGAAACCAGAAGCCTAACTCCCACAAGGCCAAGCAAAGACACGAGTGGGCACAGAGGGAACACTGGACTTAAAATGTAGCCAGCACCACCTGCAGATTCAAATATGAGTTTAGTGAGGGTAGGAAAATGGGAAGTAGGCCTCTGCAGGTTCTCGTTAGGCATCCGTAGCAGATAGGTGCCCCTCTAGGGAACCTTCTGTCATGGTGAGCAAGATTGTATCATTGAGACAGCTTGTTTTGGCATTGGGAAAAGATGAGGTTCAGTGGGAGACTGGACAGAAAGACTCATGGGCAACTTTAAAAATTATGAATTCCTGATTATTTTCTTATATACCCCAATTCTACCTATTTTTATTTAAGGTGTTGGCAGACATACCTGAGGTGAATTATCATCAATTCTGACTTTTGTTCTAAGTGGAAGGCAATTTACACTGGCAGTGGCAGGCTTTGTTTGATACAGTTTTCCCCAAACCAAGTGGCCACTGCAGAGCCAGGAAAGCAGTCATGATGTGTGGGGTTCTTTCAGCTCATTCGGGGCACACGACTCAGATTCTCCCAGGGTGCCTCCATCTCCAGGGTATTGCTGGCTGTAGCAAGCCATAGCCAGTGGGGCCATCTTTTCTGGTTTGGTCAGCTTCAGCATGGCCCCTAAGCCTCACCCATTCTTCATGGGAGATGACTTCTGCACCTGGAGAAGCTTTTTCAGTCTACTTATGGTGCAAGGTAACTCACAATAAAGCCCACTAGGACCCACTGACATGGGATGAGTGGCTTTTAAGTGGAGCTCTCAGAAGATGAATCCTTGCGCTATGGGGTTCCTCTGTGATCTGCCTTGGGAAAGGATGGGGTTTTGTAGATTATGTTGAGTGGATATGTGCATGATGGTACAGGAAACAGTCATACATCAATGTACATAGTTTCATAGTAAAAATCTACAGCCATAAATACTGTCCAGAAGGGGTTCTAGAAACAGACTGTAGAGAATACCTTTTCCTTTTTCCTTGCTTTGATTATATTTTTATACAATTTTATAAGCTGTAAAAAATTTAAATATATTTGGTATTTTTATTTGTAGTGTGTGGTTAGGATTGTTGCAGCCCCTGTGCTCACTGTACAACCATTCATCCCCACCATCACTGTCTAAGTCTCCTCTCCCCGTCACAGCCCGTTCCCTTACATTTTCCTTCTGGTCTTCTCTTACAGTCTCCTTTTTAACAGTTCCCTTCAGTTGTTTCTGTCCAGGTAAGCCATTCCACTGCCAGTATCAGTCAAGCATGCAGAAATACAAAGTAATAGAGGGAAAAGCACCACTTCCAGCATAAACCACTTGAGGAAGTGTTAAGTGTCAAGAGCAAGGAGGGGAGGAAAGAGTAGATGGGTGAAACGAGAAAGAGGGGATCAGTCACATCAAGCAAGGTGGGCCATTTCTAGACTAATAGAAGTTGTTATTACTTTCCTTGATTGTAAATGTTTGCTGTCACATGTTTCTTTTTTCTTTTGAGTTCTATGCCCTCACGATGAGTCTGTAGACTTGTTCCTTTAAGGAACTTCCCAGGGCCCCACAATCATATAGAACAGAAAAGGCAGCTCATGTCCTAAGCCTTAGCTCTTGCTGCTGTTCAGATCCAGGGAACTGGGGTTGTGGGAAATGTTCGAATCAACATTGTGATCGCTTAGCAAGACTCCGAAGAAGGAGGCAACAGAGCCAGTCTTCCAAACCTGCACCCACATTGTGTGAATAAGAGATGGGTATTTTTGGTAGGGGATTAAGAGATTCATGGATATTTTCTGCAAAAGCATTCCTTCCAAAAAGGAAGATAAAAATGGTTGTGTCTTTACTTTATGGCCTGTTATCATGTGCTTCCATGATGTAAATGTGTTTCTGCCAGATGAACTGCAGGTTTAGTCTTGCATTTGTTTACCCGAGGGCAAGGGAATGACTGTCCATTCTAAGGAAGCACCTTCTGTCCCCTATGATGCTACTTTGTACTAAAAGTTGCCCACATGCTGTGACATCACACCTACAAATGCAAAATAATTCACAGGATTCATGTCAAACAGGGAATGCCAAACTCCTGTCAAAATTAGACATCTGCCTACTGTAAATCTCTATTGCACAAATGAGCTTGATAATCCTTCAATATGTGATTCCCCTAAAATCTAGTAATGAATGGGTAATTGTATGTTCCTCTGATCATCAAATAAAAACAATGAGCTAAGCTCTTCTTAGAATATGAAAATTGAAAAGGTTGGGTTTTTTCTTTTAATTGTTGTCCATGTTCTATTTCCAAATATGGGGCTGCCAAAATCCACTCCACCCTCTGTCTCTTGCTTCCCTTGACTTCCACATAGTACCCAAGGTCCAAGTGCTTTAACCTACACAGTGATAGATATTCACAGAATATGATTCTTTCACATTTCATATAGTCTTTCTAGAAAGAATTAAATGGGTTTTCAGAAGTTCTCCCGAGTCAGAAGAAAGCTCACCATTTCTAGAGTCAGGCTGGCTTCTTCACTGGAGGTACAACTTTGTTGAAATCCCAAACATTTTTCTTTCTCCTTTCTTAGAATGCCTATAATTAAAATACTTTCCTGCTCTTCAGAATTGACTAGAAAATAGTCAATATTCTTGTTTGTGAGGATTTAGGTCATTCACTATCATGCTACCTGTGCCTAACCTGCTTACTTCAAAGCGCACACTAAGTGGATGCTCTTGTAGTGATGATGCGTACTGCACAATAACTACTTGTGATGTCTGCATATTATTCTTGAACTACTGTTCTACTGTTGCCCACTTTGTAAATTGTAGTCTTTTGCAGTCCATTTATTCCCTGTGGAATCTGGTTGTTTTATAATTACATTGCTGTTATCAGACCATTGATTGGAACTTAAAGTCACTTGCAATAGCCCATCCCATAATTAATCACTCTTAGTATTTTACTACATCTCCTTAAAGTCTTTTACTATGCATGTTTTCACAGTTAAGGCCATAGAGTGTACTTCATTTTGCATTATGGCTCATTCACTTAAGATTAGATTGTAAGCATTTGGTTTTTTAAAACTTCCTCATTGGTATTATTTGACTGCAAGCATAGCATTTCAGCTTGTGGCTCTAGCACAGTTTACTTACCCGCCTCTCTGCTGTTGAGCAATCAAGCTATGTGCTTTTATTTTAGTTTTGCATTTTAAATAACAGACATGGTACTGTTTGTATACTAGATTTATCACATTTCAAAATATCTCCAGCGGACTAATTTCTAGATGCACAGTTCTAGGGTCAAAGGTTGCAAACATTTTGGGGGTGTCCAATTCTGGAGCATATTTGGATTTTAAAAGAGCCACATTTCAATAGCACAGAACACTGCGGAAGTGAAGAGCTCTTACGTTTTTGTCATTCATTGTTCTTTCTGATGAACAAAGCAAATACGCCCACCAAAGCAAATGCAGTCTTGATGGTGCTGTACTGTGGAGGAAAAATAATACTTAAAACTGCAAATAGGCAGTTCTGGTTTATATATTGCTGAAAGATAACTCTGAGAGAAGTATGGTTTAAAGCCTTCTACACTTTCAGTGATTCCACTCCTAGGAGGAAAACTTGGATAGCTCTTAATATTCTTTCTTTGAGGATATAAAAGGACATTTGTTCTGAGACATCCTCCCATTGCCCTCGGCTGTAGGTCAAAGGGAATGCAAATATGTTGGCAGATATATGTGACAACAGAGACTAGGAAGTTGTGATTATCATAAAGGCAGACATTTGCAGCATGCTAAAATAAAGTGACTTTAAATGCGGGATATGTTGACATCCTTCCCCACCATGGTCTTTCTACATCTGCTGCTGCCCTGTGGGATCTGGTTGTATTCTAACAATATTGCTGCTCTCAGACCGTTCATAATGATAGCATCTGGACTCACAGGGCTCTTGAAGCACCCTTTTCACAACAGGCTTCAGCTGGGCAACACTAACCTCATTTTGTTGGAGGGAAATTAATTGTTTGGGTTAAGTCACAAATGACTGAGGTTTCTCACCAACCTGAGGCTGTCCTGTCTTAGTGTGTGTGTTCACCTTGTGGTTGGCAGCCTTGGATAGCCCTTGTGTGTGTGTGTGTGTGTGTGCATGTGTGTGTGTGTGTGTGTTCGTCTTGTGGTTGGCAGCCTTGGCTATCCCTTGTGTGTGTGTGTGTGTGTGTGCATGAGTGTGTGCGTGTGTGCACCTTGTGGGTGGCAGCCTCGGCTATCACATGTGTGTGTGTGTGTGTTCACCATGTGGGTGGCAGCCTCGGCTATCATGTGTGTGTGTGTGTGTATGTGTGTGTTTCGTCTTGTGGTTGGCAGCCTTGGCTCTCCCTTGTGTGTGTGTGTGTGTGTGTGTGTGTGTGTGTGTGTGTTCACCTTGTGGGTGGCAGCCTTGGCTATCCCTTGTGTGTGTGCATGCATGTGTGTGTGTGTGTGTGTTCACCTTGTGGGTGGCAGCCTTGGCTATCACGTGTGTGTGTGCATGCATGTGTGTGTGCATGTGTGTGTGCATGCATGTGTGTGTGTGCACCTTGTGGGTGGCAGCCTTGGCTATCACTTGTGTGTGTGCATACGTGTGTGTGCGTGTGTGCGTGTGTGTGTATGTGTGTTCACCTTGTGGGTGGCAGCCTTGGCTATAACGTGTGTGTGTGCATGCGTGTGTGTGTGCATGCGTGTGTGTGTGTGTGTGTGGGTGTGTGTTCACCTTGTGGGTGGCAGCCTTGGCTATCATGTGTGTGTGTGCATGCGTGTGTGTGTGCATGCGTGTGTGTGCATGTGTGTGTGTGTGTGTGTGTGTGTGTGTGCACCTTGTGGGTGGCAGCCTTGGCTGTCCCTTCTCTTGCTGCCCTCTTTCCAGACTCCTGGTGAATTGGATTCATTGCCATTTAGCTGAACCAACCAAAGACATTAATTTGAAATATCGAAAACTATTCATTTGTCAAAAGATACCTCAAGTAATATAAGCTGCCTAGATGACATTTCTGCCTGGAGCTGACTAATTACGTTGTTGACTCTCTAAACATTCACTCTAGGTCAAGACCAGTTTAATTCTTGACCTTAAATTTATTTCCCAAAGATGACATATTTCCATCTCTGGAGATATATTGCATTATTTACTCTGACACACATTCACAAACACACATACACATTGATACACACAATGCACACATGTACACATGTGTGTGCATATATACAAACATGCAGATACGTATACACATGTACATAATATATACATACACACACCTTTCTTTCAAAACTAAACAAACTGAACTAGAAAATAACTAACACTATTGCACTTGAGAGTTTACTAAGCACTTTTATATATGTACTCTTTCTTGACCCTCAAAATTATGTCCTGGTATTGGTGTTTTTAAAATATTTTATTACTTTTACTTTATGTGTATGAATGTATTACCTGCATGTGTGTAAGTCCATCCGTGTCATTCAATGCCCACAGACGTCAGAAGAAGGAGTTGCATCCCCTGGAACTAGAGTTATGGACAGTTGTTAGCTGCTGTGTTGGTGCTGGGATTCAAACCCAGGTCTTTGGCAAGCATCATCTGAGCTGTTTCTCTAGCCCCAGTATTAGTATTTTTAAAGCCTAATAGATGAAGAAATTGAAACAATGTTTTCACTAATGTATTTATTCTTTTACCTTAGCCACTTCTTTAAAAAAAAATATTTTAGAACTCTAAGCTGCACTCATGAAATCTCAACAACATGGTTGTCTCAAGAAGACCCACATAATGACAGCCCTAGTTGACATGCCAATGTGGATGGGGGAAATTTCACAGGGTTCTATCTCTAGATGAAGAGCTATAGGCAATCAATGATCAATGGCTGCTGAGGGAGAGAATCAGTTTTCTACAGGGTTGAGGTCCCCAATAGGTTCTCCAATCCTAAGTGGTTAGTCCTAAACACAAGCACCACTAAATGGACTCAGTGAATTATATCTCACATACATATGTACATATAAATGTATGTATGTGACAGTAATAAGAGGAAAGGATAAAAGTAAGGAATGGGAAAAAGCAGAGGCATGAAATAAGGCTGTCAAACCAGGGAAAATGTTGTTACATAGACATGCAAGCGAAAGAGGTCTCCCTAGTTCACAGCAGTAAGTCATAAATTAAACCTGAGCTTCCTGGAAATCTAAGTAAATATGGGCAGAAATTACTTAACAACTTACATCATCCATGAGGCCAAAGCACGCTGGTGATTCAGAAGAGAAAAGGCTTCCCCTGACAGCTTAAAAAAAGTCTTCACTGAGTATTCACCCTCAGAGTGCCAGCTTGAGGCCAGCCCAGTGAAATTGCATTGCTGGTTGAAGGGCTCCGGTGTCCGCATATAACCCCATGACCCTGTGTTGTAAGCGTAGACAGAATTGAAAATCACTGACAGAATGACTGCCGAGCCCCTGACAGAGCCACATACCTGCGGAGACTTTCCCAGTAAATCCAAGAGCCAGTTGTGTGTGCTGGTTTGCTCCAGCCATTTCTTGGATGGTACCCTAGGGCAGAGCTGGGAAGGATCTTCTGTCTCCATTTCTGATGTTTTTTTCCTGAGAGGGGGAGCTCTGGAGAGTTGAAGGACTTTAGAAGCTGAAATTTGGATGAGTTAGTTATTATTCCCATGAAGGGAACTTTGAATAGAACCATAGGTAATTTTGGTGGCTGTGGAATGAAAAATGTCAGGAAACAGCCCCCAGCTGAGCACCGAACCACTCTCCCTGGTCCACAGGGCTGTCTGACGTTCTGGAGAAATCACAAGTAGCCCGATTTTATTCTATCCTGCTGGTGTGTTTATGAGTCACAAGTATGAGAGGCGGGTGAGGATGATTTCAACCTACTCTTTCTGTCAGCATCTTCAAGGGAGGCACCAAGGGCGTGCAACGCTACCTCCAAGAAGAGCCATCAAGCTTAATCTCATGGAAGATCAGAACACAATTTTTTGTTTGGTTGTTTTCGTTGTTTTCTTGTGCCACATTTTGTTTTAATCTCACCAAGAATTCCTTTGAAATAACATAGCAGTAATGAATGTTTCCACAGGTAACAACTGAAAGCTGAAAGCTTAAATTTGCCGAATGCTTTACGACCTTTCAAGTAGCAGTGTAGGCTAGATGAAATTATATTTTTCAATTTCACAAAGGTATCAAAAGTGCTGTATTTTTGACTAACTAGGCAAGAAAAATGAAATTCTTTTCCTTTCCTTGTCATTT
>NW_008332644.1:1457602-1480794 GCF_000622305.1 Nannospalax galili | reverse complement strand
GGGGGAGGGGGAGGGGGAGGATCACCTAGAGGGAGAGAGTAGGAGGAGGATGGAGGAGAGGGAGGAAAAGAAGATTTCTTTTTTAAATTGTGTATGTGTGTGTGTGTGTGTGTGTGTGTGTGTATGTGTGTACACATGTGCCATGGTGTGTGTAGAGGTCAGAGGACAATTTTATGGCCTCAGTCCTCTCCTTCCACCTTTACATAGTGTGGTGGTTCGAATGAGAATGTTTCCCATGGGCTCCAAGTATTGAAATTCTTGGTTAGCTGGTGGTGCTGTTTGTGGATGTTTAGTAGGTGCAGCCGTGCTAGAGGAAGCATGTCACTGGGGGTGGGCTTTGAGAGTTCATAGCTGTTTCCCGCATGCAGTTTCTGTCTCTGCTTCCTGTGTGTGGAGCTCAGTTGTCTTCTCCAGCCTCTTCTACAGCCACGTTCCCCCACCATGACAGATTCTTATCTCTCTTGAACTGTAAGCCCAATAAACTCTTCTTTCTGTAAGTTACCTTGACCATGATGTTTTATTATGGCAACAGAGAGGAAATTAATACACATGGGTTCCGGGTGCTGAGTTCAGATCATCAGACTTGTACAGCAAGGGTTTTTACTACTGGAGCATCTTGATGGCTGAGGAAATTTCAACTGCCCAAGATGCATCAAGCCCTTTTGAGGGCTACCAATGTTGGCGTTTGAACCACGAAAGTCCCTGGTGTCTCCTCTGGAAATTCCACCTCCCTGAGCGGAGGTTGAGCCTAAGAGTCTACTTTCGTTTTTCCTTTTTTTGTTCAAATAATTGTTCCAAGGCTTTCTTATTTGGGAGCAAGGGCAGAAAACTGCACTGAAGGGAAACTGACAATGGATTGGTCAGGAAGAAGTAAAAGTCATGAATAAAAGTTTCTGTATGTTTACATTTTGAAGTCTTGGAGCAGGGACTGGGGAGATGGCTCAGTGGTTAAGAACACTGGCTGCTCTCGTAGAGAACCCAAGTTCAGTTCCCAACACCTACATAGTGGTTAACAACCACCTGTTACTCCAGTTCCGGGGGATCCAATGTCCTCTTCTAGCCTCTACAGGTACTGCACACACAGGTGCACTTACATACATGCAGGCAAAATGTTCATATACATAAACAAATAGAAATAAGCCAAAAAAGGAAAGTCTTGGAGCAAACTTTACCCATCCCCGGTACCCAGTGTCTTACTCTCCCATCTGTTGCTGTGATAAAATACCCTGAAAGAAAGAAATATGGGGGTTATCTCAGCTTACAATCTATCCCTGTGGAGAAGTCAAGGCAGGAACGTCAAACAACTCATCATATGGCATCCACAGTCAAGAGCATAGAAAAATGAATGGCCCATGCTCATTTGCTTGTGCTCAGCTAGATCAATCCATTCTTATATAGTTCTGGACTCATGATGTTCATAACCCCCTACCCAGGGAGTGGTTCCATCCACAGTGGGCTGGGTCTTCCACATCCATTAACTTCATTAAGACAATCTCTCACAGACACGGCAACCTGCCAACCCCGTGGAGGCAGCCCTCATTGAGACTCTCTCCCCAGGTGATTCTAAGTTATGTCAACTTGACAATTAAATCTAATCATAACACCCAGTAACAGTGATTTTCTTACCTTCCCTTCCCACTAAATCCTATGAAATGAGAACAATTTTATCAGAAAAGACAGTGACTATACATATCCTTGTACTTAGTTAATGGGGAGTCAAAGACATAGTAACTGTTGTTTTTGACTGTAACTATTATCAGTGGCCAATAGCCACATTGGGAACTTTTGAATACAACTCTAATTGCCAGATTTGAAGGCAAGGTAACAGCAACATCTATCACCCCACTAATCACCAGATTTTGAGTCAGCTGATCAGGCTGCTGAGGCAAGTGTTCCTTTCCCTTTTGAGTTCCCTGTGTGTCATGACAAGGAGCTTCCTGTCTAGTTTGAGGGGACAACTTCAAATAGAAAGGAGTATTCTTTGACCAAGGAAATAGGCATAACTCCATGCCCCAGTATAGCTGCTGAACAAGCTCTCAGACAATCTGACTTCTATCTCCTCTTTGAAGTGACTGTCAGATGAAGGTATTTAGCCACTTCCTGGGAGACATCACATATGTATGAGTGTGTACATGTGTGTCTGTGCATGTGTGCATGCCTGTGACTCAGAGGTCAAATGGGTATCTTCCTTTACTGCTCTCTACCTTATTTTTTGAGACAGAGTCTCACTAAACCCAGAACTTAGCATTTCAGCCAGACGTGCTGGCCAGCAGGCCCTGAGGTTTCGCTTGTCCCCTCCCCATCAGTACTGGGGTTACAGACATGCACTGCCATGCCTGGCTTTTTACATATGTGCTGGGGATATGAACTCAGATCCTCTTGCTTCCATAGCACTTTACCCACTAAGTCATCTCCCCAGCCCTGGAAGACACTTCTGGTTACCATGACTGGGGGTGTGGGGGGTGATACTAACAACTAGTGTGTAGAGATGAGGGAGTCTGCTAAACCTGACACAATACAGAGAATTATACCACAAAGATTACGGCTCAAGTGTCTTAATGCTGTTGTTGGGGAATTGTTCAGATACTTGTGAGACAAGTCAAAGGTCTTGTGAGTATAAGGCAAACACCTTGAGTCACTGGCATCCTGCGGTCCTGAGGACCAACAGAAGCATTTATGGTGTAGCGAGAAGGACTCTGGACCACAATATCCAAGGCATGGATTTGCACCAAGGTGATGTCCCCACTCCACTCGGTGCCAACTTGTGCTCTGCTGTGCTTTGTGTGGGATGTCCTGTGAGTGACACCCACTAGGCACTTTGTGTGGGACACCTGGTGAACACACTCATCAGGTACTTTGTGTAGGTTACAGTGTATCAGACTCTGTGTAAGATAAAGTGTAAATGGACTTTTGTGGTGAGGCAGCCCAGGGCCTGACCAGGACATCACCCTGGGCAAATCTTTCAGCTCATGTCATGCACGCCAGCTTGTTACACTGATGATCACTAGACTCTGCTGGGAAACTCACTAAGGTGCAAAGCTCTGGCTCCGTTCTCTACAGACTCTGTTTCAGGATCCTGAAGACCCTGGAAGCCATAGTTACGAAAATCCCCTCAAGGACCCTGAAACAAAGTACAGCCTGGTGGACCCCCAAAGTCCCTATAACCTTGGCTGAATCAGGGCAGCCAGAAACTTGGAAAATGGATCATCAAGGTCCCACCAGACGCAGCTTCTTTCACCTTATGCAAATCAGCAAACTTGTAGAGCTGAGGTAACTGCATTGGTTTCTGTGTTTCCTGTTGCTACCACTACCACGCCTCTGGCCAACAGTAAAACAATACTAATAATTAACAATAACAGAATGTCAGAGTTGGCACCGTGCTCTTTAGGATTAAAAATCCAACTAGCCCAAGCACCCTCCAAAGATGTATTTCTCTATCCCCTTACTAGGGAATTCTTGGTGTAGAAAGCTCCCTGAATACCCACATGCCTTGAGTCCTAGGTTCCTGTTTCCTGTAATGCTGATCAGTCTATAGGCCACCTCGTTGCTTTTACCTGAACTGTGATGACAGGGTTTTCTCCAGTAGTACAACCTCTGTTCACCCCAGTTCTCTACATGTGGCTTTCCTAGTAGTTTGGGGAGCTTGCTGGAACTTGTAACAGAAATAGCAATTGATTTGTACAGACACTTTGCTTCAAAATTCTTCCTGGCCAGGAATGGTGGCACATGCCTGTAACAGTGATCAGGCAACTAAAGTCGAATAATGAGGTCAAGGCCAGCATGAACCACGAAATAAGACCTTGTACCTATCATTCAATAGGTCAATAAATGAGAATTGTCTTTGCATTTCTGTATCTCAAACTGAAGGAATCAGATAGGCTGCTGCTGGATTCTGCCTTCCATGCGTCTTTCTCCTCACTATGGATGACAAAAAGGAGAGCATGAAAAAGTTGAATGAATGCATGAATACCATTTATAACTCTTTAATATATGTGCATATACATGTCTTTGTCAGTTTATATGTTCATGCATGCATGTGTGAAATGTAGTGCTCTCCTTTTGTTTTGCTTTCTCTTTTAACTCATCACTGCCTCTTCATTTCCTTTTGACCCGTTAAACTGTTTATAGGAATGAAGACAATCACCTTCCTACTGAGAATGTTGTTGCCATCTGCTGGGAAGCTCCCTGGAGTAGTGACTGTGTTGACCCTGGGTCTCTGAGAGCTCTAAGGCACCTTGGCTCACCAGAACACCTAGCTATAGTTGTTACTTCCTCATCTTCAGATAAAGATGTGAACCTCAGAGATATCCCACTCATGACTTGACCTCCAGCAGTAGGAACAGGCTGTAGCCAAACAGCGACAAACCCCCTGGATCCTCAGTTCTAAATCTAAAACTTTCCTACTCCCAGCTAGTAATGTCCTACCCTGCATTCATATGAGAATCATCTGGGAGCTGGACTCTAGTACATTACAAATGGCATTGCTGGGTGTCCAGCATACCAACTTACCAGCCAGGGGTACTGAGCATAACCACACAAAGGCAGAAGCTGAACCCCTGGCCTCTTCACAACATAGAATACACACCTGTCACCTCACCCAACATCTTCTACATGTTCTTTTCAGACCAAAATGTCTGTACCATTTGATCGCATTTCAGATGAACATTTGCCAGTCCAACAAGTCCATCCACAGTCCTGCTTTTCCTTACCCTCCTTTTCCTCTTCACAGGTACCAAGAAGCGTTCTCACAACTCACCAGCCCCAAGCACTAGCTCCACAAGTCGCCTTACCTTGCCAGGTAAGTAAACAACATTGCTCCATTACCTTAGTGACCACAGACAACAGAAAGGGCTGGCTTCTCAGGAGTACAAGCAGCAGATGATAGCTAGCCAACTTCTTATCAGAGAGTTTGGTGTCTGTTGTCTACGACTGCAAAGTTTGGTCATGCTATTTCCCCGGTCAGTCACAATTGTTTCTACCCAGCAACAGACTACAATTTGTTCTTTCCCAAGAACAGGCTGAGAAGTATCTGGCTCTGAGAGGCAGGAGGTGCAGGGGAAGGAATGTGAATTGAAAGAGAGGGAGAGAGAGAGAGAGAGAGAGAGAGAGAGAGAGAGAGAGAGACTTGAATTCAAATTCCAACTTTGTTCATGTTGAAATTTTGCAACTTCATCTTTACTTTTTTGTCATGGAAACTTGTTTTGCTCACCTGCCTTATCTGTCTGGTAAGGATTAGAAATGATGCCTCTAAACTTAGCGCAGTCTGACACAGTGTCACAGGTAATGAAGTTAACTTCTACTATTGAAAATTCAGAAGTGGATCTTGCATCTAGGAAAATATTCACTCCTGATGTCTTCTGTGTTTGCAGGTAATGGAAAGGGCACCTACTAGTCACTCTGAGTCTACAATTACCTGTAGTGGCACTTGGAAAAACACATTTTTTTTGAGGGAAGGAGAAATTATAAGAAGTAAACATGGTTGTTGTCATTTTCTAGTATAAAAAGTATTTTTATTAATTATCTGAGGATTTCATACATTGGATTTTGGTATTCACCCTTCTCCCCCAACTCCTTCCAGATCCACTTCCCCTTCTCTACCCAACCAACTTTGTGTTTTTATATTTTTTAACAATTTGTGGTGCCCATGTACTCTTGGGTGTGTGGTCATTGACTGGAACTTGGTCGATCTACCAGGTACCACACTCTTAAAGAAAACTGACTCTCCATCTCCCAGCAGCTATAAATTTCCAATAGCTCCTCAGCTCTGTCTGGGACTTCATGCTCACCTCCTCCTCTATGCCTGCATTTTGTCTGGTTTGACCATGTTGTTACAGCTGCTGTGAGTTCAAATGTGCCACTGCCCTGTTCTGTATGACACTGTTTCATTGTAGTCATCCGCCCCTCTTCAGTGATGTTCCCTGAACCTTGGGAGGAAGGCTGTGATCTGGATGTTCCGTTTAGGGCTGGGGACTCTGCAGTCTCTTGTTTTGTGCATGTTGACCACTTGTGGATCTCTGTGTTAACTGCCATCACTTACAAAAAGAAGCATCTCTGGTAAGGTTTGCGAGATGCACTAATCTATGGGCATAATAATTAGTCACTTATTCACTGCTGGTGGGAGGGCAAACTAATGTAACCATTATAGAACTCAGTGTGGAAAGACCATCTGTGAAAAAATGTTGGCTGATAATACTACCCTGGAAGTCAACCAAGATCCCCTCTCCTTCCAGGTTTTATTACATTTTTTTTTCCTTAGGATAAAGTTATACCTCATGCGGAATTTGTTATATCTCATGTGGAATTTTGATTTCCCCTTTTTGAAGATTTTTCTCTGTTAGTAAATGAAACAGTTCAGTGATTGGCTAAGACTTCTCTGATGATGCCCACTTATTTGTGTGTGCAATGGTAATTTGGCATTTATAATGCAGTTTTATCATCATAAGCAGTGTCACATTCTTGTGCATACATCCTGGTAGTCTCTAAATGCGAAGTAGATGAGATTTCTAGAGGCAAGATTGCTGGCTTCAGGGCGTGTTCATATTTAGGTTCTTGACAGTATCAAGATAATTTTCAGTAGTAATCTGTATTTCACTTTTATTATTATAATTTACTAATGTGCTCTTTCACCATCTTTTCACTAGTGTTAAATGTTATGATTCATAGTTTAACCACTTTGATAAGAAAAATGACATCCTCATTTTCTTTGTCTTTATCTTCTTTTAAAAAACCTGCTTTCTAGTGTTAATTCATCTTTCAGATTCCTGTTTTGGGGAATTACTATATTTTATCCATTCTATGGAGTACATTGCCTTGTAATCTCTCTGAGCTTAGTTTTAATCCACGGTGTGTGATCACTTAGCATCATTTTCCTTCTTGCTTGTACATTAAATAATAGTTCATGTTACAATTAGTGGTGCTTTCAGTGGGTAAAATGTAATGTACATTGACATGCTTTTTCAGCTCTGTTCTGTAACTTCTTGCACGAGTCTGACAGCTGGATTCAGCCCCTTGGGTTTTCTTGCCTCTGCAACTACCTGAAACTCATGTTCCTGGGCTAACTTCTCTTTGCAGCTCCCTCCAAATCATCTGGGTAGAATTAACATTGTGTCACAGTGATCTGCTTTAAAGTGCTTTCACCTGTTGATTGGTGGCTTTTTCCACGGTGGAGACTGTCCTAGTCTTTTCTGACCCCCATGCCTCTGAGGTGACAGGTAGAGGCTTGCTAATGTTCACAAGGCAAGTGAGCACTCTCAAATGTAGTTTCCGATTACATAGAAAGGAGCCATCCTCAGGAAATGGCTCGTTTTAAAGTTTTAATTTGCTTCAGCCATATTGACTTGCTTTTCGGTACTGAATAGACTTTTGGTCTCATGCTTGGAAGCCCCCCTCTTGCCCGTGCTGGGGTTACTGTGCTCTTAGGATTTCAGAATGTTAGCAGAATCCAGCTTTGCACCAGCAGTGCCAGCCGGTGAGAAGTGATCTCATTCTCAGGCCAGGTGGGGACTCTGAGCCCATGCCTGTCTTCAAGACTATACAGCACCTGAGGCTGCTTTACCCTAGGCTGACTTGCTAGGTCTACATGGTCTCTTGAGCCACAGTGACAGCTGTTATGTCTTTAGCCTGAGTTTGGCCATCTAAACTTGTCCCAAAGTGGTGTCTTAAATTCTAAGTTCTGACCACCTCAGAAGCCTGTGGGTTAGAGGAGGTGTTCTCAAAACACCTGACACAACTGACAGCATCCAGCTGATGTCCTCTTCCTAGCTAACTGCAGCAGCCAGCTCTCTCCATCCCCTTTCAGGAACACACACATCGCCTCCTTTTTACTCAAATGCCTTGATGGCTGCTTCCTCAGATCCAGCTGGTGCCTCCTCACAACTTGACTTCAAAGGAGTCTGTGAAACTATCACAGCTGTATCACAGATAATTCTTAACTATCACCAATAAAGAGCAGTTTTTAAAAAGCATCGGTTGTGCAGTCAGTTGAATGGATGTAGTTGGAGTTTTTAAAGTTCAGTCATAACACCATCTACATGGCCAGATCCAGTGAATCAAATTGGTCAGCTCCAGGCTATTCAGTTCAATCATTAACAGTTGGAAACTCCTTTTCAGAATTCTGACCAAGATGGTCTAAGAGGTTCATTCCTTGATGTACATGCCTCTTCTCCAAAAGATGAGCAAAATAGGAAAACAAATAAAAGTGTTTTGAAACGCAGTGCTAGCGATAACCAGTCTGGGAACTAAAAACAAAAGGGAACTTCCACACAGTGCCTGACATCACCAGACAGAAGCCATGGGGAAGCTGTAGGGATTGTCAAGAAAGAGCAAAGGGACAAAGAGTGCTCCAGGGATACAGGGATCCAACAGAGGGACTGGGTCTGAATAGAAGACATGAATGAGAAGGGTAAAATCAGTGCTGTTGACTTGGGAGCTGCAGTCCAAACTATTGGCCTGTGGAGATGGAATGACTTTGGTCCACTATTTCTACCAGACCCAGCCAACTTTGGAACTGGATCAACAATGTCTTCAGTATGACTGTGAGGCTTCAGAAATAAAGTATCACCATAAGCCCTGGTTCTGAGAAAGAAGATTAAGGGACTAGATGGAAATAAAACATACTCTAGACCAAACAAGGAATTGCAGTTGGGAAGTGGTGGGAAGAAGCACATAACACTTAAATTTCAGAGATAACAAAAGAAATGACAGGTAAATTGGAGTTCAGGAAAGTTACAAACTTTGGGACATCTAACAACACTATGAACAGGGTAAAAGACAACTATTAGAATGGGAGAGAATATTTGCAAACCTTATTACTGTTATGGTATCAAAATCTAGACTCTATAATGAACTTAAGAGACTCAACAAGGGACTGGAGAGATAGCTCAGTGGTTTAAGAGCACTGACTGCTCGTGCAGAGGACCTAAGTTCAAGTCCCAGGACCCACATGGTGACTAACAACTGTTCTTAATTCCAGTTCCAGGGAATCTGACACCCTCTTCTGACCTCTGCAGGCATTGCATGACACGGCTGCACTTACATACATGCAGGCAATACACTCATACACATAAAAAATAAAATAAAAATAAATTATAAAAAAGGAACTCAGCAACAGAAACCAAACAACCAAACTGAAAAATGGCAAAGGATATCAGTAGACAGTTCTTCAAAGATCTACAGATGACCAGAGAATGTGTGATCACAGAATGCAAATCAAGCTCCTTGTGATCCTCCTTAAAAAGCACTGGAATGGGTAAAAAGTAGATGAATACAAACACCTGTAGTGAAGATGCTGAGAAACTGCAACCCTTGCACACTACTGGCCCAAGCATAAAATGATATAGCCACTTTGGAAGTGTTTAATCATTTCTTAAAAAGTGAAATGTAGCCAGATGTGGTGATGTGTGCCTGTTAGCATTGCGGAGAGAAGGAGGATCATGTGTTCGGCCAGCCTTCACAGCAGGTGCTGGGGAGCTTAAGCCATGCAGAGAAGCCTTGTCTCCAGAAAACAAAAACAAACTAAAAGTTAAAAATACAGTAATCAGATGACCCAAGAATTCTTCTACATTTGCATGCAAAGGAATTGAATGCCTATGTTCACATAAATCCTGTTCACAAGCGCCCCCAGTAGCATTTTCATAATGGCTCAAACCAGAAAACAACTTAAATTTCAAAAAATGGGTGAAAATATTAATCCATTTGGAATGAATGTAGCACTAGTGCATTCCATACCCTGGTGAGTCTTGAGAAGATGTCAGACACCAAGTCTTGTGTCAAAAGATTCCACTTATACAAAATATTCAGAAAAGGCTGCTCCTTATAGACCTGGCATGTATAGTCGTTGTCAGAGGCTGAGGGGAGAGGAAACTGGGGTGACTTCTCAAGGCCATTGGATTTCTTTTCGAGGTGATCAAATATTTGGAAATTAGATGATGATGATGATGATGATCACACAATTTTGTGAGTATACTAAAAACCACTAGAGATATATATCAAAAGAGAGAATTATATGGTAGTAAAGTACAATTCAATCGCAAAATTAAAGTATGGAAAATAGAAAGATGACCTCACATGTCTCAGGAATTTTAATGGGACAGAAAAAGCAAATGGGTGGGAAAGCAGGATTCTAACTATGAGGTAACCGAAGTGACGAAAGATTCAAACGCTCACATGGAAAATTGGCCTTAATTATCCTACCTAATTAAAACAAATGCATACTTAGAGACATTAGAGGAGAGGCTTCAAAATTGCTTCAAGGGTGAAAAATGCTGGGAAAACTGGTTATGATCAGAAAGGCTTCGAGTAACCAACCAGCAGTGACATTTTCACTGGCCACAGTAGATGTCAGAAGGTGATGAAAAATAACCTTCCATGTGCAGGGGAAAATAAAGTGATGTCGAACAGCCAAAACAGTTCAGTTAAGTAGCTGCTAGTAAAGGAAACCAAAAATATTTTCAGGATTTATACAATATATTCAGTGATATAATTTGGTACTCAACTACCATTGTTAAAAAGAATGTTCAAGGGTGTGGATCAGGAAGAAAAGTGACCTAAGATGGAAGTGTGAGAATCAGAGATTAACCACGATGACACAGATCAATAGACATGTCAGTAAATGCGTAGCTAATTACTATAGGAATAATGTCCAGGTAGGAAAGAGATAGGGGAAGGAAGTATTTCAATATGGAGTTAGAGAATACTAAGGTCTGTATTTTCATTAGGAAGAACTTTGCAATTTTGTGACTTTCTAACACACACACAGAAAAATCGGTAAAATAATTTAAATATAACCTATAACATTGTTATGAACTGAAAACTGAACATCTGTGTTCTGCCCCAATTCTGTATGTTGAAGCCTAATCCCTATACAGTCCTATTTGGGAGTGATTTGGGAACCACTGGAGGAATACAACCCTGACCTGACTGTCTAAACTGAAAGGAAAGCCCTGACCAGAGCCCAACAGTTCTGGAACTCACATTTTTTTTCTTCAATGTATATTTTTATTGAATTTTTGTGGATTTCATATCATACATTTTAATCATATTTAGACCTGCACTATCGTACCCCTCCCCCAGCCACCCACAGAATTTCATGCATTTTCTTCTTATGTGTTAAAGCCTATTGAGTCAAGTTTGTGTAGCCAGCTGTCTCCTGATGTGAGTCCATCCACTGGAGCCTGTTCATCCTATCTAGAGTCACTCCCTTAAAGAAGATCAACTCTCCCCACCCTGCAGTGATCAGCTGCTAATAGTTCCTTAGCTAAGGTTGAGGCCTGCTGTCCATTCGCCCAGTTTCATGTTAATTTTTGTCTGATTGAGTTTGATGGGTCTTGTACAACCTGTCACCATTGTCATAAGTTCATATGAGCAAGTTCCCAGGAGCCTGTAACATTGTTTCCTTATAGTCCTGTGCCACCCCTGGTTCTTACAGTCTTTCCTCCCCCTCTTCCACAATGGTCCTTGAGCCCTGGGTGAGTGAGGATAACATAGTCCTATCCAGGACATAAATCCTGCAGTCTCTTATTCTCTACACTTTGGCCCTTTGTGGCCTTTTGTGTTCATCGCTCCTGTGTTGCATGAGGAAGCTCCTCTGATGAGAGCTGAGGGATGCATCAATATTCTCTATCTCTACCTCTTGTGGAACTCAATCTTAGAATTCAAGTCTTATAACCTTGAGAAATAAACCATTGTCATGGAGCCACCACTTGGTATGACAGCTAGAACAAGTATCCAAATGAAAACATGAACAAGCACAAAGAAGTCAGTAGATGTAAGAAGGAAAATAAGACAGCCAAGAAAAAAAGAATTATAAGCACAACACAAAACTAAACTGTAGAAATAAGTCCAAAATATAACAGTTTTCAGTCCCATTCATTTACCTGCAAATTTCATGATTTCATCTTTCTTTACTGCTGAGTAGACCTCCATTGTGTAAATATACCACATTTTCATTACCCAATCATCAGTTGAAAGACACTTAGGTTGCTTCCATCTCTTAGCTATTGTGAAAAGAGCAGCAACAAACATGGTTGTACAAGTGTCTCTGCAATAGGATGAATCATTTAGGTATATGCCAAGGAATGGAATAACCTGGTCAAACGGTAGGTTCATTTTCAATTTTTTAAGAGTTCTCCACACTGCTTTCCATAGGGATTACACAAGTTTGCAATCCCACCAGCAGTGGATGAGCATTCCCCTTTCCCCACATCAACTCCAGCATTTGGTATCATTTGATCTCTTGATCTTAGCTAGTCTTACTGGGGTAAGATGAAATCTTAAAGTGGTTTTAATTTTCATTTTCCCTAATTACTAACGATGTTGAACACCTTATAAGATGCTTCTTAGTCACCTTTATTTCCTCTTTTGAGAACTCTGCTCAGATCCTTAGGCCATCTTTTAATTGCTTTCTTGATTACTTTTTTTTATGTTCTTTATATATTCTGGTTGTTAAACCTCAGTCAGATGTGTCACTGGTGAAGATTTTCTCCCACTCTTTGGATTTTGTCTTCACTTCCTTGGTTGTTTCTTTTGCTGTGCAGAGTGTTTTTTGTTTGTTTGTTTGTTTGTTTGTTTGTTTAACAAGTTGCAATATTGCAACTGCTTTAGATTAGCTTTAAAAATACAGGTGTGATCTGATTGGGTAAGGAAAACAAAACATAGCTCTGTTGTACTTTTAGGCTTAATATATTACAAAAGAAATTCCTTGCAGAATACATAGTTTTTTTGAAGACCATCTCTATATAACCTGGTTGTACAGATGTACCACGGCATCTTTCATCACCTTCCTGTTATTATTTCCTATTGCTGAGGGACACTGTTTATGAACAGTGCTTAACATAACGTTGAAGAAGAAATGTGAGTCACAAGATATAAAATACCTAACACAATTTGTATTATTTTTAAAGTATTTTATTTTATTAATTCTATGAGAGCTTCATATAATGCATCTCAATCATATTTATCCTTCCTCCATCTCTGGGAGGACCCAGATCCACCCTGCCTCCATACCCACCCTACTTCCTTCCTGTTTCTTCCCCCATCTAGTACAATTAATTTTATTTTAAAGCATGCAGAAATATTAGCTATTTTATGGGTAACAATGTAATAATCTCATGCACATAAATAATTAATTCTGGATTATGGCTTTAGGGAGCAAGGGATGTAATAGACCAGGAATAATGATTAATTCAATCTCTTGTGTGTAAAGGGGGCGGGGAGGGGTACGGGTGGAGGGACAGGCCAAAGGTTGATATTGGGTATCCTTGAGACAGGGTTTCTCATTGAACCTGGACCTCACTGATTCATGGCCAGCAAGTCCCAGGGATTCTCCTGCCTGGAGGCCTCCCATCACTGGAGTTACAGCCATGTACCACTGTGTCTGGCTTTTTACCTGGGTGCTGATGATCTGATCAGGTCCTCATGCTTGTTCAGAGAACACTTCACCCACTGAGCCATCTCCTCAGCTCCTATTTAATCACTTTAAAAATATTTTTGAGCAAACATGGAAAACATTAGGATTTTATTAAGCCCTACTAAGAGTGTAGGTACTTGTTATGTTAGCATTAACATTTTTCTTATGTTTGAAGCAATTTTAAGTATACCTGTGGCTATTTTGCAAAATAATTTTGTCTGAGTTTCATTCATGTTAATTTAATATATGCTCTAAGAACTTTGACATTTTCCCTTTCTAACCTATGGGTATGATGGGTGTTGGAATATGAGGATTTGAGTCTTTAAAAGGTTCTGCAAGTAACAAGCTTCCAGATGAAGCCCACAGCAATCATTTCATTATATGACTGTATGGTTTCTGAAATATCTAAAAGGATCATCCTCCAGCCTCAGTGCCAGCAAACAGCTTGGGGGTCATCGCCTTGAATCCTTGCACATCTGTTCCAAAGTGCCTCTCATATTTGGAAAGTAATGGCACCCACAGCCATGTTTTTCATAGAACCAACTTCCTGTACTGCCATAGGATTTGTAAACCTCATGGATTTCTATGGGTGGGGCCATCAATGATGGAGAACTGGGTAAATGTTGGCTCTTGCCAGAAGACTGACTCAGAGTTTGACTACCACTTCCAGTTTGGACTGTTAATGATCCAGAGCAGTCACTCCCCTCTGAACGGCTTCCCAGGGTGCCTCACCCTCCTGAAATGGTCTTAGATCAAAAGGTACAGTACCATAGTCATTGCCACTGCAGACATAGCTGGCTGCTCCTGACAGCTGCTGGCATGAACAGTAGTCTTAACAGTAGATGTAGCTCTGCTTCTAAACTCTGCTGCCCGCTGTAGAAAGTTAGTGTGTTCAGTGCTGGCTGGCTCCCAATAACATTGTTTTGTGTCCCGTTGCAGGAGACTATGGATAAAACCATCCAGGAGCTTCATTGGAATGAGACATGACCATCTCCAAGGTCTGAAGACATTATAGAAAGCTTACATTTCTATTATCCAAACAAAATCTACATGTTTTGTAAGTTACTGAGTATTTAACTTCAAAAGTGATGACTTTTGGGCTCCCTAACATAGTTTTCTAAAATTGTACTTTTATGTGTATTTCAAACTTTGGATGTTTATACATCAGGGACAATGCTAAGGTATTAACATGTACTAAACTTTTTAATTCTCTGAGGGTGGTAAACGCATCTCCAGGTCACAGATTAGGAAGCTGAGGCATGAGCTGATTCCTGGCTTGCCCCTGTTAGCAGTGGCAAGCCTGTACTCTTTCTGGGAGATTCATTATCAGCAAGACAAGACTGAAGCCAAATACTCCACACCTGGAACTACGTTTTCCCACACTGGTATCAACTGGAGAGTAGATCAGTTTTCCGTCTATGGATTTAAAGCCCGTGGCTCCAGTGTGAAAGGGACCCTACACTGCCTTTCAAGTGAAGATTCAAACCGTGTTCAATCTGCAGCTGCCTTTCACCCCAAGTTCAGTGAGCTCTGGCAGTTGCCATTAACTTCCTCTGGGTTGAATCAAAACTTACTTTTTATGCCTTGATGTAGCACTCAAAGCTTACAACTCAAGAAATTTCCCTTTATAAGTTTCTGAAATTATTCATCATGGGTAAGAGGCATACAGTTACTGATTAGCCTTGCATTTCCAATCTTCCCACTCATTTGAAAAAATGTACATTTTGATGAGAAAGATCGAGTGAAAGACTTAGCTCCAAAATATTTTTCTCCACTCACAGTGGAACATGTACTTTGTGAGTTCTAAAACAAACAAGATGAAAACAAACTGAAATGAAAATGATCGGCTTCCTGAGGGAGGTGTTCTTACTTTTTCCCCCTTAATGTCACATTCTATTTGAAGGCACCTGTTGTTTGAGTAAAAAAAGAGTTGACTTTCCAGCCTTATTCATTTGCTCCTCTCCTTCACTGGTGTGTCACTGGGAGGAGGCTGAAGACTACACCTCAGTGCCTTTCCATCTTAGGAGACCTGTTGATAGGAGCTGACATTGTGGCATCTGTGCAAAACAGCTGTGCTCAGGCCCCAGATTGGAGAGGAAGTGGACTTGCTGACATTCTTGGGCAAACACAGGCAGTGAATCTAGGCATGAAGATGTTGGAAAAGTAAGGAAGAGATGCTAGCTCCTTAGACACTGATGGCTTTGCCAGCTGGTGCGCATCTGAAGTGAGTCATTTATCATTTCGTCTTCAGATGGAACATTTATGAAGGTTATCATTGCCTGTAATGTGGAGTAGGTTATTCACTCATTTCAATATTCTCGGCACCAGCTGTTATCAGTGCTGTGATTCAGATCAGGAGACGCAAGTGTTTATACACTTTGTACCTGTCCCAGGAAGTAGGCATACAGGACTGAATTGGTTTCGGGTAAAGTATCTAAAGGACCAGAGAATCTGCTTGAAGGTGACTCGAAGTATGTCTATGCCTCAGCCTAAGGGGTACAAGGAGTCTCAGGAGACAGATGTGCTCTTGTCATTTTCTCAGTGTTCTCTTATTTACGTCTGGATTAGAGGTCGGGGACTGGAGTGCTGTCTCCCTCGTCGGTTGTCTAAGCCATACTTCCCACCGGATCTCTAGAACTCTTTTGTACTCATTTGCTCACAGTTAGGCCTTGCTCAAAGTCACTGAGCGACCCTCCATCTTTTTAATTGCCTAATTCAGAATGTGGGGTCCTGGTTTTTATTAACTTTATACAATCTTCAATCAGCTGGGAAGAGGGAACTTCAGTTGAAGAATTTCCTTGATTAGATTGGCATGTGGGCATTACTATGGGACATTTCCTTGATTGCTAATTGATGTAGGATTGCCCAGTCCACTGTGGGAGGTACCAGCCCTGGGAAGGTAATCCTAGGTGGTTTAATCCAACTAGCTGAGCATGAGCCAAGGGAACCAAACTGATAAGCAGGGTTCTCTGTGGTTCCTACCTCTGCTCCTGTTTGAGCTCCTGCCCTGACTTCCCTCAGTGATGGATGGTGACCTGGAAGTATGAGACAAGATAAACCCTTTCCTTCCCAAGTTGCTTTTGGTCATGGTGTTTATCACAGCCACGGAGATCAAACTAAGACAGTGGACTGGGTATTATTTGCTTAGAATGCCCCTTGATTTCAAGAAAGTGGTTTCCTTAGACAGCTAAGTGATGCAGTTTCTGCCAAATACAAATAAATTCATTACAAAAGCTCTTCATCGTGTGGTGAGATCATTTAAAGTGTAAAACTTCTGTGTGGAGAATTAAATGAATTTTCTGTACTGTCGTAAGAAAATCCAGTAGAAAACTCCATTGCAAGGCACCCCATGGTCCTTGACCACCAGGTTACCATGGTATAGTGTGACTGTGAAGGGCCACTTGTGTTTTCTCACATATAGCCTCTTCATATTTTTTACAACAGTCATACACAGCAGTTGCCATTTTCCCCACTTTACAGAATGAAGAAAGAAAACAAAGCCCCAAGTGGAGGAGGTCCTCCTGATGGTATAGCTGTCCTTGTTGGTTCTGTGTGTGACCAAGCCATGCTCCTCCCACAAGGCTCCGCAGTGCTCCCAAAAGGAAACTTCCATGGCTTTTTTGTCACAGATCTTGGCACATGGTCAGTATCATGGCAAGTGTGAGTTAGAAGGGACAGGAACGGGTTTGCATGCACAGACCAGCCCTAGTCACCTGTCCCCAAGATCTGTCTAACCCTAATGACTGTTGTATATCACTTCACAATGAGAATATATTACCATTGGGTGATTTCACTGTTGTATGAGCATCATTCGGTATACTTACACAAACCCCAGTGGTATAACCTACTACATAGGCTTGTGGCCGATCCTATTCTCTGTGCAGTCCATCATTAACTGAAGCGTCATTGCATGATGCATGACTGTTTTATAGCTGACAGTTTTTCAAAACATAGTTCTGTGGTTCTCAATTTGGCTCAAATTAGAGCCCCTGGGTACTACAAATGTCCTGATACTTGGACTCTACTCCAAAATAATCACTCCAGAGGCTCCCAGAGCTAGGACTTGGGCATTGGTCCTTTTTTATGCTGTTTTGAGATTGTTGTTTGAAAAGACATTTTAAAAACTGATTTTGTATTATGTATCTCTGCATCAGCCTGCATGAGTAAATGTGCACCAGTTGTGTGCAGCAGCCCAGAGAGGCCAGAGGAGGGCATCAGGTTCTCCAAAACTAGAACTACAAACGGTTATGAGCTACCATGTAGGTGCTAGGAACTGACCCAGGTCCTCTGCAAGAGCATTAAACCCTCAGCAGCCAACTGCTGATCCATCTTTCTAGCTCCTGGGATTCGTTGATCTGAGTTATCTCCAGGGCTGAGAACCACGAGTGGAGACAGATAGCTTCTGAGAAGGCATCTGGACAAACACTCTGGGGAGCTGGGGACGCTGGTTTGGTGATCTTTCCGCATCAGATTGGTGATGGTTTGATTCAGATGAGATCATCTTAGCTCCTACTGGAATTTTCTCAGATTGAAAACCTCCCTTCACCTCACAGAGCTCTTTTCTGAGGAGAGAAAAAGGAAGCTATAGACCATTTGCCATCTCATTTTCTTGAGGTAGAATCTTTGGAGAGCCAGAGTCTTTAAAATGTAGATAATTGGTTTAATCATTCTAGTGTTTTATAAAATACACCTTGAAGAGCTTAAAAATAGATTGTCACTTTAGACAATACACCATCTAATGTGTATCGTTTAAGAGTAATTTTCTGGTTGGGTTAATGTTGCTAAATTGTATTTCTAAAAAAGAAAGGGATCCTATCAACCTGACTTCATTATAAGGCTTTCATGTCTTGGGAATGTATGTGAACTTCCAGATTTGGAAATGATGCTGTCTCTGCATATTCCTGGCAATTACAAGTCTTCTAGGTAATTCCTCATCTCAGGAAGGGGAGAGAAATGGACAGGGAAAGATCACCTCCTGTGCCTCGGTGCTGTGCTGCCTGCACCTCCTGTGCATGGTTCTTTCTGTTCTCACTACTGGCTTCTGAAGTGAGTGCTGTTGTTCCATTATTAAGACAAGAAAGTGAAAGCATGGTACTCATGTCACATGAGGACAGAGCCAGAGCAGAATCTGGCCACAGTCTAAGGATGGCAAGGCCGCAAATGAAATCATGTGTATGAAGATGAGGAAGGAGGAGATAGGGAGATCAAGATGGTAGTTCTCAAACTCCAGCACAGTGAGTTGTAAGACAACGGAGGCTCAGCCCTGCCCCATGGATTCTGCTCTACGTGAGTGAACTAAAGTTGGCCACCAGCATTGAACTTTTCATATAACTCCTATCAGTAGACAGGGCTGAGAACCACCAAAGGATAATTTCAACTAAGGGCCCAGAGCTTGTCTGGCATGATGGCTTATTTCCACTGGCCTAGACTTTCGGAACACCTGAATGAGTGAGGCAAGAGATGAAAACGGTTGTTTCAGAGCTTTTAAACCTGGATCCTTATGCAGTTCCTCCCTGATTCATACCACTCATGGACCACGTTCATAGGGGAGATATTGAGCTACTAACGGGATATTGAAAAATCCAGCATATGCCATAGGTATTGTGTTTACTCAAGCAGTGATAGACAAATGAGGTGCATTTTAACTTGATTGTTTTAGGCCATTATGGCTGTTATTAAAGCTGAATTTGGGGTCAACATAATTTTAAGTATACTAGGAAGGATCTGCAGTTTCTGACTGCTTGCATGTGAACCCAGGGTCTAGACTCCCTTCCTCCAGGCTGTGATATAAGCCCATTAAGTCTCAGTTTCCTTACCTGGGAAAGGAGTGATGATAGTGCTTACCACAGAGGGATAACTATAAGCCAACATTGAATTCTTAGCATTGTACCTAGTACAGTTAGTAGGCAATATATGTCAGCTAGAATCATTTTACCAGAGCATTTCCTAGAATAAAAATCATTCTGTTTTTATATTGTTCCATCCACAAAGGAGCTGATTTAACATCCAATCCCATGTGACTCAAAACTCCTGCAGAATTCTGTTTTTGTAAGGATTTCTCATGAGACTTCAGGCAGACTTGGTAAATATATATTGGTTTTGGAACTGGCACATATGGTAATGGAATTGTTTTTCCTACAAAACAACATTGCAGTGGTATTAAATGATTATTTTTAATTTTTTGGATTTATTTATTTTATTTTATGTGCATGAGAGTTTTGCCTGTCAGATGTATGTGGGTGCACCTGTGACATGCAATCCCCACAGTGGCCAGAAGAGGGTGTCGAATCCGTGGATCTGCAGTTATGGACAGTTGTTAGCTGCCAGCCAGGAACCAAACCCAGGTCCTCTGTAAGAGCAGCCAGTGCTCTTAACTACTGAGCCATCTCTCTAGCCCTGATAAATGATAATTTTTTTTATCTTGATTTAGTGTAGATTTTTGTGTGTCTGTAAATGCAGATAGAAAATATGTGTAAATGGAAATGTCCCCCTCCAAAGGTTTTATCTTTGCAAGAGAAGAAAACAGATGTCTAATGATTCTTTTTCTTAAAGTTGCAGCATTAAGCTTATTCACAAGCTAAGAGTGGATGGAGCACGTTCTCCACATCTGAGATGAGGAGACTGCAACAGAGACTCTAAAAACTCTCCACAGGGAGGTTTCAGTTGGCTCTGCAGTGTGGTGCTTCCTCAAGCTCCCACTGAAGTGACTGTGGAATGAGTGGACCAGGAGCAAATCTAGTGGAAATCAGGTTTATTGGGTCAGGCCCAAGTCTGGACTCAGACCAGTGATCGGGTTCTGACTTGTTTTGCTTTGTGCAAAATTCAGTGGTGTTTGTGGAATTAAGGATATATGATGAGACCAGCAGTCCAGTTTTCTAAAAGAGTTCTGCTGACCATGTGATAAGCTCCTTCTGATGAAAGGGGTCCCTTTAGTCAACTAAACTAAGAAGAACTGCAAACTCTTCTTAGGGCTCTGTGATATGTGCCACCATGGTTTAAGGAACATATAAGTCTTGGCATGAAGATCCTAGCTTCGCCCCCTCCTTCAGTGACACCTATTATCTCTGCAGTTTTATCAAGGGGTAATTTGGAAAACTGTAGACTGACATAAATAATCTTAAAGGAGCTTTTAAATATCCCCACCTTTAATATCTGAATCTAACTAACAGCTTTACTAAGTTGATATACGAATAAATCTGAATCAGCTTTCTTGAGGAAAAAAATTCTGTACAATAGTTTATGAGAGAGAAGAGAGAGAGAGAGAGAGAGAGAGAGAGAGAGAGATTTTGTAGGTGGCAGTGGATGAGACCAGTCATAGACATTATTTGGGGAATATGAATTATGGTGTTTATGAAAATGATGAGAATTAAATAAAATGAGTGGAAGTTCCTGTGAGCATTGTTTTATGAAAATCAAACATCATGTATAATTGTCAAATAAATGATGATGATGTGGCAGTTGTTATCTTGGGCTTGTTTTTTCCCAACATGTTTGAAAGTGATATAGACAACTACTTTCCCAAGGTTGCACTGTGTGCAGAAATATGTGCCTTTGTCCAAATCTATATTAGCTCATTAGAATGTTATCTCCAGGTAAATTGCTCCAAGAGAAGAAGGCAGATTTTCTAAACGCATGGACATATCCCAGGTGCTGCTTATAAAGCTCATGGGTGTGGGGTGCACAGCGTTGCCTATTTGTTTCTTTTCTACCAGAAGAAGGAGTGGATTCAGCTTTAAGAAATGTCCATTATTGAAGGAGGAGGGTCAGGTCCCTTATAAGACCTCAGGAACATGCAGAGGTTCAGGGAAATACCCCTCAGGAGGACATCGCAGCACCCCAGAAGAAAGGTCCTCAGCAACTCGGGATGGAGCCCTTGCACCTGGCTGTGCTGTGGTGCTCTGCCATCAAATTTTGATCCCTGCAGAGGAGAAAGGCAAAGAATGCTTATGAAACAGTGTGGTGCACAAGTTTCCCCTTTTCCCACACTTTCAGTGAAGGTGGCAAGTATTTCCACATGCGCAGTGGGGAGCCGCTCTCCATCAGTGGGTTCAAGCTATTTGCAGTGACTCTAGGGGCAAGGAGAGTGTTTGTTCTGACAATCAGAATTCCAGAAAATGGTAAATGTTTCTTCATGCTGAGAAATGGGAAATTCAATAATACTTTGGCTGAGTTCATGCTGAGTTGCGAAAATAGAGTGGATATGAAAAGAGGCCATGACTCAAAAGGCATAAATCAGCAAGCCCAGATATTTCCAACCATCAGCTTTTGGTCTGAGGCTCTCCCTCTCTCTCTACTCTCTATTCTCCAGGATTGGAAGACTGTTGTACTTTTTCTTGGTGTGTTTGGGAGCTATAATCCCATTTACCCTCAGCCATGGCATTAAGTATTCTGAAATCTTAAAAACAACTCTGATTTTCTTTTTTATCATAGGAGAATATATTATTATGTCACATCAGGGCCACTTGCCGACAGTCTTCACTACGTAAGATAAATCAAAGGCACTTTTGGCCTGTCTGTTAACCATCTAAGAAAGGCAGCCATTACATCTGGATGCCTTTTCTAGTTCCTCACTTGTATGTTTCAGAAACAGAAACAGAATGACTTCCCAGAAGGTCAGGGACAGCACACAGTAGACATCCCAAGAAGCTGATGAGTAGGTGTTAATCTATGGACTTCAAAAAGTGTACTCAGTGCAAGCGTTCCGAGGTGTCTAGTGGAAAAACTCATAGTGATGATGGGTTTACTGAGTTTTCTCTCAGGTACACTTTTATAGAATAGATTTGACAGATGAATTCCTAGAAAAATTGAATCACTAAAACCTAATCAGAGAGGAGTATTAGAAAATGTAATCAGCCAAAACCAAAATAGTCATGTTGATGCTGCTCAGAGACGATCATGCTGTAATCTGAATACTTATATTTTGAGATTTTTATAAGTGCATATGAATATGCTTTGTAGTAATAAGATTAATTCATATTCAGGATTTTTTTCATGATAATATCACATGAACCTCTATTTTTGTTAATAGACAATATTCCATCTTTCCAGGTATCACAGTAATTTAAGAAAATATGAGAATTTATTTAGATTTTTACATTTATTTATTTACTTATTTATTGTGTGTGCACGCAGGAGCCACAGCACAGGGGTGGAGGTCAGAGGACAATTTGCAAGAGTTGGTTTCCTTCCCCCACCTGTGGGTCTCAGGGGTCCATCTCAGGTCATCAAGCTTGGCAGCAAGCACGTTTCCCTGCTTAGCCATCTTGCCAGCCTAAAATTAATAACAATTTAATGGATCCCCTTTGATGATACATTTGTGTCTTGTTATATGTGTATGTATGTAGTATAGTCATGTATGTACATGGGAGATGCCCATGCAGACATTTGTGGAGGTCAGAGTCTGTCAAGACGTCGTCCTCAACTGCTTCTCCACCTAACTTTTTCAAAAGCATTTTATTCTTTTTTTTTAATTAGAAGAAGCATTTCATTACAACAGCATTAACCTATTCAATAAAATTTTTCTGAGCTAGGGTACATCTCTTTCAAAATTGGTTGTGCATTTTTAGGTTTACAGATGAATTATTACGCCTATACAATCTTTTACTAAAGATAAACTCTATAATGAGTAAAAGATTATATAAGCATAATAATTCATTTGTAAACCTAGAAATGTACTGCCAATTTTGAAAGACATGTACCCTAGCTCAGAAAAATTTTATTGAATAGGTTAATGCTGTTGTAATGAAATGCTTCTTTTAATTAAAAAAAATTTTTCTTCATGTTAATT
>NW_008332644.1:1452108-1452642 GCF_000622305.1 Nannospalax galili | reverse complement strand
ACTGGGACAATTGATGCTGGTTAGCTGGGGCTGAAAAATCAGCTGTAAGTAACAAGAGATCATCATCACTGTGATAGAGTCTTCTGGGAGGTATTTCCTCAGGGTCAGCACATGGAGGGGACCTGCACCTCTATTTCAAGCTGGAAGCAGGACTTGGTAATGTGTAAGAGTCTCCTGCATGGTTCTGGTGTTGAAAGTGTGAAGGGGTCATAGAGAGCAGCTGAAGCTTGGCACTCTGAGAGGCCAGGAAAGGCCATAGGTGAAAGTGCAGCTTCAGTTACAGCAAAGACCCCAGGATTGAAGGGGTCATGGAGAGATTCTGAGGCTTTGCACCCCGAGAGGCAAGAAGAGCCCATTGGTGAAGGTGTAGCCTCAGTTTCAGTGGCGACCCCAGCTTTTCGGAGATGCCGGGACCATGGGACTACCACCAAGGACAGCGGCAAGTGTGGTATGGAGCTGGCCTGGGTCTGTGAGACGAGCTGAGTGTGCTGTGGACTGCAGAGTCAATGCAGTGGAACTGCCAGTACCCTTTGG
>NW_008332644.1:1430633-1449756 GCF_000622305.1 Nannospalax galili | reverse complement strand
GGGAAGAAGCCCCAAGATTTCCCAGGGAGTGGATTGAGTAGCTGGGTTGTACTGGATGCAAAGGATCAGGGAGAGTAAAGGTAAGCCTCGGAGCCCCAGAAAGAGGTTGTCAGCCCCAGAAAGAGGCTGGCGGGTGTTGCAGGACCAGGGAAGTAGAGGGAGGCGAGGGCGGGGCCAGATCCAGAAGCAGTGCTCCTGGGGCCCAAGGAAGGCACTAAGTTGGTCTGGGTGAAAAAGATCAGGAAGCAGTATTGGTTCCCCAGGTGTCTGGGGGTCCAAGACCAGGAATGGCGCAGGGCCCAAACCAGGAGCAGAGAACAGTGAGGGAGATGGAAGGGCGAATGAGGCCAGGGGAGTCAAGGCGCGGAGGGTTGCACGATAGACTTACCCCGAGAGGCCTGAGGGCAGGCGTATTTTATTCTTTTATGTGTATAAGTGTATTCCCTGCAATTGTGTAAGTGCACCTATGTTATGCAATTTGCGTGTTAGTCAGAAGAGGGCATCGGATTCCCTGGATCTGGAGTTACATATGGTTGTTAGCTGCCATGTGGGTGTGCTAAGAATTGAACCCAGGTCTTCTGCAAGTGCAGCCAGTGCTCTTAACCTCTGAGCCAGCTCTCCAATGCCTTATTTTTTGAGACCAGGTTTTTACTGACCCTTAAGCTTGGCAATTCCTCTAGACTACCTGGCCAGGGAGCCCTGGGATCCACGTGTCTCCACCTACCATCACTGGGTTACAGAGATGCATGTCACCATGCCTGGTTTTTATGTGGATGCTGGGGATCTGCACTGAGGTCCCAATTCTTGTGCGGTAAGCACTTTCCTCATTGAGCCCTGTGTCTAACATTTTACTTCATCATAAATATTGTGCATTTTCTTATTATTGGCAGATGCTGAGATGGCTTTTCAGAAGGGCAGTCTCCGCTCAATTTTAAGTCCTTCAAGCTGACTTACCTATGTAGCATGGTCCTATGCTTGTTCTTTAGTGAAAGTGGTATCGTCTGCTGTGGGAGCTGGTGTTTGAGCAGTCGGCTGGCACCAACCCCATTCCTTCAGACCTTTTATTACCTCATTGGCATATCTATTTTGTTCTTGTTGCTAATGTAACTTTTTATCCTTCTATTCACTAATTAAACAATGTTTCAGGAAAACCAAGGAGTGATGGGAAACTAAAGCAGCAGGGAGGGAGAGAGGAGCCAACTAATCAGCACTTTACCTTCTCTTTCTAGAACTTCAGGTTAGATGCATCATGATCATCATCACCATCACCATCATACATCATGTGAAGCTCCTTCACGTTTTCCTGGGGTTTGCTGCCTTTTTTTCTGTTCCAGGGTCTCATGTAGGACATTTTGTGCAGTCCTCAAGCTTCTGCAGGCTCCTCTCCTCTCTGCCAGTCTCAGACTTCCTTGCTTTTAGTGACCTTAACAATTTTGAGGACTACCAGTCAACTATTTTGTAGGCTGTCCCATAGTTGGGACTTACCTGGTGTTTTCTCACTGTTAGAATGGAGTGGATACCACAGAGGTAATGTTCTATTACCATCCTAGAATATTAATTTCCATCACACAAAATCAAGGATGTGTTGGTTTTGTCAGCAGGACATACCACTGTTGATGTCACTTTGGTCCTGGATGAAGTTATATTGGTTAGAGTTCTTTATTGTGACCTTTTGCCTCCCTTTTAGGCTGCGTATTCTTTGAAGGATGTCACTATGTCCAGCCCACACTAACAACTTCTCCCCTCCTTAAGGGTAGTGTAGCTACATAAATTTTTTGGCCATCTGCCTGCTTCATCTGTTCCTTCACAAACTTTTATTTAGTCTATTATTATATGTCAGTATGAGCTCATTATCTTTATTTTATGCTTTGAGTAGTAATTTGATAATACTGACTTACTTAGTTTGTTGCTCAAAGAAAGTTTCATTTGGAACTCCTTTGTCCATTTTTTTTGACGTTTTCAAATATTTTGTCTCCATAACAGGACCCAGGTCCACCTTGTGTGTCTTGTGCCCTAGTTCTATAATTGTTATTTCTATAAGATGTGCCCTTGTTTCTCTTTCACTGGTATTAGAAATTAAAACTCTGTATGCAAGGTAGGCTCGTGCTACTGAGCTTCAGTTCTGCAGCTTCTTAATGTAGAGCCTTTCAACTGACAAAGCAAAGAAATGCACGTGTGTACCAACCCATTAAGTGCACATATCTATGACTACTTCTTTGCAGTTGTCAAGGTTGCTATTAAGCCAACCATGAATTTGTACTGTTAGGGTCCGTGACTCGATGGGTCCCCTCCAGGTAACAAATACACGGGATTGGAGATGTAAAAATCAAGCAGAGTCTTTACTTTCCAGCTAGCTGGGGTCGACCGGCTTCCCAAGACATGCAAGTCTGGTCAGAACGATCGACCCCCATTCAGTTTCAGGTACAGATTATATAGGCCCACATAGTCATTACACAAAAAGCATTCCTCAGCAGACACTTTGATCAAACATCTAAAAGCTATAGTTTCGGTTAAACATCTTTTCCAGGAAGGCTAGATCTGGTGTAAGCCTGGTGCAACTTCCCTCTTTTTGTTCCTTATCGGTTATCTGGTATGTGCAAACAGGCCTACAGGACACATTGTAAATCAACTGAGTCTGGGGTCCAGGGTCCAGGAAGGAGGTTTACAGCACTTCAATTCTTAGCATTTCAACTAGGTTAATCATCCATGTGTGGTAGATACAATCAGGCAGAACAGGCAAGCTTAGCAAGTAAATCTAAATCAACATTTTAAACAGAGTTTGTTATTAAAATGCAGAGTTTTTTCAGCATTCATCAAGGTATTTCTTTTTTTTTTTTTTTTTTTTTTTTCCCCAACAGTACATGTCAGTGCCCCTGGGCACCCTCTAGCCTCCTCCTTTGGCTCAGCTGTAAACTTTTATACCAATACTTCTCACTGGAGGCTCTCCATTTGCATGGACTTTCAATGCAGATGCATGCAGAGTGGGATTTGAATTGTTAATCTGTACCTGTGAGAAACAGCTTTATCAACTGAAGACAGTTCTTGTGTCTTTGACTTTTTGGCCCTTTAGCTTCTCCTTCTATCCAGTTACTCAGTGGCCCTCTTGCTTCCCATCCTGGGCAGTGCCATGTGATGCAGTCAGGTTGTGTTGCTACATTTTGTATTCCACTATGGGATCTCCATAACCTCCTGAACAGCTTTCTAAAATTACATACATTAGGGATCCTTTCCATGCAACATTATGAATTTTGACAAGCAGTGTCATGTGTATATTATCAAATAAAATTGTTCCATTGCCCTAGAAATCCTGTTACTCAACGTTTTATCCTTTCTCACTTTAATCCTGTCACAATCAATGACCTTTTTATCATCTCTATATTTTTCCCCTTTGAAGCTTATCCTGTAAGTGGGATTGTGTGGCATGCATGATAGATAAAAAGTTGGCAGAGAACGAGCGAATGGATGATGAGGCACCAAGGCACAGCTAAAACTCCATCAAAATAGGCAAAGGAACACATGGGACAGATTCCCTTCCAGGCAGGGAAAATGTCTGCCCGGGTCTTGAGCTGGGGTCTTTTTAAAAGGGAGGCTTCTGCCTCCTGCAGAAGGCAGGAAGATGTATTTTTTGTAAAGTTGGGCTTGGGGCGGGGAGTGGGAGAGCAGGACTGTTAAAACCTGTCCTCTTTAGAGATCAAAGGGGAAGCCTGCTGTGTTGGCCAAACAGTGGAGAAAGTCTACTTCTCTTGACTTCAAAGACCAAGGTGCTTATCAGCTAGGTTCCCTTTTCTCAGGAGCATGAGAAGTCCTTGGGATCCTGTTGGTGAGGGGCAGGGCTATCTGAACCTTAACAATGCAGCCTTTTCAGACTATCTTCTTTCACTTAGCAATACATATTGAAGATTTATCCATATCTTTGTATAGCTTGACCATTCATTTCTTTTTATTAAATAATATTGCATGATATGTACATCTTATAGTTTATTCATTTATTCATGCATTAAATATCTTCTTGGTTTGTCTTAGTTTGAATCACAAAATTTCTACAAAAAATTTATGTGGGCATATGTTTCTCAGTCAGTTGGCTAAACTTAGGAGTTTAATTATTGAGTTGGCTGAAGAAGATTACGCCCAGCTTCATGAAACTGCCATTCCAAAGCAGCTGTACCATTTTTTACCCCGATCAGCAAGAATGAGAGTTTTCACTGCGCTAGATCCTTGCCAGCAACTTGTATCCTCAGTGGCTTTGGATTTCAGCTTTATACTGATATGCGGTACAGTTGTTTTATTTAGAATTCATTAGTCGCAGAAGATGTTGAACATCTTGTCCTGTGATGATTTGACATGTGTATCTCCTTCAGTAAGAAGTTCATCTAGATCTTTTGCCCATTTTTGCATTAGGTTGTTTCCTTCTATTGAATTTTAGGAGTTATTTTTACAATTTGGATATAAGACCTTGTAAGGATTTTGCAAATATTTTCTTAATGATGTGATTTTAATGAGCACTTTGAGATTCAGTGCCACTTTCCAGTCCCCAAAGCTCACACACAATGCTGAATGCTGTTAGTAGTGTACTTCTGCCCATTGTATTCACTTTGCTCTTCCCAAGAGTGATCCCAACATATCCACTCCCTTCCTTGACCTCATCCATTCATTACCAGGTGAGCTTAATGCATCAGCCACCACTGCCTGTCTCCAGCATTTGATTGTCTTGGATTATTTTAGGTCACTGATCACATTGATTATGTACTGATTCATCTATGTGCAGTATGTTTCTATTAAAAATCCAACCCTGTTTGTTTTCTGGCTTGGAGGAGATGAAGTCAAGAGGAAGTCAGCCACAATATTTAGGTCATGCCACATCATTGTGAGGCTAATGGTTGTCTGTCTTCCTTTCCATGGCCTCCAGTCATCAAGCCTCCTTTGCGTCACTTTAAACGTCCTGCTTATGCATCTAGCTCCTACGCACCCTCAGTTCCAAAGAAAACTGATGATCATCCTGCAAGATACAAGATGCTGGATCAGAGACTCAAACTGAAGAAGATTCAGAACATCTCACATCATTGGAACAAAAAGTAGGGCTGGGGAAAGAAGAGAAGGAATGAGGCGGGCCCACCTGTCTGCATCTTGGCACCTCCGAGATGCAGCCAGACATGCCTTGGAGGTCCATGTGGTTGGTACTATCGTAGCTGATTCTACTGAAAATGAAATGAAGGAAGCGTGATTTTCCCCTTGTCATTTTCTTAGACTCTCTAGTGTCTGGATTTGGGATCAATCTAGACTCCAGCAACAATCTAGGAAGTGGTTGATTCATGTCACTTCTTGCCTTTCACAGTTTAAGTTGGACCTAAATTTAAATGATATATCTTGTTTCAAAAAAGAGAAATTTCCCATTACCATGGTTTTATTTAATACCGAAGAGATGACTCACCATAAGAACATTGGTTTAATGATCATCAGGCTTAAGAAATGCACTTCTAAAAATATCTTTTCCAATTTTAAATGCACTTATTTAAAATTTCAAATACTGATTCAAAATACAAGCAAATGTGTGACTTTCAAAGTAAATACATTGAAAACAAATATGCTTTGAGCCCAGCAATCTTAGAGGAAAAGACAAATGATGGATTGCTTTGCTCATGGACACTTCAGAATTCAGAATTCTCTATTCACATAGCTCTTTCCTAGTAACCATAGTGTATTTTCACGGATTTGAAAGTTTCTGGATATGCATCTGACTCATTTTTCTTCTAAGTCTTTCCTTCCACCACAGCGGCTGATGTAATCAATGAGATGCCCAGGCCCTGAAGACTCTATAGAGGCTTCCAAGTCACCACAGGGTATACCAGTTTGGTTTTGTGGTTCTGAGGCAGGAGGCTGTAAAACAATATCTGCATAAGTATAGAGCTGCCTTTAAGTTAAACTTTGGCTCATTTTCCAACAGACCTCTGAGCTCTTCAGGATCCTGTTTACACTCACAGCTGTTAGTAGAACAAGAGAAACCTTTATAACTCATCTCTATCTTCAGGGTGACATGTTTAGCTTTTCTGTCGCTCCCCCAAGAATTTTTACTTTGAGACTAAAATAGACATTCAAGTAAAGTCTTAAGGTCAGAGATAGCTTTTGATTCCTTCAGAATGACCCAAGGCATCAGAAGAGTCAGGTTTGCTGCCAGACAAGTCTAAGCTCATCAGGTTCTATCTGTGACTTGTAAGGTTCTTGGACCAATGGCATGACTTTTTAAAGTCTCAGTTTGCTTAACTCACTCTGCCTTTGTGATGGAGATAAATGATACTGTATGTCTGGGATGCTGTTGCTAAGCCTGGCAAGCATTATGTGCAGAGAAACAGTAGCTCAGAACATTCCATATTCAGAACAGACCAACTGTCCCGAGAAGCCCCACAGAGAAGGAGTAGTGTCTGATGGCCACAGGCTCCTGACTTGATCACAAAGGGTTTAATATCTCTCTTCTCATTTCCTTTAGTTCATTTCCAGTAAACCTTAATCACCTATGTCTAAGAAGCTCCAGTGTTTATTGTGTGCACTGCTACTGAACAGTTTATGCATAATGTAGTTTAGCATGGTATTTCAGGGAAATGTAATTGCTGTACAAACAGAAAAATCACTGTGACTTTTAAGAAGGCTATTATAATTCTTGGCTCCCTGCTGGGTGCTTGGGCAGAAAAACTTTCTGCAGCAAGCTGGTAGTGTCCCTTCCTCTGAATTAAGTTAACCAACAGGCAATTCCTCCTAGTTTGTATGCAAAAGCTTTAATGCTGGATGCACAGGGCCATTTAGCACCACAATGGTGAGGTTTTGGTGGCTCTCCTTACATATCTCTTAATACCTTCAGCCTTAGGTTTAGGTTTCAATGGGGCTAAGCTTGGTGGGTATGCTTCTTAATGCTGGAGAGAAAGAAGCTGGTTCCTTCTGCATTCTTTTCTCCTAAGATGTGATTTTTTAATACTTGCTAATATTTTACTTCAGCAAATGTACAGATGTGGAGAGATTCTGCAGTGCTGTAAATGTCTACCATGTTTTTGCATGCAAAAATACAGATTATATTCTTACAGCAAATAAAAAGATGCTTTTAATGTACTTTCTTGTTCTGAGTCATCCTTTTCTTCATTAGAATTCTGGCATTCATTTGAAAAAGTATTTCCCTTAAGTTTGACAATATTCAGAACTGATTCTTTTCTTGAGGTGAATAGAGCAACTCACCTATTTCAGTTTGCTTGTTGGCTTATCAGGTGATCTCATTTTTATAACCTTCTCCTCCCTGCAGACACAGTAAATTAATATGTTAATATCAGTGACCTGTGATAGGGGCTACTCAGTAGGTGAACTCCTGTGTTACCAACTTCATTATCATTCAGGGGCAAAGTGTCTAGCTAGTGGTTAAAAACTGGGACTTCAGAGTTGGAAAAACTTGTAATTAAATCTGGGTCTGCCTTTTGTTTACTCTGTAATTGAGTCCCATAAGCCCTCTCAACTTCAGTTTCCTTCACTACAGAACGAGAATAATAGTAATAATACACACGACTCAGCATATGGCAAGACTGGCCATAGAGTAAAAACTGTAAATATTACTTATGTTTGAAGAGAGAGTAGAGCATGGTAAAAAGAAACTAGACCTTTGAGTTAGAGAACAATGTCCCTACTGGTGGTAATCTTCACCTTCCATTAAAGAGAGTTGACACACTTAAGAATAAATACCCATCCAGGGATTTCCACCTCACCCATGTATTAGTTAGGGTTCTCTGATATTAACATATTAACCAACCAAGATTAGCCATCGCAACCCAGGATTGAAAGCCTTAATATACTCTTCCATTTGGTAGGAATACCACATGCCCACTCAACGCCCTCTTTTTCTGGGTCTCCCATACTTTAGGGTCCTTAGCCTCCATCTGTTATGACTGCCTGCTCCTGTCACGCTGCCCTACTTCCTCTGAAATCACTGGCCTTGTCTTGTCTTCTACGATAGCTGCTGTTCATGCTGTTCCTCTTTACCCTGTTCACTCCCCACACCCAACTGCTTAGCTCTTCTGGAAATTCCACACACAAGTCTGCTACACAGAACTTGCTCTGAAGTCTAAGCATGACTTGGATGATAGTAACAACACACTATAGGATAGTTTCCCTTTGTGGAAGATTTCTTAATGACTGTGGCTGCTTTGGGGTTAGATTTGCCTCTGTTTTCTTGAACGTCTCTTTCTACCTCTCCTCCATCACTGAACCTGAAATCTCATGAATGTGTAAAATAGTCCATTTTCACCCCTCATAGCGTTTACAAGTTATGGGTATTTTCAAAGCATACAAATGTACTCTAGTAAATTGATACTGCTTTGGGTTTCATTTCTACAAGCACATACACACAGAGTCACAGAATCTTCACAATGGCAGTTTTCCCTTAATATAATCCAATCTCAGGTAAGACCAGTCCCTGTAAGAAAAGAGCAGAATAAATGTCTTTCCCTCTCCTACCCAGCACAAGCTGCAAGCTGTCTAGTTGTTTTTTTCTCCCCATCTAGTTATCCCACCAACAAGCACAGGGGCCCCTGGGGGGAGGGCAATGACCATCACTTCTAGGTACTCAGAGAATATTGAATGATCTTCATTTCTTCCTGCCTTAGCTGGCTAAGCCTCATCACATGCACATCCATGAGCACCCCAGCACTCTGTGGTTAAGGTTTTCAGTTTCTGCATGGGATAGAACACATAGTCAAATGGTTGATAAGCATTAAGTCTATAATCTCCATTTAAAACCCGGTTTCTAAGAAAAATGGAAGGCTACTTATTTGTCTGCAAGGTTAAAGTTTGTTTTCCATTGGCTGCCAACTTCACTTGATCAATTCTCTTTGATCCATTTCTAATTAATCAATCCACTGAACCAATGTCTTGATGTATAGGGAGTCTGTTGAAAGTCAGAAAGAAGGATACCATGGAACTGGGGTTTGGGAGCACATGAAAGATCTCCCCAGATTAACAATCTGCTTCCTTGCTTGGTCTTAGGGATAGCCCCCCACCCCAGTGATCATAGCAAAGCCAGTTGAGGCAAGAGAAAGGCCTGCTGTATCATAGATAAAGGGGGCATGTGTATTGTTTTTACAACTGATCTAGGAGACAGAAGTCTTCTAAGCATTTTTGTTATACTTTTGTTATATTAAAAGGACATGAAAAGCTGTTTGGGGGGGATACCAAAGGATGGTAATTGTGGCATCCTGTCCTGACCTGCATAGAGATACTGATGTCCAACTTGGATTCTTTGTGGATTTTCCATGGTATGACCTAGGCATATGGAAGCACCTCATCTAGAAATCCGTCACAATGGAAACAATTCATTTACAGTCAAAGTCCTTTTAGTAACATCTCTTTTGACTTACTGGTTCAAAGAAGATTGAAACTTTAAGACATGATGGTAAAAGGATCCTAAACAATTTAACAGCAGAAACAAATATACCCAACCAGACAGAGTGACTAAAAGTGATCAATTATAGAACATAGCTCTAGCACAATAGATTTTAATTTTATTTTGCATGTTTACCGCTTTTTGATATACACTAACATATTTAATTCCCCTAAGTAAATCTGTCAGGGAAGATGATTCACCACTCTTACTTATGATTAGTTAATTGAGATTCAGATGTGTGAAATTCTTGTAGCAGCCTGACCTGGGGGTGTGTGGCTCAGTGGTGAATAACTTACAGCGTTGTAAAAAAGGTATAGGTAGATAGGGATGTATATGTAGATATTTTTCAGAGCAAAGTTAAAGGGGTAATAGAGGAGATCTTTCAGCTGCATGGCTCTGTGTCATCATGTTGCTTCACGGATTTCCCATGTCATCCTTTTGAAAACTTTAAGGCTGTTTGATAACATCAGGAATTTTCTGCTGTTCACCCCCACTCAGTATAGCATGGAACTGGGGCCAATTTCCCAATATACTAGATAATTAGTTCCCTCCCTCGTCCATGCAGACTGTGCCCGTTATTGAAACTACCCTATGAAGTACAGTGAACTTTCTGTATTTTCGGATCCTGTCTTCATGGCTGTTCAGGCAGTTGCTGATTGAAAACATTAAGGAAAAAGGTCCCTATTCTAAACATATGCAGACTTCTTTTCTTGTTTTCATTCTCTGCACACTAATGGAGAAAATTATTTTCCTTGTCCATTCTCAGTCACTGATCTTTGACATTTCTCAGTATAAGCCTTCACATTTGTCATGTTTGTCTCTCTAGGATTCTATTACAGTCTCTAGGTTCCTTCCTTAGAAGGTGTAAGCTGTTGCAAGAGGTGAAAGAGGTGATATTCCCCCACTATATCACCTTCAAAGAAAGAAAATCCACCTCCAATGGCCGGTGGTAGAAACTTTATTAGAAGAAACAGGAAGAACAAGTTTGCCATCTGCTTTCTCATTCAGTGGGCTCCTCACAGACTGAAACCTGCCCACAAGTTCACAAGTTTACAGAGATGTCTCAGCACTCCTGATACCTTGCATAAGGTCTCACTTGGCCCCTACTCCCTTACCATCCCCAGCACAAAGAGGAAATTAGTATAAACCATTTCAATTAAAATATGGTAAGTCATAAAGGCACGGAATTCTACATAATGAATAAATCTGTGGAGAATATGTGACGTGTGCCTTCTCTGGAGGGCAGAGTTCTTCATGAAGAAACATTATTAATGCTGCAAATTTCTACCACTCACTTCACATGGGGCTGTCCCTTGACTGAGCTCAGTCTCTCCTAACTTCTGTTTACATGACTGTCTTTTCTGAAACTTCTTCTGTTTTCTGTCCTTTTCATCCTGAATTATTCTCTTAGGTGTAGCAGAAACTTCTTCTCCTAGATGCCGGGCTCTTACTTCCCAAGCTGAAACCATGTTTTGCTACAATTTGTCTTTTTATCCCTACTTTATTTCCTTGTGAACCTAAGTTGCTGTCCCTCTAGTGGCAAAGAGCTGCTTGTCACTTTCTCAGGAACACTGGGGTTAACCTGAGCCACCATGCCCAGTGATTACACAGATTTTATTCTTTGCTACTGTATTATTTCTTTGACTGAAGAAACCATCTGTTTCATTTTCATATTTGTTTCCTGTGTGGTGATGGATATAATGCTTTCTGTAAACGAAATCCTCAAAGTTTAATGGGTGGAGATGGTATCAAATGGGATTAAAACAGGGACAGAAAGTACGCGGCCACACAGAAAACATATGTTCACCACTCCAGTGCTACTCAGGGCAGGCTGTCACTAATTTTCCTCATCAAGCCTAGAAATAGCCTCAGAAGTCTTCCCAACACAGAGCTCCAGGCCACTACTTCTGCTAATAGCAATTAGCATCCACAACGGAGGGAGAACCCAGCATTGCTGCCGGTTGTCATCGTAATGCCCTGCTCCAGCACTTTTAAGTTGGAGTCTTTTTTTTTTTTTTTTTTTTTTTTTTTTTTTGTCTTTTTGAGACAGGGTCTCTCTGTAGCTCCAGCTGACCTGGAACTCACTATGTAGACCAGGCTGGCCTTGAACTCACAGAGATCCGCCTGCTTCTACCTCCCGAGTGCTGGGATTAAAGTTGTGTGCCACCACACAAGCCTTTAAATTGGAGTCTTCTAAAAATGCTACTTTGTTCCATATTCCTTTGCTTTATTTTATTAAACTCAAAATCCCTAGAGAAGACAGGAAGTCCTAGTCCTTAGAAGTCGGTAGTTTGGATGTTCACCTCAGGAATGCCCCGTGTGTGGCGACCTTGTAGTAATACAGAACTGTGGAAATAAGTTATATCCTAAAACAGGCCGAAATGCATTGGGTTACACAAGGCAGCTGTGTTTTCAGTCAACCAGCAGCCTCCTATCTGCCATTAGGGCCAGACAATACGGGCATCACTACAGTGCGGCGAACATGCACTGCTCGTTTCTGGAAATGAGGTTGAAGCCATGAAGATTAGTGGCTCCAGGACTTGGGGAAGGTATCCACTTGCACAAACCACCTGGTTTATTCAAAGGGTAGGATCGAATTACAGTGCTAGCCGAACAAATCACTTCTTAGGCTGTACTGCCCTCTGGTGGCCCCGAAAGGACTGAGCGCCAGTGATCTTTTCAGCTAGTAGTTTTGGTTAATAAATCGTAGATTTCCGAAGGACTGGCTGGCGGTGGAAGTAGTGCCTGTCCATTTCTGTATAGGTTTGGTCCTCTAATATAAGTCTTAGAATTCCAATTAGTGCTACTACTGAATCCATGTGAAGACCTCTTCCCTTGCAAAGAAACTGAGTTGGAGGAAACATTGTAAAATAAGCCAGAGAAATTAAATATTATAAAGCAAGACTCTACATAAAACATACTATCCACAATATTTCCTATAGAAAATAGTAATACTGAAAATAAATAACAACTCACTACGCTGCAGCTGATTTCTTCATTATCCCCAGTGTGCTGACATGCCAGCTCAACTTGGATTGTTTTGATTTTTGGCTTTGAAACAGGCTTTTACTATATAGCCCATACTATTCTCACTCTTGATCCTCTTGCCTTAACCTCTTTTTGGGGGGATACCAGGTACACACATATAGCACAGCCTCCATTTCTACAGCCTGTGCCCATGTCTACCTCTTCTAGAGAAAGTGTAAGGGTTAACGTTCAACTTTCCAGTTGTTTTTCATCCAGGTGAAGCCTAGTGCCAGCTCTGGCTAGTGAGAGCTAAAGCTGCTTCTCACAAAAGTCTGGAAGTTTAGCAGCCCACATGGGAGGATGAACCTGGAGTTGGAACCCAGCCTGTCGCATGAAACAGAGCACCAAGACAGAAAGGGCCTGAATCCCTGATTGTACTACTGAACCACCAGGCCACCAGCCTGGACTCATCTTGTATCTTACTATTGTATGAGAAAAATAAATACTATTTCCCTAAGTTGTTCTTACACTACTATTTGGATTGTTATCCTGGAAACCAGTTCCTAAATAAGTAGAAGATGCTGCTTCTTGAGTTTCAGTGTGATGTTCACACATTAGGTTTCTCTCTCTCTCTCTCTCTGTACATTGTAACCTCTACTTAACTGTTTGATGCCATTGGATGCTGCTAGGACAGTCTAGCACCATGACAGAATCAGCTATCATTTCTTTTTATGTTCCTGTTGACCCTCCTATGGCTGTACAATTCCACACTACAGTGATGCCTGAATACAAGCAGCCTGAATACAAGCATCCATTTTAGTCAGGAGGAGACTGAGCTGCACTGAAAACCTGCTACTTCAGATTTCCCTGAACTGTGGTCTTCTGAACAAAGACCTTGCTCTTTACTGAAACACATCTGTTCAGCATGAAGTGGGAAGTAAAGCGACCCTTATCAGGAAAGATTTTTGTCTTTCTGACCCCTATTGGCCCAGAATAGCACACTCAGGCACAAGTAGATGTCATCAGTCAATACTACCTGTTATTTGCAACACAAATGGGATGGCCCACTGCTTTCAATGAATATCTGCTGCCTACACGGCGCACACACACACACACACACACACACACACACACACACACACACACACACTCTCTGGGTCAAGGGCCAGGAAGGGTCGTGAGGGATTACAGCTATATGTTTCGATTTCAAGAGGAGCCCAGGGCCTAGCAAGTGTGTTTCACATTGTAAGCAAGCTGAGATCCTGTTAAATGATCTTAAAAGACAGACTAACTCTTTGGTTACAAGGTTAGGTATGTCTTTGGTCCAGAAAAGTCGCCCCCACACCACCTCATCTTCCTTACTGCAGAACTGCAGTCCCAGTTACCTGGAGGAAAAACGAACACTCTGAGAAGGAGAAGGAACAGGAGAGAGCAGGCCTGATGACGGGAAGCGGTTCCTATTGTGAAAGAGTGGTGAACACCTGATTGTGCAATGATGGTGAGCACCTGGGGTGGGCGTTGATGAGGGATGGACAAAGACTAAACCATAGGTGATTTGTATAGGTACATTAAGGATGGTGGGCTTGGTATTAAAAGTAATTGAAAGATTTTTACTTTACAAAGTATTAGAAGGGTTCTAGCACAATAAAATTCAAAGCTACAAAGATCACCTGGCTGTCAAATGGAAAACGGGCTGGAAATTGGAAAGAGACAAAACTAAGAATGCCAAAAGGGCACCAGAGATAGGGAGGAACTGAGACCAGAGGAGGAAGTTGACTTGGAGATGTGAAGTCTGGTAAGGTATCAACAGAACTTTGATGGCGGTTGGGAGAAGAGGATTGCTGATGCTCCACAGTGTGTGACTCAAGAAGGTACTGGTTACTTGGGAACATGAGATGGAGCATGGTAAAGCACGGGGGGTGGGGGTCGGGTGTTTGGGGGCCAGAATGGAAATCAGTTCATCTGTTTGGCACTTGTAGTGTTTCTAAGACAACGATCAGTGGATTAAGATGCTGGTAAAGAACTCAGAGGAAGATTCATGTTAAACCTAGACCTTTCAAGAGGGCAACACTACACACATTCCAAATGTTTGTGGAGCACTTAACACTTTGCTAATTGTACTTATTATTTTTGTGGCTTAGGTTAATGTTGTAAATGTCTCCCGAAGAATCAAATTCTAAAGGCCTGGTCCAGCAACAGTGTTCAAAGGTAGAAAGTGATTTGATCATGGAGCCTCCGACCTCATTAATAAACCAATTCCATTGAAAGATTCATAATTTTATGGGCTCCCAGAGGTGATGGAAATATAGAGATGGCCTCTAGTAGAAAAGAGTGGCTCCTTGAAAGCATGCCCTTTGGAACTATGTCCTGTCCCCTCCTCCTCCTCTTCTTGTTCTCAGTGTCTGGCCTCCATGAGGTGAGCATCTTTGCTCTAACACATTCTCCCTGTCAGATGATTCTGCTTCCTGCAGGCCCAGAAACAATGGAACCAAGTGACCATGGACCGAAACCATGAAAAAAAAAATCTCTAAGTTTATTTCTGTCAGGTATTTTGCCACAGTGAAAGAAAATTTGCTAACACCCAGAGTTCTGTAAAACTAACTGTATTAGTTCTTTTTGTGTTGTTGCTACTGTTCAAGACCACTTAAAAAGGGAAGAGCTTATTTGGCTTATGGTTCCAGAGGGATGAGTCCATCATGGTTGGGGAGGCATGGCCAGAGGGAGCCAGAACAGAAAGCTGAGAGTTCACATCTTCAAAACATGCACAGGAAGCAGAGAGAGAAACTGGAAACAGGACGGGGCTCTGAACTCTCAAAGCCACCCCTAATGGTGGGCTTCCTCCTCTGGCAGGGCCACACACCTCCTAGGAATTCCATGACGTTTCCAGAACAGCCTATGAGAGACACCTTATTCAAACTACCACATTCCACTCCCTGGCCTCCATGGGTTCATGGCCATATCATAATACAAAATGCATTTAATCCAACTTCAGTAGTCCCTACTTTCTCTAATAGTCTCAATATTATTCCAAAGTTCAGTGTCCAAAGTCTCTTCTGAGACTCAAGGTACTCTCAACTTGAAGTCCCTGTAAAATCAAAGACAGATTACATACATATAATGGAACCCTGTGCACATCTCCATGCCAAAAGGGAGGAATGGGGGCATGGTAGGGAAATACAAGACCAAAGAAAGACTGAAAATCAGCAGGGCACACACCAAATCCTGTAGCTCCATGTCTGAACTCTGGGACTTCAGTTCTAAAGAGCTTAGATGGCTCAGTCCCTCCAGCTTTGCTGACTGCAGCATTCATTACTCTCCTCCGCTGTTATTACTCCCTGTATACGGACAGCTCTCTCTGGCAGATGTCTCATGGCTCTGCTATCTCCAACATCTTGATGTCTCCATTGCCAACCAGACTTTACCTTCCCAGCTTCATGCAATGGTCCAGGGCCTCTTGGCCTCCCACGGCAAACTTCTTCTCATGGGGACTCCTCTGTTACACATTGCCTAAACTCAGTGGCTCACTATCGAGTCATGGAAGAATAGATGACCCCTTCACTCTTGCATATTTTATGCCAAGTTCAGCTGCCAGGAATGGACCTTGGTCTCCTTCATCCACATTCTCTGTAGCTTCTGTATGTTGTTTTCTAGGAACAGAAAGCTCTTTTTAGCTTTGTCCTTTCACAAGTTGGAAGCTTAGCTGGTAGGGTCTTGCCCTGAAGGCACTGTTCTATTGTTCAAGTTCAAATCTGAAGGCCTCTCCTGAATGGTGTCTCCTTAACAATGGAAGCCTCTCTTATCTTAATTTGATTGCAAGATTAGCCCTCTTTCTTTTTGGAGGGGGGCTTTTTGAGACAGGGTCTCCCTGTAGCCCCAGCTATCCTGGATCTCCAAACTGTACATTTTGTATTTTTTTCTGCCCAGCTTGCTTTTTTTCCGTTGTATATCTGCATAATATTCACCATTAATAATCATAGCAACAATTCAATGATAGGATATCTTGAAATTTCCTCCACCAAAGAAATTCGTCCATTACATTTTAATTTAGCCTCAGGCAGGTTCTTGGGCCCTGGAGGGCCAGGCAGTCAGAGGTTTACCAAAATATTCCATTTGCTGTTGAAATCCTTTTTCCTTCTCTTTCTGGAACATCTTGAGCCAGGCTTCTACTACAACAGCCCATTAAGCTCTGCTTAGCCTTTCAGCCACTTTTCTACTCCAAAATTTCAGTCTTCCACACATTCTTCTGAAAACTCACATGATAAGGTTCTTCATAGCACAGCCCATGCTCTAGTATCTTCTGCATTAGTTACTTTTCTGTTGTGATAAAACATCATGACCAAGATCACTTTTGGAAGAGTTTATTGGGCTTATGGGAGGGATGAGTACATTATGGTTGGGAAACACGGCTGGAGGCATGGCTGGAGGTAGGGCTGGAGGCAGCCAGAGCAGAGAGCTGAGTGCTCACACCTTCAAGCATGCACAGGAAGTAGAGAGAGAAACTGGGAATGGGGGTCAGGGCTCTGAACTCTTAAAGCCTGCCCCCAGTGATATGTGTCCTCTGGGGACAGCTCATTAAAACAACCAAGCTAACCTTTAAGAATGCAAGATCTTCCACTGTTTACTGCCTTACACCAGTAAGGGCAGACTGGGAAGTATTGTATGAATTCAGTTAAAATGTAATTTTGAGGCCCTAGTTCACATAGAATTTGTAGCTATTAAAATAAACAGAATCCACAGAGTCTAAAGAACAACCAGAAAATGACCTCAGGAGGCTGACAAGATGGATTAGTGGGTAAAGGTGCTTGCTGCTGAGCCTGATGGCCCTGAGTTCAATACCTGGGACCCACATGGTGGAAGGAGAGAACTGATTTCCTCAAGTTGTCCTACAACCTCCACATGTGTGCATGTACACACACACACACACACACACACACACACTAAATAAATGTAGCCAGCTCCTGGGTTGCCTTCCTTCCTTGTGCCTTGCCTCTCACTCCTAGTCTGGAGCATCATCCATCCTGTCTCATTCTTCATCGAATTCCTTCTCTGTCCTCAGTGCTGGGGCTTCCACAGATAGTCCTTGATCTCAAGGAATACCTGCCTGGTATGCAGGGAGCCCTAGAAACAAATGACTGCTGGACCACATGAAGAGGCTGTACACAGCTTGGCTGCCAATTCTAGGGTGCTCCAGGAAGAGGCACACAGGATCCTTCCTCCTTCTCTGATGTGTTCTGTGCCATTTCACACCCCCATGCCATTTTTTCCAGCCATGCTAATTTTCTTGTCATCACTCACTGGTTCACTTTCTGGTTGTCAGATGAGCCCTGTATCAGGACCATAGACACCAGTACCAAGATGGAACACCAAGCATTCTGCTTAAAGGCAGGTACAAAGCAGGTTGGCCTAAAGCCAGCTACCTGGTCCTGGCTGGAGGAAACCCAAAGGTGGTAAAAATGGTAAGTGTAATTAAAAAGACATCTGAGATTAGGGATTAAGAATGGGGGGCTGGAAAGATGGCTCAGTGGTTAAGAGCACTGGCTGCTCTTGCAGAGGACCTCGGTTCAATTTCCAGCACCCACACAGCAGCTAACAACCATCCTTAACTCCAGTTCTAGGGTATCCAACACCATCTTCTGGCCTCCACAGGCATTGTACGACACAGGTGTACTTACATATATGCAGGCAATATACTCATAAAACAAAAATAATAAATAAAATGTTTTTAAAATAACAAGAATGGGATTCATAGCTTATAAAACCAACAGCTTGAAATGTAAAGGAAAGGGAAATCAATGACTTGTTAGGGTCCGTGACTCGATGGGTCCCCTCCAGATAACAAATACACGGGATTGGAGATGTAAAAATCAAGCAGAGTCTTTACTTTCCAGCCGGCTGGGGTCGACCGGTTTCCCAAGACATGCAAGTCTGGTCAGAACGATCGACCCCCATTCAGTTTCAGATACAGATTATATAGGCCCACATAGTCATTACACAAAAAAGCATTCCTCAGCAGACACTTTGATCAAACATCTTCTAAAAGCTATAGTTTCGGTTAAACATCTTTTCCAGGAAGGCTAGATCTGGTGTAAGCCTGGTGCAACTTCCTTCTCTTTGTTCCTTATCGGTTATCTGGTATGTGCAAACAGGCCTACAGGACACATTGTAAATCAACTAAGTCTGGGGTCCAGGGTCCAGGGTCCAGGAAGGAGGTTTACAGCACTTCAATTCTTAGCATTTCAACTAGGTTAATCATCCATGTGTGGTAGATACAAATCAGGCAGAACAGGCAAGCTTAGCAAGTAAATCTAAATCAACATTTTAAACAGAGTTTTCTATCAAAATGCAGAGTTCTTACAGCATTCATCAAGGTATTTCATTTTTTTTTCCAACATTCCCCCCCTTGTCTTGGTAAAACTGAGGAATCTTCCTCAGCCGACTCTACAACCTGGTGCTTCTGCCGCAGCACCAAGAGATGAACCGAGTCTATTCTTTCTTGGACAAACCTCAGCAGTCTGTTTACTATACAGGGCCCAATCGTGACAAGCAAGAGAAGGATAATTAAGGGCCCTGCAACAGCGGAGAGAAGGGTTGACACCCAAGGAGTTTGATTAAGCCAAGAGCTGAACCACCCTTGACTGGCTTCCCTTTCCATCTTTCGTTTCTCTAATCCCTCTCGTATCTTTGCCATGTTATCCTTTATTATACCTGAATGGTCTCTGTAAAAACAACATTCCTCCTTCAGGGCAA
>NW_008332644.1:1333156-1424902 GCF_000622305.1 Nannospalax galili | reverse complement strand
ACATCCACACCACATTTCACTACTTTCATTCGGACCGGTCCTCCTCTCACTCTGGCGCGCGCCGCATTCATCACTCTTACTCTCACCTTCCAGATTCCCAAGGCTCCTGGTAATTCTCCCGAAGGGCGTCCACTCGGACTGCCGTAGGGTTAGGAGCTCGACCTTTTCCACTTCTGGCGCCAGCTTCCTGTCGTTAAGCTTCCTTCCCAGAGTCGGATCTCTCCAACCCCTAGGGCCAGGACTCGAACCTGGACTTCCCTGCTCAGGACTCGAACCTGAGACTTGTTACGAGGGCCTTCCTCGTATGAAACTCTGCCTCCACCCGTCTTTTGTTTTCCAGGGGTCCCCCCCGAATCCCGGACGAGCCCCCAAAATGTTAGGGTCCGTGACTCGATGGGTCCCCTCCAGATAACAAATACACGGGATTGGAGATGTAAAAATCAAGCAGAGTCTTTACTTTCCAGCTAGCTGGGGTCGACCGGCTTCCTGAGACATGCAAGTCTGGTCAGAACGATCGACCCCCATTCAGTTTCAGATACAGTTTATATAGGCCCACATAGTCATTACACAAAAAGCATTCCTCAGCATACACTTTGTTCAAACATCTTCTAAAAGCTATAGTTTTGGTTAAACATCTTTTCCAGGAAGGGTAGATCTGGTGTAAGCCTGGTGCAACTTCCTTCTCTTTGTTCTTTATCGGTTATCTGGTATGTGCAAACAGGCCTACAGGACACATTGTAAATCAACTGAGTCTGGGGTCCAGGGTCCAGGAAGGAGGTTTACAGCACTTCAATTCTTAGCATTTCAACTAGGTTAATCATCCATGTGTGGTAGATACAAATCAGGCAGAACAGGCAAGCTTAGCAAGTAAATCTAAATCAACATTTTAAACAGAGTTTTCTATCAAAATGCAGAGTTCTTACAGCATTCATCAAGGTATTTCATTTTTTTTTCCCAACAGACTCAAGAATTTTTATTATTGAAGAAAAGGGATAAGAAAGCAATGCTGAAAATGAAATGAATGATGTTATTTTTAGAACAGAAAATTCAAAAGAGAGATTAGGAAATGAAATTAAAATTTGGTAAAAGACTAAAGAGTGAAGATTTAAGGAAGCCATATTATACAATTTAAGATAAATAATTAAAAGAAAGCCAGTCAATCTATTACCAAGAACTCATGTAAGCTCTCCAAATTTGTGAGAAATTATGGCCAGAAAAGACAAAATATTAAAAAAGCTACATGAAAAGTCACAGCACCAAAAAACCTAAGGCAAAAAGACACAACATTTTCCTGGTGTGGTAGCACACTTCTTTAGTCCCTGCACTTGGGAGGCAGAGACAAGCAAATCTCTGGATTTCTGTAAGATAAAGGCCAGCATGGTCTACATAGGCAGTTCCAAACCAGAAGGCCCTGTCTCAAAAACAAAGAGATATGAAATTGCAGAATCTAGCAGAAATTATGTTTAATTTAAAGAAACAAATATGAATGGGGCAAAATAGGTATTCAACAAATTGTATTATAAATGTTGACAAAATTGTGCATTTAAATAAAATGCGTGGGTTGGATGGAAATATTTCTATTTTTTATTATCTGTGTATATCTATCTAGAGTGTGTCAGGGAGAGAGAGAGAGAGAGAGAGAGAGAGAGAGAGAGAGAGAGAGAGACTGTGCTTTTGTGTAGGGAAGAGGAAAACCTTGATGTCAGCTACTGCTTTTTAAGGCAGGGTCTATTACTGGCCTAGAGCTCCAATAGGTTATAGACTGGGGAAAGTGAACCCCAGAGATCTGCCTGTCTCTACTTCCTAGGCTTTTCCAGAGCTAGAATTACAGATGCACCACCATGCCTGGCTTTTGTCCATTGATTCAGGTCCTCATGCATGCAAAGCTAGCACTTGACGAACTAAACTCTCCTCTTGCCCCAGAAATGTATTTTCTTAATGTGATAGCAAGATTGTTTTTCACTGTCAGCTCATGGACCCACTGTTGGCTATTCTTTACTGCTAGAAAGATACAGAGTTCATTTTCAGCATTGAGAAAACTGTCTCATAAAAGTAGATATGGAAATCTACAGAGTTTTGTTATAGTAATGTTCCTTACATCTTTGAACTTTTTTCTGATAATGTGCCAGAAGTTAGCACATGGTAATAGCATCTGACAGCTTAAATAGATTTAATTTCTATTTTGTTGTAAGTGAAGACATGGAAACTACTTGAGTTAGAGATTTATAACCTGAGCCTTTGTGGCAAAATTATTTTACCCAGATTCACCAAAATGATTATAAACATACACACATGTATGTGTATATATAAATATACATTCCTATCTATCATCTATCTATAATCCATCAATCTATCATCTATCAATCTACCATCTATCTATCTCTCTATCATCTATCAATCTATCATCTATCGTTTATCTATCAATCTATCTATTGTCCATCAATGTATCATCTATCAATCAATCATTTATGTATATCTATCTAGCTATCTCTATCATCTATCTACCTATCAAGTATCTATCAATCTATCACCTAACATCTAAATCTATCATCTATCATCTAAACAGCTCTCACCTTAAAGAATAAAGAGATGGCTTATTCTGAAACCAAATATGAGTGACCATGGCCTGGCAATATAGATTTAGGTTTCCCCAAATACCATGGTCCAGTGTGGAAACAGTTGCCTTACATTTTTATAGTAACAGAACAAAGAAAAGTCATAAATCAAGACACTTTTCAAATACGTTGGAGGATACATTCAGTAGGCCGGTCATAGCAAAGCGAGGGTTTTTTTTACTATAGGTCTCAGGTGCTATCTAATGACATTTTTAGCCTTCTGATTAGTGAGACCAGGTGGTCTGCTAGGATAATACATTCTAAAAGGTTTTTTTAAAATCTTTTTGTCACAGGATGTTAGATCAGAAACAGAGGTAGCAAGGAGTGGCTATTCAGGGGGCTAAAGATGGCCGGAGATAAATGATAATTAGACTCAGAACCTGCAACATTCCAAATTCTCCACTTTCATTGAAGTTCTAATCAGCTGATCAGGCTTGCAGGAAGAAGTCCAGTTTGAAGACAGGAGAGATTTTTTCTTCTGGGGAATTTTATTCATACAATTAATAGGATTTTGAGCAAAGAGTTCATGTGTTTGCTTTCCAGTTTTCTCGCAGATCCTTGAACAAGAATGACCTTTGTTAGACCCCCATCACCTAGTGCATATTAGAGCCAGATGCTGTCACTGCAGAATACCAGCTTTTTCCCTCTTTAGGCTCAAACTTATTCCAGTTCTTCAGGATGCACTGTACAGAGAAGTCTGAGGAAACTGAGTTTCCTAAGGAGAAAGGCTAGAAATGGAAGGCCTCTGAACTGGGCAAGCATCTCCTGCATCCACCTGCAAAGTCCTCTTTGGGGCAAGGGATCTTCCAGTTCCCTCAAACTACCCCTTGCCCCTGGTGAATCTGAGCATAGCCTAGAGAGGGTGAGAAGCACCAGTGTGAGCTCTGAGTCCTTCTGGGTTTACTTATCCTCTGGCCTGGGCTTGAGTCAATCACATGTGTTTGTTGTCTTTCATGGGACCATGTCCCAAAACACTGGGATGCAAGTCCTTGCTATGGGAATCCCTGAGTTTGGGGCATTTTTTTAACCTCTTTGAAGGCCCTAGCTGCTAGGTTTGTCAGGGAAAAGGCTTGCAGCACAAATGGCTCTGGTCTTTAATGCAGATTGCCCTCCAGGTTCAAGGTGCAAATGGGAAGGATTTTATTTTCTTCTGTTTCTTAAAGACCTTTTGTTCAAGGGAATGTCTTACTGCCTGAGAGACTCAATCCTTACCCTCAGGAAAGAACTGTGAGCAAGAAGGACAGGTGATCAGGAAGGGTGTGAGTGATTGGAAGTAAACAAAATGCAGCAACACAAAATGGGTGGCAAGGAAGTCCGGAGCAAAGTGAAGAGCACTCAAGGGGAGGAGAAGAAGGACCAGAGCTGGGACAGATGAGGGAGGGGAGTCCAGAGAGGTGACAGTGAGTGGGATATACCTTGTATGGGGCCACTCCATAAAGCTGTTTCCTAGAGCCATCCAGAGCCATCTGGAGAGATGCCTGCACACCTGGTTCCCCTGGTACTGAACCTTCCCTAGAGGGTTGAAGAGGGGCTGTGACCTGAATCCTTGACATCTGAACAATGAGCACCAATATTAATGAATGTTCCCATGCATTTAATGTCACTTTTGTATCTAATGTTTTGTGATCAATTTTATATTTTAGGACATAGTACTCACCTTACAGTGGTTTTATGAATGCTTACCAAAATTTGTGTTGAAAAAGGACTCAAAACTAAAATGAAGAAAACTGTCTTGAGCAATGAATACCATAGTTATCTACTGGAATATCTTTTGGTAGCTACCTTGCTTACTGAGGCACCTGCAATAAACTCTGTTAAAGAATAACTTAGCTCTTGCCCTAAATATCTGCCTCTGCAAACATGCCTGCAAGAGGAATTTCCCCTCCCCTCCATGGTCTTAGGGAAGGTAAGCACCTGTGCTGGTAATCCTTAGACTGTAACTTAAACCCATCAGTGTTGTAGCAGTTAAAGAATAATGTCAGGGAGACATTGAAAACTGTGAAGGAACTAAACTTGAGGCTGAACGGTTTTGGTTTGTTTGTTTTTTGTTTTGTTTTTTTGGGTTGTTTGTTTGTTTGTTTTTGGAAACTCCACTCAAATTCACCTGCATGAATCAATTTTCCCAATTTCTCCACATGAGTCTTTTGGGTGCCTTCTGGGTGTGGGGTGGGTACCATGCCTCAGAAAACTGAGGCATGGTATAATCTCTTCCCCACCCTGCTCCTATCTAAATCCTACAGGCCTTGGGGAAAGTAAAAGGAGGGAAAAGAAGAAAAGAAGGAGGGGAGGGAGGCTGGGCTGCTGAGAAAGGCTCTCCAGTTCAGGGAGAGAGACTGGGAAAGCATCTGAGGCCTAACCACCCTCCCTGGGGATCTTGGGGAGACACAGGCAGTGCATAACTGCAGTGTGCCTTGATGCATGAACATTGTCTTCCCCTGGTGAGGGATTGTTGGATCGCTCTCCGACAGGTATGGCACAAGGGGGGGAGGCCAGGACCAGCCTGTGTTCTTCTCTTAGGGGCTGAGCGGGATGGTGAGTGTCGGCGACTCAAAAACCACACCGAGTCGGGAGTCTTGTTGAGGAAGGAACTCACTTTATTGCATCAGGCATTACCTTATATAGTTTAAACAAAAAGGGATGTGGAAAAGGGAAGGGCAAAGGTGTATGTCATCTGGGGCAATGGCTGTGAGCCACTGGGAATTGGCCACGCCAGCTGTGATTGGGGAGAGGCAGTCTGAGGTCAGGCCCTGCTGAGTCACCTCCGTGACGGGCCAGAGACAGGTTGCCAAACTTTAGTCAGGCTCAGGAAGTTACAATAGGCCTCGTCATAAGTTATGCCACAATTATGAGGGTCCCAGAGACCCAACATATTCCCCTTTTTACTTTTGTTGTAACGGTGGAGAAACACAACCCCTGTCTTAGGTTGTCTCCCCTGTGGAGATATGAATCTCATCCACCAAGGTGCCTCTCCATGCCCTGTCTTAGGTTGCCTCTCCTCAGATACTGAAGTTGCCCATCCTCGGGTAACCATGATTGTTTTTCATGGCCCATGTCTTAGGTTTATCAGCCTGTCATTGGCTACATGGAGGGCAGGGGATGGGCATTCGTATGAAGATGGCCAATCATGGGAGCTTGGCTCCTGACTAGCGAGCCTGTGATAATGCACCTCAACTTGATGTAATTTGATTGCCTCTATTTTCTGACAAACAAACCCCATGAACTTATTGAATATACAGGTCCGAAAATAAGGACAGGGAGAAGCATAAGAAGGGGACCAAGCAGAGGGAGGAGGTAGGGTAAAAAGCCATGTAAACCAGTACAGAGTGGGTTTTCTTGAAACTCTCGCCTCCTTTTTTCTAAATCTTCTTGGAGTTTTTTAAATCCTTTCTTGGACGATCCTGGATCTATTGGCATAAAAGCAGCACTTTTCCTGTAAGAATAAACAGATGCCTCCCTTTTCGGCTGTTAGTAAGTCTAGCTCCCTTCTGTTTTGTCAGACCACTTCAGCCAAGGAATCTAATTGTTTTGGGAGATCTAGGATGGTACCAGAGAGAAGCTGTACATCATTGATTAATTGTAGGGAGAGTTGTTTGTGTAGTTGGGTGGTCAGTCCCAACCCTGTGACCCCAGTGGTTATACCCGCAGTTATTCCTAAGCCTGCCAGTAGGGGGATCATATGAATTGCTCTTTTATTTTTACCTCCCATATAATCAAAGGAAGGGATTGGGAGGGGCTCATCTCCCGGTATGATGTCTATGTCAGGAGTTAAGACAGCAAGGGCACAGAGGCCTGTCCAATTGACTGGCAGGAAGCTATGGGCCCACCCTCCTCCACAAACTAGGAAGATACCCCCCGGGGGGCAAAGATTAGCATCAGTGGGCATGGGGACGATTGAGCTACAGGGTGTGGGGGGAATACTTCCTACATCAATCCGAGAGATGTTTCACTGGGGAGTAGCCGAAACGCAGGAGCCAGGCAATATTGGCAAGGGCTGGACCTGGATGGGGGGGCTAAGGTACAGTTATGTAACAAAGTGAGACTTTTAGTATCAGAGGAATTAACAAGCACTGCAATGGGTCAGGGGGGCCCGACGTGCAGGCAAAGCCAACAATCCTTGGCTAAGTTGGGAGCAGTTTGATTTAGTAATGAAAAGGTCAGCTCTAACAGGTTTTCCGTTTGGGGGTCGAGGTCTAGGTCTCCCCTACTTTCCGGGACCACCAGTGGATGATAATTAAGCTTGGGATACTGGGCTTCGATTCTCTGTTCTATTTCTTTATGGACTTGCAATTCTCGGGCTTCGTCCTGGACCCCACCACCATCAGAATAACCAATGGGAGCTTCCATGTCCAAGCACACTGTTTGTCCAGGATTACCATAACATTGGGAGGATGCAATATTTCCCCCAATAATAGGGCCTGGGGTCCTATCCACCCTTGTTCCTGTCCAATAGATTTTATTATTGGAAGGACTAACACATTGTTGGGCTGACTGGTAGCAGACAGTATGCATGGTTTGGTAAAATGAGGATCAGGGACAATGGCCTGGTTTGCCATTAATAATGGGAATAATCTTGGGCTTACGGATACAGACCCAACTCTGATATCTGGAGAACGGACCATTTTGATTGATTTTTACTATAAGCTGGGCCATACGATCTCCACAGTCTGCCGTTCAAAGCACCATTCCCTGTTTGTAGCTATAGGTAGAATAAGTTCATCCTTGACATTCACAAGGCTTTCCATATTGGGCCTCCAGGCACCTTGCTGCAGCATTGGGGTCTCCAAATCCTTGATCACTGGGCAGGATGGGAATCAGAAGTGTCAGGAGTAACAGCGTCCACATCCTTTATTGTCCCTGAGGGAGAAACAGAGGAACGATCCTCAGGGGTGAAACACTCCCTGGACGAAGCCTCACTGGTTTGAGGTATGTATTTGATATCTCTCGCCGGGACCCATAGAGGTCTCTTTTCATCATGAGGGAATACACATCCAAACCCTCTTCCTGCTGTAAGAAGTGGGTCTGGTCCTCTCCATGCTCCAGTGAGCGGGTCTCTCCATTTGACCAGAATGGAGCTGTAGCTGGTAGATGAGGACCAATGTTTTTGGAAGGGGGACAAATACTTGTCTTCTTTGGAAAAATTTAGAATGTTTAAGGTAAATAAGGCCTTTTTCAGTTGATCATGTGGAGGCAGGGACTCCCCCTTTTGTTTTTGTAATTGGATTTTTAGGGTTTGATTGGCTCTCTCCACAATGGCTTGTCCCCTAGGGTTATAAGGAATGCCCGTGGAGTGTGAAATCCTTCACGTTTGAAGGAACTCTGAGAAGGGCTTGCTTATAAAACATGGGCCATTATCTTTTTAATTTGATCAGGTAGTCTAAGGGTGGCAAAACATTGAAGCATATGGCTGATTGTATGTTTGGCCTTTTCCCCGGAGTGTGCTGTTGCCCAGCAGGCAAGCGAGAAGGAATCAACTGACAGGAAGATATACTTAAGTTTTCCAAAAGGGGCATAGTGAGTGACATCAATCTGGTTGTTAGGCCAAAGGCCTCTAGGGTTGGTACCCAAATTTTGAAGAGGGGGACCTGAAGAAAAGGTTGGCAAGATCGACAGGTGCGTATAATTTTCTTTAGGTCTTTGACTGCCATGTGGGGATATTTATGTCTAAGCCCTCTCCAACTAGCATGGGTCAATTGATGAAATTGGGTAGCCTCAGAGACTGTGTGACACTGATGTGAAGAGGCCAGTTGATCAGCTATTTTATTTCCTTCTGTCAGAAATCCAGGCAAATTTTGGTGCCTCTAAGGTGATAGAGGTATATTGGATTTACCCTAAGTTTAAGGCATTGATAACGGTCTGTAGACCCTCCTGGTGGCTAGTCCGAAGTGCAGCCACCATTATTCTAGACTGATGAGATGCATTTCCCACGTCCCGGGCAGCCACTGTCTACTTATACATGGGTTGATGTCGCAGCCCAGCACAAGCTGGTCTATAGTCAGATGTCATACCATCCCAAACCAGTGACCGGAAGAACAGGTCGTACAATTCCCCTGGAGGAAACTTTGTGGGCTCTTTTGCACTCTGTCTATAAAGGTGGGGAGGTCCTCTGTGGCCTTTTGAGTAACCCCAGATATGGGAAACTCAGTAGGGCCTTCATCTAGCTTTCCCCAAGCCATAAGGCCAATGGCCCGAACCTGATCCTGATAGGGAGGAGGGATGGCTGCCTGTTGGGCCCTGGTAGCAGATCAGCTGTGCCAGAGAGCATGCCATAAGTAATGGGTATGGGAGGCTGGGCCCTTTGGTTCTGTTCTCTGCAGATGCAACATTCTTCACTGAAATAGGCCAGCCACTTAAGGACCATTGGACCCGGGAGCACTGCTTTAACTAAATCTTTCCAGTCCTGTGGCACACACGCCTGATGGGTGAGTCCCTCAAGAATAGGGTCTGCCCAGGGAGAATTGGGACCATCTTTGGCCATGGCCTTCTTTAACTCTTTAAGGTCCTGAGGCTGCCATGCATACCATGCGGCGGGTCTGTCACCTCCCAGGTTAACATTAACAGGGAAAAGGTGAGCAGTCCGCTCCTCAATGACCCCACTCCCATTGTACGGGGGTGGAACAGAGAGAGTCTGGAATGGATCGGTCTGTGTTTGTGAGGGTAGAGGGCCATGGGGCACTCCCAAAAGGGTCTAGGGAGGGATACAGATGTTTAGATCGATCCAGAGGATCTGTGTGACCTGAGGGCCTGGGATCCAGCTTGGAGTCTGACTGCGCCTCAGGGACTGAGTCAGCAGTCTTGGCCGGGGTTGGAGCCTGGGGCTCCACCACCTTTGTCCTCAGTGGGCATGGGGGAAAGCAGCCCTTTAAGGCAGACAATGTGGGGAGCACTCTTAGAGGGGGGGATCTCTCCCTTTTCTATCTGGGCCCGTCTGATTAACTTTTCAACTCTATCCCAAGTATCCCAATCAAAGAGATTGCTCTCCAGAAGCCAGGGTGCGATCTTTAGCAAGCATCCCCATGCCTGGTGAGCTTGGCTGTCTGAGAGGTCAAGGCCCCTACTTTTGAGCAGGACCCTGAAGGAATCTAAAGAGGGGTCAGGCTTAGAATTGGACTTCCTCATAATTTATGGGAGTACACTCACCCGCAGACCGATTGGCCCGTCAGCGAACTTTGTGATAGGCAGTGCCTCACACGGGGCACCAATCTGTCAGATCGCTCTCCGACAGGTATGGCACAGGGAGGGAGGCCAGGACCAGCCTGTGTTCTTCTCTTAGGGGCTGAGCGGGATGGTGAGTGTCAGCAACTCAAAAACCACACCGAGTCGGGAGTCTTGAGGCAGGAACTCACTTTATTGCATCAGGCATCAACTTATATACTTTAAGCAAAAAGGGTGTGGAAAAGGGGGTGAGTACAGGAATGTGTCATCTGGGGCGAAGACTGTGGGCCACTGGGAATTTACCACACCAGCTGTTACTGGGCAGAGGCAATCTGAAGTCGGGCCCCACTGAGTCACCTCCACGAGGAAGTGACTGGCCAGAGACAGGTCGCCAAACTTTAGTCAGGCTCAGGAAGTTACAATAGGCCTCGTCATAAGTTATGCCACAATTATGAGGGTCCCGGAGACCCAACAAGGGATAATTTCTAACTTCAGCTAATAACCAGATTCTCTTGTCAAAGGAGTTCTTGAACTGTAGACACTATGAGGATTTTTAATTGCTGGGCTTGTATCTGCAACTGGAACAGCTCCCTCAGCAACTCCTGGAGTGAACAGAAATTTTTAAGAAATTAGAAACAGATTTTACCTCCTGACTGGCTCTCCAACTGATATTGGGAGAAACTGGGATTCAATGGACACCCCAGGATTTCTTGGTTAATGTCCCAGAACAAAGAATTGGACAGAGACATGTAAATATGGTGAACTAGGAGAGAATTTATTAAGGAAGAAGAAAGTATAGAAGCTCAAAGGGCAGTGGTGCCAGGTGGCAAAGGACAGGGGGTTTTATGGGTCATTTTCATAGTGCATGCTTTCTACTGAATGCTGTCCGTTACATCATTCTTGGCTGGGATTTCTGACCTTTTTCTTTGCAAATGAATTTTTCTCATATCCTTATTTTGCAGCCTCATTGTTAAGGCCTCCTGGATCTCACTCTGTCTTACTTTCCTGCCTTGGGGAGAAATATGTGTCCCTCAGTTCTGGCCCTCAAACTTCCTACGTAATTCTCAACAGTGGCTTGACCTCATCAAGTCACTGGATGCATTGGTTGCATGTGGGTCTCTAAGACTCTAAGGGGTGGTGGGGTGGAGGTTCCCAAATGAGTTCAGAAAACATCTTGCTCAAGACAACTTTTCTCCACTCCATGCCATCAACATGTGACATGATGAAAAGGACTCTTTTCACATAAGACACTGAAATTGGGGCTATTTATTGCAGAAGCTGGTCTATCCTGATGAACAGCTTTCTTCCAAATATCTGCAAACCATACTGAGAACATGGCTCTCCCTTGTTTTCCAAATTGTGGCTTGGGTTGGTGCTAAATTACTCTACATACATTATCATCATCTCTGTATTTTAGGGTTTGTATACTGAGGTGGAAGAGGAGAGCATGCCTTTTGACATTTATACTCTTAAATTTACTTATTTCAGCTGGACATGGTGGCTCATGCCTTTGATCCCAGCACTTGGGAGACAGAGGCAGGTGGATCTCTGTGAGTTCAAGGCCAGTCTAGTCTACATAGTGAGTTCTAGGCCAGCTGGAGCAACAGGAAGACCCTGTCTCAAAAAGACCAAAAAAATTTTTTATTCCTAAAATTCCTAGAACTTTATTTTTAATATCTTATTATTTGCATCATTAACTAGAAAATGTATTAATTATATACAAAGACTTATAAAGTTAAAGCACATTCACTCATATATATGTGTGGACATATATAGTTGTATTGAAGCAAAATAATTTTTTTCTTTCCAAAATTTTGTAGATATTGTAATAAAATATACCTCTAGTACTATTGAACTCTTAGTGCCATTTTCTTCTGTATTTCTTTCAAAGTCTGTTGCTATGCAACTATTTTTATGAGGGTGGAATTAAAAAAATATTTTATTTATTGTTTTTATTTTATGCATATGAATGTATTGCCTGCATGTAAGTGCACCCATGTCATGCAAAGCCCGTGGTAGTCAGAAGAGGGCATTGGATGCCCCTGGAACTGGAGTTATGGGTGGTTGTTAGCCACCATTCGGGTGCTGGGAATCAAACCTGGGTCCTCTGCAAGAGCACTTAGTGCTCTTAACTCCTGAGCCAACTCTCCAGCCCCAAGTGGGTGTTGTGATATGCTTCACCAGAGAAGACCACTCAGACAAAGTTTTACCTAATGAGTCTTTTACTAGCTGGCCAACCAGTGACTACACAAGGGTGTCGGAATCCAAGTGGAGTCTCAAGTCATCTCTAGGGTAAGCTTTTATGCAGAGAAACCAAGGGTGAATAGTTTAAGTTCCCAAGCTTACAGGTACAAAGCTCCCTTAAACAATTTCTATTCTATTAAGCAACAATTATTATTTTGCAGAGGCAAGCCACACATAACCTACAAAAGCCATAAATCTGCAGGTAGCAGATGCACTCCAGAACACGCTGACCTGTTCCCAAGACAACTGGGGTCCTGCTGACATGTGTTCCCATACTCGGTCAACTGCCTGATAATGTCAGAGGCTAGAGTCAGCCTAAACTTCAACATGGCATAGCTATGGTCAAGAAGGTGTCTTATCACAGGGGTGAAACATTTTTAACATGTTTATGGAGAATCAGTATCTTCAATAATTTTTAATTCTTGTTATTATTGCTTGGATACTGTGATTTCTCAGTAACTATTCCTTTGCTTGTGAATAGCCTACCACTGTCCACTATTTGACAGCCTAATGGAGACCCCACAATACTTTCCATTGACTGGAGAATACAAAATCACAGTTGCTAAAATATACCCATGTGATGTTTTACCTCCACTTTGATCAAGCTACTTCCTGTTGCCTTGGGAACTCGGCTGGGCACCTGAGAGTAGCGGAGAGCTCTGATCTGTCCTAACCAGCCTCCACCTTATTCTTCACCCTCCCACTCATGTTCGTGAACTCCCACTGGTGCAAACACCAGCAGTCCTAGATTCATTGCTTTTTTTCTGTCCTGTGTCCTAGGCTTGGTTGTGGTCAGCTGGCAAACCTGGATTGGGTTTGGGGTAGGGTGGCAACCTAGCAGGTCTGGGCAGCCCTTGAACCATGGTCCTGGGTGGGCTGAGACCATTAAGATCTTATAGTCAAGGCTAAAATCCAAGAGGATCATCAACAGTGCTCAATAGAACACAGCAGATGACAGGGTGACCAGAGGACTCAGGAAACACACTGAACAGTGAGTGTTGTGCTGCCTAGCATAGTGGCATTACTGGGCTGACTCCATAGCTCTGTGGCTTATGAGCTATCTGAACTATATGACCTTGAACAAGCGACTGTTCCTTCCAGAAACTACTTTCCTATGATCCAGTGCATCTAATAGTAGCTGTACTAACAGTACCAATAGTGAATTTTAACTATACATAAGACTCACAATAGATGCAATGGGGCCAAATGACCATGGACTGAAATCATGAGCCCAAACAGATCTTTGTTCCTCCGAGTTGCTTATTTAAGGCATTTATTTTATCACAGCTTCCCGAAGATATTCATAGGGGTGGGGTGTGGTTGATCCAGGGAGGGACTGGAGACCCTGAGGCAAGCCTGATTTTCTTCAAAAAGTACAAGCATAGTTCAAGGCTGTCCTGAGAGAAGATCCCTATGGGACAGAATCTCACGAGGTCATGCAAAATATCCTCACCATACCTCAAAGTAAGGTGCAGCCTCTGATCTACACAGAATACAGAGGCTAAGAGAGTTCTGTGCCATGTGGGGCCATGTGAATGGTAACTGGGGAGCACTTCTGTAGGAACGACTTACAATATAGACATAATCTGCACTAAATACTTTTACCTAACCTTGCAATCCCAAAGTTACTGTTTATAATGTAAAGAAGCTCACTGAGCCATGTGGTCCTCTCGTTACCTAGGCACCTAAACTTAACCCCTCAGGACCCACCTTGCCCTCTATTAGGGTTTCAAACTGCAGCAGCCTACCCCCCTCTCCAACAGCGTCTCATGGACTTTGGATTTCTCAAGCCCCTGAGAAAAAGGAACTGAGCTAAGCACCTTGGTCTTTGAAGTCAAGGGAAGCAGCCTCTTCTAAGACACAGCCTGCCTTTCCTTTGATCTCCAAAGACAAGATAAGCAGATTCTACCTGTTAACCAGAGATTTTAGGAGCCACTTTAGTACAGCAGCTTTTCCCTTATGTCAAGAGGACAAAAAATAAACACTTCCTGACCCAGATCCTGGCTGGCAGATGGAACAGAGCCGGGTTTACAAGCCCTGCTTTTTCTGCTTTCCCCCACCTGATTTTTTCCAAAAAAGTTCCTGCCTTCTGCACCCCGAAACTTCCTTATAAAAGCCCCAGCTCACAATCTGTGGGCTGACATTTTCCCTTCCTCAAAAGGAACGTGTTCCATGCAAAATAAAGCTTTATCCTGCTGAGAGTTTTATCTGTGTCTTGGTGCTTCCTCCTCTATCTGTTCGTTCTCCAGCAACTTTTACCTATCAGATGGTGCCAAAACCCAGTTCTTACTTCAAGGGACCTCACATGTAAAACATCTGGACTCACTTGCCATTATTGGCCACTGCAAACACCACTGGTTTGGCTTTAATGTATACTCCCACCCTTTCTCTCTCCACTCCTTCTTTCTCCTTTCCCTTCACTTCTCTCTGGCTCTCCTCCATTTTCTTTTCATCTCCTTTCCAATTGAGTTCAGTCACTCCTGGACCTCACTCAAGGTCACTAGAAAGCACTGGTTTCCATGACCGTTGAATTGTCTGGCGTGGTCACTGTGCCTGCCCACACCCACCTGGGAGTCGGACCTGGCTCCCTGTTGCACTCAAATCCTTTACCCTACCTCAGCTCCGTTCCTTTCCCTCGCTCCTCACTCCCACCATCTCTTGCCTTTCCCTAACATCTCACCTTCCTTTTCGCTTTCTCTCTCTCTCTCTCTCTCTCTCTCTCTCTCTCTCTCTCTCCCCCTCCGTTTACTGGCTACTCTAAGTTCCATCTAGGCCTTCTCCATTCCCATTCTGTCTCGGCCTCCTGGCCCACTACTTCCTTTCCTTGTACTTTGGCTCCATCTACTGGCTGATCATACACCACGTTGCAGAGTTTCCCCGCTCATTTCACTAGCCCAAAATCATACCGGTATGTGGGGAAGCTCTTTCCTGCCTCTGGATACAGGACACTGTTTTCAGTGACAGGAACACGCACAACATGTTCTTGTATTTCCCCTCCCCAGTGATTGCAGGATGCTGCCCTGAGGCTTCAGGAATTAAAACTCGAAAATATTAACTCGAACCCACATAACAACAAAAAAAATGACACTTTCTTTTGTTGCCTGGGTCTTCTCATTCTCATTTTTACATGACCTAAGCCAAACCTTTCTCTTCCTGCTCCCTACCCCCCCTCCCCCATCTGTCTCTTCCTTGTGCTACTCCTTCCCACCCTGCCTCCTGACCCTGCCTCTGCTCCCTCTGGGCAAAAGATTCTCTTTGTTCCCCTACCCTCCTGCTGAGGTCTTTTCTCTATCTCCTCTTTGCTCTGCACATAATCCGTTGCTATGGAAACCAAGCACTCAAAGTTTCAGGGTCTCATGCTTCTTACTTGTCTTCTTAAATCCTTGAAACAACTAGGACTGTCAGGCACAATCAGGATGAAACACCTGAAATTCTTGTGCACCACTTCCTGGCCTCAGTACAAGTTAGATAATAACTCTGTTTGGCCAGACACCAGAGCCTTAAACCTCATTATTTTAAAAGATTTGAAAAACTTCTGTCATCGTAATGGCAAGCAGTCAGAACTACCCTATATCCATGCCTTTTTTGATCTCCGTGCTAATCCCTCCCTCTGTGTCACATGTTCTTCCCATCAGGTTCTTCTGGCAAAGACAGTCTCAGCAGATCCCAATCAGCCTGGGGCCTTTGCCTCTCTCCTGCCTCCCTACCCCTCCACCTCTGCTTTTGATCCTTCCATAGCTGATGACTTGCCTCCTATTAGAACCCAGCCCAAACCTCCTCCTGCTCCCCAGCCTGGGGCACAGCCAAGTCCTCTCCCTGCTCTCCCATCACTATACCATCCCTTGGCTTCCAGTCCGGGGGCCAGCCTAACTTCCCTCCCTTCTCCACCTCAAACTTCCTCTCCACGATCTTCCCCCTCCCCTCTCCAGCATTTTGAGTCTGGCACTCACTCGCCTGACTTCCCTTTATTCAAGGAAATCCAAAATCTTAAAACATCTCCTTACCAAATATTCCCTAGTCTCCTCTAGTCTGATTTCTACCTCAAATACCCCATTTATTCCTCCTGTATCTGCTTCTACTTCAATTCCAGACCCTGCCTCAGATACCCCTTCCCCTAAATCCTCTTATGGACACGACACCCCTCCCACCTCTCCCATTTTGGCCTCCTCCCAAGACTCCCCTTCTCCTTCTCTTCTACCCCCTCCCAATCCCTCTCCTGTGTCAAGCCATACTCCTTCCCACACCCAGTCTCAGCTCCCTTCCCATGGCATCTTTTCCCTCTGGGAGGTGGCAGACATGGACGGGGTCATCAAAATCCATGTGCCTTTCTCTCTTGGAGATCTTTCTCAGCTTGAGAAAGGCTCTTTTTCTACTAATCCTACACACTTCATACAAGAATTTAAATATATTACTCGCAGCTATGATCTAACCTTGCATGATCTCTTTATGATTCTCCAGTCCACCCTCACCCCTGATGAGAGACATAGGGTCTGGACAGCAGCACAGGAGTATGCTAATGATCTTCATTCCACTAACCATTCCACTCACCCTATTGGCATTGAGGCAGTTCCCCCTTGAGGACCCTGGGTAGAATTACCAACCCCCACCGGGAGATCAGGCAGGACCTTCCCCAAGTAGAGCAGCCAGGGACCACATGATCACTTGCTTCTTGACAGGTCTTCAGAGAGCTTTGCCCCCTAAGGTCATTAACTTTGAGAAGCTTAGGTTGATTACTCAGGGCTCTACTGAAACCCCAGCTCAGTTTATGGACAGACTTACTGATGCCCTGGTCCAGTATACCAAGTATGACCCAGAGTCTGCAGAAGGATGGATTATGCTTCATCACTACTTTATCTTACAATCAGCTCCAGATATTAGAAGGAAACTTAGGTGTTTAGACAAGGGCCCTGAAACCCCCAAGAGATATCTGTTGGACATGGCATTTAAAGTCTTTTATAACCAAGAGGAACAGGAGAAGGCAGACAAGCTTACCCTGTCCAAGCAAAAGTACCAGCTTATGGCTACAGTCCTAAGGGCTCCTTCCAAGAACACTTCGAACACCAATGGGGCCCAACTACATCTGCCAGGACCCTGCTTCAAATGCAGAGTGACTGGACACTGGGTAAGACAATGCCCTAACCTGTGACCACCCCTGGACCCTGTCCTTCTTGTGGGCAACAAGGTCACTGGAGAGTCGATTGTCCTTCTTTGCAACACCACAGAACCTCCCAGACCCAGCCTCCTTTACAGGGTTCAGTGAATAGCCTTCTGGGCCTGGTGGCTGAAGATTGACAACACCCTGGCTTCTTGGCCCCCACCGCTTCTATGATTATTACAACAGAGGAGCCCAGGGTTTCAGCCATGGTGGCGGGTAAGATTATTCATTTTATTCTCGACACTGACGCATCATGGTCAGTTCTCCCTTCCTACTCTGTAAAGTTTTTCCCTCACAGATCTTTGTGGTGGGGGTTGATGGGAAGCCTCAAAACCCCAAATCAACAGGACCCTTAGCCTGTGTATTCTGGAAGATGCCTTTAACTCACTCCTTCCTGGTTGTGCTCACCTGCCCAACTCCCTTACTTGGCAGAGATCTCATGCAAAAGCTCTCCCTGTCTATTTCTCTCCCCTTCTCCATACTCTTTCTCCTTTCCCCTGTACCTCCCCCTTTCTAAGCCAGATCATGGCCCCTTCCCCCTTGGGAAGTAAATCCCAAGGTCTGGGGCAGCTCAGCCCTGGGACTGGCCTCTCATTACACTCCTATCCACATTTCCTCGAAGGACCCCTCCCTATTTCCCAGCAGACCCCAATACCGATTGCACTCAAACACCGCTATGGACTTAAGCCCATAATTCAAAGGCTTATGAGAGCTAACCTCCTTAAACCCACTCACTCACCCTATAACACTCCCATTCTTCTGGTCCTCAAGCCTGATGGCTTTTACTGTCTGGTCCAGGATCTCCGGCTTATTAATTCAGAAGTTATTCCCATTCACTCAGTTGTTCCCAACCCCTATACTCTCCTTTCTCATATCCCCTTTTCCACCACCCACTTTCCTGTCTTAGACCTTAAAGATGCTTTTTTCTCAATGCCTTACACCCTGACTCTCACAACCTCTTTGCATTCACCTGGGAGGACCCTGACACTGGGATGGCTTCCCAACTAACCTGGACTGTCCTGCCCCAGGGGTTGCACAATAGCCTTCACCTCTTTGGACAAGTTCTAGCCTGGGATTTAACTTCCCCAGACCTTAACCCCTCCACCATCCTGCAATATGTAGATGACCTACTTCTTTGCTCCCCATCTCTCTCAGTCTCCAAGGCTCACACAATCAAAGTCCTTAATTTTCTGGGGGACAAGGGATATAAGGTATCTTCAGCTAAGGCATAGCTTTCTCACCCTCAAGTCAAGTACTTGGGGTTCCTTCTCACACCTACATCCTGCCATTTAACTAACTATAGATAGAACAAATTACCTAAGGTCTTTAAAGCCTCCCACAACTGAGGAGGAAATTCTATCTTTCTTAGGCAATGCAGGGTATTGCACACCTGGATTCCTAATTTTGCCCTCTTGGCAAAGCTGCTCTATGAAGCCTCTAAAGGAAGCTCCTCAGAGCCCCTTGACCCCTTAGGGCCATTACAGCTGCATTCCACACTATCCAGGAAGCCCTCTTAAAGGCACCGGCTCTGGCTCTCCCCAACCTGGAATGCCCGTTTCTTCTCTACATGACTGAAAATAAGGGCCAGGCATTAGGGGTTTTGGGACAGATGAGGGGTTCCACTTTTGACCCAGTAGCTTATCTCACTAAACAACTGGTATCACTATCCGGGGGTGGCAACCTTGTCTCAGGGCTCTGGCAACTGCAGCTCTCCTGGCTCAGGAGGGACTAAAGCTTACTTTGGGTCAGCCGATCTCCGCCCTTTCCCCCCACCGGCTTAAGGATTTACTAACCCACATGTCTCTTGCCAATCTAGCTCCCTCTAAACTACAACTCTTTCATGTTACATTTCTTGAAAACCCCCTGCTCTCTCTTGATTCCTGCCCTCCTCTCAATCCAGCTTCCCTCCTCCCTTCCAGTGAACCACTCACTCACTCATGCCTGGAAACTCTTCAGGAACCCTCCTACCAGGATCCCCTAATCTCCCCAGATCCCCTGCCAAACCCAGCCCTGACTTGGTTTGTGGATGGCAGTTCAACTCTCACCCTGACTGGGTCTCACAGAGCAGGGTATGCCATAGTGTCTCTCACTGATGTAATAGAGTCAGGACCCCTGCAACTTTGAACCACGTCACAAAAAGCCTAACTTGTGGCACTCACCAGGGCTCTGATTTTAGCCAAGGGACAGACGGTTAATATTTTTACAAGCTCTAAGTATGCCTTCCACATACTCCATCACCATGCCTCGGTATAGAAGGAAAGGGGTCTCCTAACAACCAAGGGAAACCCCATAACCAATGGCCCTTTGATTCTTAAACTCCTGGAAGCTTCCTACCTCCTGACTAAAGTGGCTGTGATCCACTGTAGGGGGCATCAGCCTCTCACTGATCCCATAGCTAGAGGCAATGACCTAGAAGACAGAGAGCTAAGGAAGCCCATACGACCCTCCCCCCTTCTGATGGCTTACACTTCTTGGCATGAACAGGAATGTCCCCCTCCTATCCTGCACAACAATGCAGGAGCCTTCTGGAGAAAGGGGGCACCCAGGGGCCAGAGGGATGGTTGCTTCTATCAGACAAGTATTGCCTGCTTGAGGGACAAGCTTCCTCTATCTTAACCCATTTGCATAATGTTTTTCACGTAGGTGCTTGCTCACTCTACAAATTCCTGGAGCCCCTCATCTATTGCCCCAAACTTTTTATGCTTCTCACAGAAGTCACCAGGCAATGCTCTACCTGTGCTGTTGTCTCCCCACAGGGCAAAAGCCACCCTCCTCCATCTTTCAAAACTCACCAGCACTGGGTGGTCCTCCTGGGAGTCAACTGGCAGATAGACTTCACTCATATGCCTACTCACAAAAAGCTTAAGTATCTCCTGGTTTTGGTAGATACATTTTCAGAATGGGTAGAAGCTTTTCCCACAACAGGTGAAACTGCAGATATTGTGGCTGTTTAATTCAAAATATTCTTCCTCGTTTAGGTCTTCTCCTCACTCTCCAATCAGATAATGGTCTGGGTTTTATCTCCAAAGTAACTCAGGCAGTCTCTCAGTCCCTGGGAATAACCTGGAGGCTACACATCCCCTACCACCCTCAATCCTCAGGGAAGGTGGGAAGGAGCTAACTCCCTTCTTAAGGACCACCTTACTAAACTTTCCCTAGAGTTACACTAATTCTGTGTGACTCTTCTGCTCCTTGCCCTTACCAAACTGAGAGCCATCCTAAGGGCTCCTTCCTTCCTCAGTCCTTTTGAACTTATGTATGGAAGACCATTCCTTCTCAACAACCTCCTATTCCAGCATCCCTTCCCTCTACATGACTATTTACCTGCCTTCACCCTTCTAAGAAAACTTCTCAGGGAACATGCTGACCAGATTATTCCTCAGGCTTCTAAAGGCCAGATTGGCCACCCACTTCAACCTGGAGATCACGCCTACCTGCGGGTTCACACACAACAGAAAGAAGTGAAGGACACCCTCCAGCCATGGTGGACTGGTCCTCACCTGGCGATCTTGTCTACCCTGACTGCAGCCAAGCTCACAGGACAACCTGGTTGGATTCACCTCTCCAAATTAAAACCAGCCAAGAAATACAGCAAGTACCAGGCCACCAGTATCGGGCCTCTTAAATTGAAAATCTTGAGGGTCCCTCCCTTAACACCATTTCAGGAATGAATTTTCTACTGACCCTACTTCTATTCTTCCCTATGAACCTTACCTCAGCCATTCCCCACTGCACCTACCCACTGTGTTCTTATAGATTTGAAATGTGGAAGATTAATAATAGAAACCGAGAACTCGAGCTCCTTAGCTCCGCTACATGCCCACTTTCTTCACGTAACACTATTTCTATTAAATTTGACATGGTAGATGCCTGCTATGGCAGATTTCTCTGCTTCATAGATGATCAAACCAAAAGGGAATGCAGGGACCTGGGCAATTGGGAAGGCTGCCCCCCATGGAAATGCAGCTATAATTGGCTGAGTGGAGTGGGCAAAGAGGGATGGGGTAGATAAGGAATGAGCACAAACCAACTCACTCGGGCAACTGATCCAACAGATCGTAAGTGTAGCAGGGATTCAATCCTACACAGACACAATTGGTATAAACAAGGAGTCTGTGGGGAAGTGGTCTTCAAAATACTTAACCTGCACTCATGGACAGGGGACCACATTGCTGCAGCAGGGATCCAATACACAGTGGCTGCCATAGACTGCTGGAGAGTAAAGATAAAAAAGACAATCCAAGACTCAAGGCCCCAATGGGCTATCAAAGTCCTGGATCAGACACAGGGCTTGGCAATAAAGCAGCTTCAAGGCTTCAATGCCTCCTGCAGCTTCTCTTGGGATCATGTTCTCACTTTATCACTTAATCTCCCCAGGAACTTCTCTAGTACTAATGTGTCCACTTGCTTCCTCTGTGCCCCCTACAGGGCTCACTTCTTATCTCCCTCCCAGTTTACAATGTTACTCCCCAGGCTGCTACTCAGTGTTCTCAGGAACTCCTAATACATGGACCCCTGCCTGCCCCTCCCCTTTTTCTTGACAAAACAGTGTTGGACTCCACAAACCTCTGAATGGCCCCACTCATCAAGCCAAAATGTCACAATTAAGGGCAATACTGCTCTAACCTTGGGACTGCTCTTTCTCTGTTCTTCCAAAATATACTCCTGCATCTCTCCACAGATTGAGGACACCTGCACTCCAGTCATTCTTATACCCAAACTAACCCTATACACACCGGGAGAGATGTATGATAGCTTATCCACAGGGAAAGAAGGGACCAGAGCAAGGAGGTCAGCCACCTTGCCAGTCCTGGTAGGAGTTAGCCTGGTGGCATCAGTAGCAGCCACTGGACTCATGGCCAGAGGTTTGGGATGCATGCTGATCTCAACCCAGCATCTCTCCCAGGAAATAGAGGACCTCAGGCAGGAACTCACCTGAACAGTGGAAACTACAGCCCAGTCAATCCAGTTCCTACAACAACAATTATCCTCCCTAGCTGATATTGTTCTCCAGAATAGGTGAGCCCTGGATCTATTAACTGCAGAAAAAGGGGGAACCTGTATTTTTGAGTGAAGAATGCTGTTATTTTATCAACTGATCTGGTAAGGTCGAGCATCATATAGAACAACTTAAACAGGTTGTGAAAAATCTTTCACTTAAAAATTCCCAGTACCAACAGTCATCTCAATGGGATATTTTTACAGGATTAACTCCTTGGCTTACTGGGCCCCCTGCTTTCTATCACTTTGGTGCTAACCATTGCTCCTTGCCTCATCAGATATTTTCAGGACCAAATCTGAAAACTAACACATACTAATTTTAATCAGTTGTTACTTTCCTTCCCTCCACATGTATACAAATGCCTGTCAACCATTGAGGACCCTGTTCAGATGCACAGAGAGAGAACCCCTGCTGGACCCCTAATCCAGCCTACCCCCCCATGTGGACCTTGTCCAGCAGGAAGTAGCAAGATGACAACGGCACCCCCTATCCTATAACACAAAAGGCTAGAATATTAGGGTTTCAAACCTCAGCAGCTTCCCCCCTCTCGAACAGGGTCTCATGGACTTTGGATTTCTCAAGCCTCTGAGAAAAGGGAGCTGAGCTGATAAGCACCTTGGTCTTTGAAGTCAAGGGAAGCAGACTCTTCTAAGACACAGCCTGCCTTTCCTTTGATCTCTAAAGACAAGATAAGCAGATTCTGCCTGTTAACCAGAGATTTTAGGAGCCACCTTAGTAAAGCAGCTTTTCCCTTATCTTAGGAGGACAAAAAAATAAACACTTCCTGACCCCCCAGATCCTGGCTGGCAGACAGAACAGAGCCAGGTTTACAAGCCCCGCTTTTCCTGCTCCCCCCCTACCCCCCACCTGATTTTTCCCAAAAAACTTCCAGCCTTCAGCACCCCGAAGCCCCCATATATAAGCCCCAGCTCACAATCTGTGGGCAGACATTCTCCCTTCCCCAAAGAGAACGTATCCCGTGCAAAATAAAACTCTATCCTGCTGAGAGTTTTGTCTGTGTCTTGGTGCCTCATCCTCCATTCGCTTGTTCTCTCTTAAATTTTTACCTATCAAGATTTTTCCAAAAAACTTATTGCCTTCTGTACCCTGAAGTCCTTGTATATAAGCCCCAGCTCACAATCCATGGGCTGACATTTTCCCTTCCCCAAAGGGAATGTGTCCCATGCGAAATAAAGCTCTATCCAGCTGAGAGTTTTATCTGTGTCTTGGTGCTTGCTCCTCTATCCGTTTGTTCTCCGGCAACTTTTTACCTAACACCCTCCACCCAAGACAGTGAATGAATGTGGGTGTATGTGATTAACATATGCAAGTGTTAGAATGAGAAACCATTGAGAAGCCTGTTTGTAATTGTGTGTGATATTCTAGGCCCAGGGACCAATAGCAGATTCTCTGATAATGGTGGGTCTTGACTTCTCTTTGGCCATTTCATGCTGGAGATACTGTTTCAATAAAAGGATGAATGAAGCCAAGCTCAGGAATACAGTTCCATGAGACATCTGAAGGAAAGGTGCTAGGAGTTCCAGTCCAATCTTGGCCTTAAAATGCTAAGATTGGGCTGCTTCTTTCTGTATTCAGGCATAAGTGTAATGTGGCTTGGAAACACCACACATTTTCCTCTGAACTGGGTCTTCCCTAGCCCCTGCTTTACCTTGTTCACTTGCCACCTCCCCTAAGCAACTGATAGGTGTGTTGTTCCCTTGAAATCTTATTTTGATTTTTCTTTCAGTGTTTCACTACGTTTCCTTGCCACTGCTGTGATGGAGGAAGGGTGGCGCAGCACAGGCTGGTTGAAAAGAGTCCAGCCTAACCAGGAGGAAGGCAAAGTTCGACTGCACATTTTCTGAATTGTTCAGGCTTTTTATGACCTCATTTTCCTTAGGTAAACCCCTTCAGCAAAGCTGAAATCTCCTCTTCACTCTGTCCTTATTAATAATGGCCCCAAACCAAGATAATACAGAATGGCGGTTTCAGAAGAAATAGCTGCAAATCTGGGTTCAGACTTTCCTACACGGATTCTGGTGAGGTGATGCCTCCCATGTGTTTTCAGTGGATTTTCCCTTAATTTTAGAGGTCAGTGCAAACTCCTGAACCACTGAATTCTTGATTCTAGCTCTCAGAAGGAACAGTTCTCCTGGATATGAGCAAAAAGAGATTAAACTGAGTTAATGATAGTGGTGCTCACTTATTTTTTCCTGCAGCTATGATTAGAATTAGGAGCATTGATATAATAAACTTGTTTGTAAATTAGAATACCAACTACATTAAGTGGCCACTTGTAAAACGCCTAAAGCTCATCTTGGTCTGGTCATGACCTCCGTATCATGTAATACCACGGTCACACTTTGCGTCACTCATTTTTTCACAGAGCCTCCTCCGCAAAAGCAGCACACACACACACACACACACACACACACACACACGTTGAAATCTTTTGCATACGTATAAATAAAACTCGAAAACATTCTTATGTGTGAATTTTAAAACAGTTATAAAGCGAAGTAAACCATAACCTTGTCAAATGAATTTCAGTACTCTAAATATGCGAATTACATACAATTCAGTTTGCCAAATAAAGGACTAGCATGACCTGGGAACTGCAATGTGACAATATGTCCAGCAGGTGGCGGTGATGGGTAGGGAAAAATGCTACACTCAGACAAAGGTCTTCATAATAGACCCGTGGCCAGAGATCGTCAACGCAAGTCGCACGTCGAGAGTCCTCTATGCACTGCCTTAGGCGTGGGATGGAGTCTGTAAGAGTGAGATGGGTATTCAGCATGGGAATCAACCTAGAGAAGAATGTGCCCTTGCTTCAAAAATAAGTGAAAAATCATCCTCACAACCAGCTCCTTGTGCACGGACCGCCAGTGTTTGCTATCACGGGTGACAATCCCAGAGGCAAGCAGGAACATTTCCAGGCAATAGTGTAATCAAAACAACGGATTCACGGCTGATTTCTCACCTGCAATAGGTAAGAAGTGCATGCACAGGGCTGTCATTTCCAAAGCAACACCCTTCCCCACAGCGAAGCAAGCATGGGGCCCTTTAAACCCTAGAATAAGAGAGATGGGGAGGGTGAAAGAGAGGTGGAGGAGCCCTTCAACTCCAGGCCAAGTCCCCGAGGGCCTCCCTGAGGAGTCTTGGACAAATCCCCTGAACCAAGGAAAGGTCTGACATACCATTTTAGGTATCACAGGAAGTTTTACATCACATGATTTATTTTATATAATGTGTCCCACAGGAAGCACAGAGGACCACGTGCTGTAAAGGCTGTTAAGTCATGACACAGACTAAGCTTTCTGTCCCAGAGAGACACTGAGCATGATAAGTTTAAGGTCATAATTAAAATGGCAGGTGCATTTTGGGGTCCACCTAGCTCAAAGCCATAGAATACACATTCCGGGAACGTGCATGTGCATGCTCAGCTTGCATCATAACATTTTAGTTGAAATAAAGAATACTTTGACAATGCATTGATTGAGGAGTTTGCACTTAGAGGTGCCTGCCACACACAGCAGCTAGCAGTGCACCTTTGTGCAAGGTCTGGTAGGAAGGGTCTGTTTGAACTCGACTTGCTTGGCTATTGTTGATGTGCATCTCTGATGACTGTACATGACATTTAGTTTCTGCTGCCATTGTGACCCACCGAAGATGCAGAAAAAAATGACACAAATGGCTTGCTCTACAGAATAGATCCAGGAAGAAAGGAGGGAACTTAACGATTCACCGTGTACAGCTAAGACAAATTTGTGAGTATTCCGCAGTTCACATTACTAACACCCAAATATATGAACAGCCACTACGCTTCCGACAGGCAAGGAGATGGAGGTTCGGAATTCACAAGAGCAAACAGGCCTAGATTTGCTTGCGTGGTCCTTAAAGGTCCTTTGCTACTTTAACGAGGTTTTGCGATGTTAAGTGTATAGGAATTCTTTGTCACTGTGGGGCTCTGCCAACAACGCAACATGGAGCGACTGCGGCAAGGGATTGTGTTTCCAATGAGCTGGGCTCCTCTCAGATCCCAAAGGTGCTGGCTGCAGGACCACCGCAGAGTGAAGGGGCTTTGTCTGCAGAGGCACCTGAACCATCGCACTGTCTTAGGGTTGTTTTCTCAGATTTTCAACCCCAAAGGAATTCCCTTTCTATTTCCTAAGTAGTAAGTGCCAAAAGACCTAAGTATTTATGTGCTAAATACTTATCAACCATCTGAAAAATTACATCTATGGAATATGTGTACATAGAGAAAAATAATACTTAAATTTTTTCCCTTAAATTACACTAATACTGATGGGCTGTAGGTACCTCTAAGTCCTTCACAACTCCATACCACTATCCCCATTTCCTGTCCCTTACTTTAGCATGGCCACAGCCAGGAAAGACGTAGTGTCATCAAAAGGAATTCTGTGTATGCAGGAAATGGAGAACTACTGGAACAAGGAGTTAACATAGAATCTACTGGGTATCTCACAGAAATGTTCCTGTATGCCCTTCCTTTAGAAATATGTAATCTGTGTGGTGCCCCTAGGGTTCCTTGCTAATCAGGCAAAGTAGAGAGACTGAAAGGTTAAGGGGAAGTGGGACGGTAAGAGCCCTTCACTTTACTCATCTGGACCCAACTGAAGTCTCTGGCTGAGTTAAGACTTCCCACATGGCTGACTAGAGATGGTTGTAGATAGAAAGCATACACAGAAATTATATTTTCTTCCTAAAAACTCCACAAACAAAATGATTGTAACATCTAGTAAACCATGCTCAGGCCAAGAACGTATTTCTTGGACTCTTCTTGTGACATCTGCATAGCAAGATCACTTTGATCTTTAATTTTTCAATCCATATTTTTGTCTTAGTTATACCTTTTTTTTTTTTTGCCTACTCAGTATCCTCATGAATACCCTAGAATTTTACTAACAGAAAACCTCATTTTGACAAGGAAATGCATAAACCAACACAGTTTTTTTGTATCTCCACCTCAGTTATAGATCATATCCTTTAAACAATGCGACTCCACACCCCCAGATCACTCACAGCTGCTACTAAGGCCCTTGGGTGTGCTTCTCTCTTAATGTCTACACTAACTCTCCTGAAGTGCATGTGTCCTTTCTGCTAACCAGTAAACTCACTTGCTTCACTCTGACTTGTCCTGAAATTCTTTTCTGCTGGCCATGAGAATCCCCACTGCACCCAAGTTGAGGCCTCTATGGCTCTGAGGGGGGTCCTCAGACTGTATAGCCCACAGTATTGAGCTGTGTTCACGCTGCTTGTGGGTGACAGGATCTAGTTTAGAAACAGTGTCATTACTGTATGGAAAACAGGCTCTCAACACCCTGGGACCCTTTGCTGACTTGAAATGGACCACATTAAACTAACCTTCAAGATCATTCTGATATAATATCTTAGATGCGAGTCTTCTGTAAACATTCCTCACTCTTTCATGAGATGAAGTTGTTATTCACTATCAGACCCCCAGCAGTGACTTCTTCAACAGTAGTAGGTCAGGGAAGAGTTGTGCAATGGATGACTTTCAAAGTATCTTAATTTCCAGTGCTGAAATGTTTCTATTATTTTTACAATAGCCAAAATATTTCTATGCGTGAAGATGCTTTTTAATAGCCAGGGTTCTAGTACCTGTTTTTTTTTTAGAACTAGGAGTCCATAGTGGAGACATTGATATTATTGAATTTCAGAAAGGCAGGGATATATAAATGAAAATGAACTGGGATTCACAAGCCAAAGCCTTCTATTTCCTTAGAAAACTTGGGCAAGTTACTTGATTCTCTGTACCTTGGTCTTGATCTGTTTAATGTGAGTTATAATAGCTGTTTTGTTTTGTTTGTTTTTTTCCTACAGGATCATTAAGAGCCCAAGGAAAATACTGTGTGTGAAAATGCTCTGTGAATTGTGAATCCCCATCACCACCTGCAGAGTTCTCCCTTCATCTTTCCCACATAGAGTTCAGTCTGTACAATATGTTCAGCAAATAGCCGTAATCAGTGAGTGGCGATCTCTGCCCAAAGCTTTAGTCACAGGGCTCAGATGTGATGCAGGTAATTGAAGAGAAGCCATTAGGCGAAAAGGAGATGATTCCTCTCCATTTGAGAGGTAACAAATTAGGCATCAGTCAGTTTGTCTCATACATATTTATGTGTCCTTTGGGACACAGCCTTTCACCCCAATCCAAGAACAAATGAGCCTGGATGCTGGTAGAATGTCCACTATTTTCTTTTCTTGAGATAACCCTATGGAACAGCTTCCCTTTACAAACAGAATTCTAAGCTCAGAGACAGAGGTTTCCCCCAAGACAGTAAACCCTCTTCCGATCGATCCCATGTTAGTGTGGGACTGGATCGCTTCTCTGTTCCTCTAACTCAGCAGCTATTCCCACTGAGGCGAAGGGCCTCAGGGCACTGTCAATGCTCTTTTATGGGAACCAGGGCCAAGATTATCCTCCCATCAGTTCTCAAGGGATTGTTATTGATTTTGGTCATGTTAACTGTCAAACATGAAACAAAACAAGCACAGATTGTGAGGATGAAGACTGTCAGTGTTCATGGGAAAAGGCATTTGTGCATACACTTACACACACTAACATACAGAGGCAGAGGCAGAGGCAGAGGGAAAGGTTCATTTTAATGCATTAGTTCATGCACTTTTGGGTTGGTTAAGTCTAAAATCTGAAGACAAGGCCAGGGAGTCTCAGGCTTATTTCTGTGCTACAGTCTGGAGGCTGTTTCTTCTTCAGGAAAACTCAATTTTTGTTCTTAATGTCTTCAGCTGATTGCATGAGGCCTAGTCACTTTATGTTTCACTCAAAGTCTACTGTTGTAATGTTAAGCACATCTCTAAAATCACCTCCAAGGCCACATCTAGACATGACCAAAAAACTGGGCCTAACAATCTTAACCCTAAATTAATCATCAACAGTTGTGGTTAAAAAATGATGGAAACCCCCAAAATAGTCTAAAATGGGCTATGTGCATCTGGAGAGATGGCTCAGCAGTTAAGAGCACTGGGTGCTCTTACAGAGGACCAGAGTTCAAAGACACCTGCCACCTAGCATATTCTATTGTATTACAAAGAATCAGAACCTTGGCTAATGAAGAGAGTAGGAAACTTAAATGGATGACAAACCCTGTGGTTTGGCAGTAAGGGAAGGAGTCTTGATTCATCCTGAGATTTTGACTGATGTGAAACAGACATTCTAAAACCTAAAGATGAGCCTTTACTGTAACATTGAGACTTTGCTTATAAGTAGGTCTGCCTGCAGAGCTGCAACAGTTTCCCAAGTTATAATAAAAGTGACCCCGGATATAAATGTACTGAACATATTTGAAAGCAGGAACAGGGCAGATATCAAGTTGTTTCTATGTCCACTGAGATCAGGTTGTTCACTAAGCCAGTTCCATGTGAAAAGCAAATAGTGGTAAGATGGCATCCCAACATGAAAGTTTTCTGTGGCTTCAGAACTAAACATGGAAAGAGCTCTAGAGGGGAGTCTCTAAAGGAGAGCACTCTAGTGGAGAATCTGACAAGACATTGCAAAACAAGAGGTGCATAGTGGCTCAAGCAGTAGGTGTTAGGGTTCTGATCTGCAGCAGCCTCTTCCCCAAGACAAGCCCCTGAGAATGCAAGAACTGAGTTAATGAGCACCCTGGTCTTTGAAGACAATGTTAAGCCCTCCTCCTTAGGCCCTCCTCTGTGCCCCTGGACCCCTGCCCTTTAAGACTAATGACTCTTTTTGCTTCTGTAAATTGCTTGGCTTAGAAGAACTAAAGGGACAAACTGCACCAACTCCATTCTGGCTGGCCCCTCCATTTTGTGATGTCTCAGGCTATTACAAGTTACAAGCAATGGCTGTGGTTATAGATTAGATAAGCCTGGGCATGTAAAGGGGGCCCAGACAGGTTTGAGGCCATATAAGGAATAAACAGGGTCCTCTAGCCCTGGAGATAACAGAACATTCCACAGCCCTGAGGGCAGCACCCACCAATGAGAAGCCCCCAAGACTGTAACCAATCAATTCAAAATATGTTGGCGTCCGCGGGCTCTTTGGACCATTCAAAATATAACTCTGTCATTCCCCTCCTCCCTTTGTCTAAAACCTATAAAAAGCTCCCTCCCCCTGTAATCGGGGCTCTCAGATGGACCTACCACGTTAGTTTGGTCTGAGAGTCCGAGCTTAAGCCAGAATAAAGACTCTTTGTTCTTACATGCTTTCTGGACTCCGTTGTAATTCTTGGGGATCCCTTCTCTGGGTACAACATTTGGGGGCTCGTCCGGGATCCCCAAGACACTCCCCCCCCCACACACACTGGACCCCAGAGTGCAGAGTCTACCTGATCCAATTGGTGAGTGTTTCTTGTCTTTGTTTTTCATTCCTGTGCGCTTCTGCTTTGGTTTGGGGGCCCAGTTTCAAGATTGCCTGTTGGAGGTCTAGGCAGATGCACTGGAAGGCCCCAGGCCATGGGACTCGGGAGATGTCCCGGACCCACCTGCTAAGGGTTGGATTCCCTTGGTAGACTTGGAAGGATGGAGTGGGTTGTGCCCACCAGAAGGCGAGAGGCCATCATCCTATTTTCAGTTTAAGGCACCAATTAACCTTGTGTTATTTTTCTGTGTGTTTGTGCTTTCTGTTGTGTTTGTGACTCTTACTGTATTGGAAGAAATGGGACAGAACCAAGCAACTCCTCTCAGCCTTTTTCAGGATCACTTCTCGGAATTCAAAGCCCAGGCTGTTAGCCTGGGGTTAGGAGTAAAGAAAGGGAAGCTCTTTGTGTTTTGCAGGAATGAATGGCCAACTTTTGGAGCTGACTGGCCTGAAGAGGGAACATTTGACCTGCCCACCATCTGCAGAGTAAAGGATATAATTTATGGCCATCCAGGCCACCCTGATCAGGTTCCTTACACCACGACTTGGCAGGTTATGGTGGAGGAGCCTCCAAGATGGTTAAAGCCATTCCTTTCTCCTCCCCCCCCCCACTGGCTCAAAGCCAACTGTCCTCACTCTATGCAAGGATGAATGGCAGAGAAATGAAACTAAACCCTCTGCCCCCCTCTACCCTGTCTTGCAAGGAGGTACAGGGGAAGAACTTCTGCTTGAGCCACCCCCCTATCATCCTGTTCCAGTAGCAGAACCTCAGGATGCTCCGGGGGAAGCAGAGGCAGCCCCACCCTGGGAAGCAGAAGGAAACCCTCTCCAGACATGGAGGAGAGTCCAAAGGGGGCAGCCATGGCCGGTGGCAGACTCTACTGTCCTCCCTCTCCGGGCCATGGGGCCCCTCACTGAAGCAGGGGACCAGCAGATACAGTATTGGCCATTTACAACTAGTGACCTTTAAATTCTCTGAAAAGCCTCAAGGTCTAATTGATTTGCTAGAATCTGTTTTGTTCACCCACCAGCCCATTTGGGATGATATTCAGCAGCTTTTGCAGGTCCTGTTCACCACTGAAGAAAGAGACAGGATCCAGGTTGAAGCCCATAGGCTGGTCCCTGGGGTGGATGGGAATCCCACCACCAATCAGGCCCTGACTGATGAAGACTTCCTCCAGTTAGGCAGAATTGGGACTTCAATGTGGCTGAAGGTAAGGAGAGGCTCCTGGTCTACTGCCAGACTCTAATGGGGAGGTCTCCAGGCAGCTGTAAGGCGGCCAACCAATTTGGCCAAGATTAGTGATGTGCAGCAAGGGAGGGCAGAATCACCTGCAGCATTCCTAGAAAGGATCCTTAAGGCATTCTGTACCTATACCCCAATGGACCCAGAAGCACCTGAGAATAAAAATGCAGTGATCCTGGCATTCCTGAACCAGTCAGTACCCAATATTAGGCACAAATTGCAGAAATTAGACAGACTGGCTGATAAAACTTTGCCAGAACTTCTGGAAGTGGCTGAGAAAGTTTACAATCACCGAGAGAGTCCCGAAGACAAACAGGCCCGGGTCGCCGCCACTGCCAGTGCCAAGCAGACCCGTGACTTTGCTAAGATTCTCCTGGCCATGTCGACCAGGTCCCCAGGTGAAAGAGAATGCCAGCTGTGATGCCTATCTGCTGAACAAGGTAGGAAATGCCCAGAAGGGCAACCAAAAGTGCTGAGAAATCAATGTACCTATTGTAAGAAAATAGGGCATTGGAGAAAGGAATGTCCAGAAAGATCAGCCAGACAGGAGTGAGTCTGTGAAGGAATACAAGTCCTGGAGCTTGGGGAATTGAGAGAATAGGGAGGATGGGGTTTGGATCCCCTCCCCAAGCCCAGGATAACTCTCAGAGTGGAGGGGACGGCGGTGAGTTTCCATGTAGACACAGGTGCTCAACATTCAATCTTAACAGAGACCCAAGGGAAATTATCAAACAAAAAGTCCTGGGTACAGGGAGTGACTGGCAAAATCCAATATTCATGGACTACCGGAAGAAAAGTGGACCTAGGCACTGGCAGGGTGTCCTACTCCTTCCTAGTCATGCCAGATTACCCCTTCCCACTCTTAGAGACTTGCTTACTAAAATTGGAGCCCACATCCATTTTTCACCTAACGGGGCTTATTTAATGCACTGGGGGGCCTCCCCATTCAGGTATTAACCATACAGTTGGAAGATGAATTCCGCTTGCATCAGGGACTTGCTCCGCAGCTGGAAGACGAGGTTTCTGTCTGGTTGTGGGAGTTCCCCTTGGCATGGGCCAAGACTGGGAGGATAAGACTGGCAGCCCACTGGCCTCCTGTCTGGGTAGAGCTGAAACCAGGAGCACTTCTGGCTCGGGTGAAGCAGTATCCCATGTCCCACAAAGCCAGATCAGGGATTACCCCACACATCCAGAGGCTAAGAGACCAGGGCATTCTAGTACCCTGCAGGTCTGCATGGAATACACCTCTCCTTCTGGTAAAGAAGCCAAACTCAAATGATTACCAGCCAGTACAGGATCTGAGAGAAGTAAATAAGCAGGTCATGGATATCCATCCCACGGTGCCCAATCTCTTTACCCTCCTGAGCTCCTTGCTGCCCTCAAGGAGCTGGTATACTGTACTAGATTTAAAGGACACCTTCTTTAGCCTGCCATTAGCCAAGGATAGCCAGCCGTCCTTCACCTTTGAATGGCAAGACCCGGAGATCAGCTTCAACGGACAACAGACCTGGACTTGCTTGCCTCAGGGATTCAAAAACTCACCCATTCTCTTTGATGAGGCACTCCATAAAAATTTGGGTGAGTGCAGACTGGAACACCCCCAGCTCACCCTATTGCAGTATGTAGATGACATCTCGATAGCTGCTGCTGATGCTCTACTATGTCAGCAAGGAACTAGGTATTTGTTGGTGACTCTGGGCAGGCTAGGATATCGGGCATCCACTAATAAAGCACAAACGTGTCATTGAGAAGTGATTTATCTAGGGTACATTCTAAAGGAAGGACAAAGATGGCTCACAGATGCCAGGAGAGAAATGGTGCTGAAAATTCTGGTCCCCAACTCCTGGAGGGCAGTGAGAGAGTTTCTGGGATCAGCAGGGTTTGCCACCTCTGGATCCCAGGGTTTGCTGAATTGGCTAAGCCTCTTTATGAGGCTACAAAAGAGAATGAGACCTTTGTCTGGACAGGGGAAAGAGAAAGGGCTTTTAATGAAATTAAGCAAGCCCCCCTGACAGCCCCGGCTTTGGGGCTTCCCGATGTCACCAAGCCTTTCCACCTCTCCATAGATGAAAAGAAAGGAATAGCCAAAGGAGTCCTAACTCAAATGTTAGGACCCTGGAATAGACTGGTGGTATACTTATCCAAGAAACTTGATCCAGTAGCCGCAGGATGGCCACCGTGTCTGCGGATTATAGCTGCTACTGCCCTTCTATTCAAGGATGTGGATAAATTGATATTAGGGTAAGAGCTGCACATCACCACTCCTCATGCTATTGAAGGAGTTCTTAAGCAGCCACCAGACCACTGGTTGAGTATTGCCCAAATAACCCATTATCAGAGCCTACTTCTTAACCCTCAGAGAATTCGCTTTCTCCAAAGCACCACCCTTAACCCAGCCACCCTGCTGCCCAACCCCAACTTGGACATGCCCCTGCATGATTGTGTGGGGATCCTGAGCTAGGTACATGGGCTCAGAAATGACCAGACCGATTGACCACTCCCAGATGCTGAAGCTACTTGGTTCACTGACAGAAGCAGTTTCATGAAGGATGGGCAGAGGTATACAGGGGTGGCTGTAGTGACTGAGACTGTTTGGGCAGTGGCTTTGCCTGTGGGGACCTTGGCTCAGAGGGACGAGCTGACAGCTCTGACTGAGGTTCTTAGGCTTGGGAAAGACAGGCGGCTGAACATGTACACAGACAGCTGATTTGCCTTTGCTATGGCACATGTGCATGGAGCCATCTACCAGGAAAGGGGGCTGCTCATAGTGGAAGGAAAAGCCATTAAAAATAAACAAGAAATTTTGGACCTGTTAGTGGCTCTATGGCTACCTAAGAAACTGGCTATTATCCACTGCCCTGGGCACCAGAAAGCCAACACGCCCATAGCTCGAGGAAATCAGAAGGTGGACCGGGTTGCTAAGGAGGTAGCTTTGGAGGCTTTCCATATTTTGCCAATCCAACTGCCAGACCCTGGCACCCCAGTCCTACCTGATCAGCTTCATTACTCCCAAGAGGATATGAAGCTGATACACAGACTCCCCATGACCCAAAAGATCAATGCTTGGTGGCATACAGGAGACTGTAGATTTATTCTGCCAAACGACTTAGCCAAAGACCTCCTCAGATATATCCACCAAACCACTCATCTGGGCACTAGGAAAACAGATGATCTTTTAAGAAATGCTCACTTAAAAGTCCTAAATCTCTGCCCACTTGTTGATGCAGTTGCCTCTGCATGTCTTAGTTGCAAGCTGACCGACACTGAGAACCATCCTAAGGAACAAGGGACTCGAATGAGGGGCTCTAGACCAGGGGCCCACTGGGAGAAGGACTTTACAGAAATTAAGCCAGGCAAGTACAGTTACAAATATCTACTAGTTCTGGTAGACACTTTTTCAGGATAGACCGAAGCCTTCCCCACCAAGCATGAGACTTCTCAGGTGGTGGCCAAGAAATTGCTGGAGGGCATCTTACCCAGGTATGGTATCCCAGCCCTTCTGAGCTCCGACAATGGGCAGGCCTTTGCTTCACAGGTAACCCAGGAAGTAGCTAGGATATTGGGGGCAAAATGGAAACTACATTGTGTATACAGGCCTCAGAGCTTGGGACAGGTAGAGAGGATGAGTAGAACTCTTAAAGAGGTCCTTACCAAATTAACCTTGGAGACTGGTGAGGACTGGGTGGCTTTCCTTCCCTTCTCTCTGTATAGGGTGAGGAAATCACCTTATCTGCTAGGGTTAACCTCGTATGAAATCATGTTTGGAAGACCCCCTCCTATTCTCCCCAATTTAAGAGCTGAACTAATTGCTGAATCTGATAACCGTCAGTTGCTTAGTTCCTTAGAGGCAGTGGCTCATGCACATAAGGATGTATAGCCCCAACTGAGAGCTAAATATGAGACAGTGTCTCCTCCCATTCCACACAATTATCAGCCAGGTGATTGGGTCTATGTCTGCTGAAACCGCCGTGAAATGCTCTAGCCCTGCTGGAAGGGCCCTTATGTGGTGCTCCTGACTACACCCATGGCCATCAAGGTAGACAGAATCACTACCCGGATACATCACACCCACGTCTGGAGGGCTGATCCACACCTTGATGACCCGGAGGACCACCAAGCCCCTGTGCAGGGACCCAAAGCATGGAAGGTCCGCTGAGATGCAGACAATTTTCTCAAGCTAAGACTAAGTTGTTCTTAATGATGATTGTTATGATGGGTTTTGTAAGTGTTTGTGATGCTAACCCCCACCAAACTTATGATTTTATAGAGGTCAACTCCATGAAGGTCTTGGCCCAGATGTCCAAAGCAGCCCCCCCCTTTGGTTCCCAGATTTCAATTTTAACCTCTCAGTATTGATTCCTGCCCACTCTGTATGGGGCACTTGGAGCCTATTTTATTTGTATTTCTATGTTTGCCCTGAAGCCCATAGACAGCAGGGGGGAATAACTAAATTTGGGGGGGGGGCTTCTGATTATTGCTGCCATTCGTGGGATTACCTGAGTACTAGATATATAGATTGGACTGCCCCCGTCAAGGATGACCTTATCACACTGGTCCATAACGAATCCCCTGAAGCTGCAGGTAGCTGCAGAACACAAGGCATGAAATGCTATTCTGACCCAAATTGCAGTCTTATCAGGATCAGCTTTACTGACCAAGGAAAGAAGGCCCCAGATTGGGAAAGAGGTTATACATGGGGTATATGGGCGCATAAGTTAAATAGAGGACTAATCTTCCAAATTCGCTGGCTTACAAAACCTATCCCCGAGCCCACTCTTAAGACCGGGCCGGCTAAGGCTCCTAATCCCCCCTTTAGCTCCATTGCTAAGGGCAAGACCCATCTCAGGAAGGACTACCACCTTCCCCAAAGGCTATATGACCCACGGCCCAAAGGAGACTAGAGGGCAAAGCCCTGGAGCCCTGATGCCTTCTGAAGGGTCTGAGGAAGATCCCCTTCTAACTCTCCTGGAACAGTCTTATTTAGTGCTCAACACCACCAGGCCAGAAATGACCTTGTGTTGGTTGTGTTATGACACAGCCCCACCTTATTATGAAGGCATTGCAGTTCCAGGGAATTATAGTCACTCCAGCAACTATAACACCTGTCACTGGATTTCTAAGGGGAAGTTAACCTTAGAGCAGGTTGGGTGATGAGGACTCTGTACAGGATGTATCCCTGCAACTCACCAGCAATTGAGATGGCACCCTCAACCAATTACCTGATTCCTGAACCGAATGCCTGGTGGGCTTGCTCATTTGGCCTAACCCCATGTGTGCACCTTAAGAGAGAGCCAATAATGGCCACAGCCCTGACCCTAAGCATGATCCTAGGAGTTAGTCTCATTGGGGCTGGAACGGGAGTGGCCTCACTAGCCATTCAACATCAACAGTACTCAAGCTTAAGGGCCACCATAGATGTAGATATAGAAAGGTTAGAAAACTTGATTTGCCATCTACAAGAGTCCCTTCCTCTCTTGCTGAGGTCGTATTACAAAGCTGACAAGGACTGGACCTGATCTTCCTGCAACAAGGGGGGCTTTGTGCAGCCTTGGGAGAGGAATGCTGCTTTTATGTTGACCATTCAGGAGTGGTCAAAGAATCTATGGCTAAAGTAAGAGAAGGATTAGCAAAAAGAAAAAAGGAGCAAGAGACCTAGCAGGGATGGTTTGAGTCTTGGTTAATTCATCCCCTTGGCTGACCACCCTGATCTCAGCTTTGCTAGGCCACCTTCTCATTTTACTTTTACTGTTGACTCTTGGACCATGCATTTTGAACAGGTTAGTGCAGTTTATAAAAGAATGGCTGGGGGCAATCCAAATAATGGTCATGAGATCACAATACCAGCCCCTAAGCCAGAATGCCATTGAACTTCAGGAAGCCCCATGATTGGGGCCTCTTAGTTAACCAGGAGAGGGGGAAGAGTTAAGCCCTCCTCCTTAGGCCCTCCTCTGTGCCCCTGGACCCCTGCCCTTTAAGACTAATGGCTCTTTTCACTTCTGTAAATTGCTTGGCTTAGAAGAACTAAAGGGACAAACTGCACCAACTCCATTCTGGCTGGCCCCTCCATTTTGTGATGTCTCAGGCTGTTACAAGCTAGCCCGGGCATGTAAAGGGGGCCCAGGCAGGTTTGAGGCCTTATAAGGAATAAACAGGGTCCTCTAGCCCTGGAGATAACAGTCAGAACATTCCACAGCCCTGAGGGCAGCACCCACCAATGAGAAGCCCCCAAGACTGTAATCAATCAATTCAAAAGTATGTTGGCACACGCAGGCTCTTTGGACCAATCAAAATATAACTCTGTTATTCCTCTCCTCCCTTTGTCTGAAACCTATAAAAAGCTCCCTCCCCCTGCAATCGGGGCTCTCAGATGGACCTACCACGTTAGTTTGGTTTGAGAGTCCGAGATTAAGCCCGAATAAAGGCTCTTTGTTCTTGCATGCTCTCTGGACTTCATGGTAATTTTTGGGGATCTGTTCTCTGGGCACAACAACAAGATAAGCAGACTCTCTGCACCTTTTGGTCAAAGACAGCCTGCTTCCCGTTTGATGATCTTGGAAGACAAGATAAACTGATTTTGCCCTTTGACCAGAGACCTGATTACTGCAAGGAGTCACTTCAACACATCATGCATCCTCTTTGATGATCTTAAAGAATAAACAGACTCTTTACACCATTGACCTAGATCCTGGCTGATGGAAGAGGACAGAGGGGGCAGTTTGACAGAGGCTACTCTCTTCTGATAGGCCCTGGGCTTGCTCACTCTCTCTCCCTCTCCCACCTAACTTTAAGAAATATTTTCCTGCCTTCTGCATCCCCCAAAGCCTCCTATGAAAACACCCCCAGGCCAACAGCCTGAGGACTGACAACTTTCCTATATCAAAGAGAACTGTCCCATGTGCTTTTTTCTCTGCTAATAAACTGTATCCCACTGGAGTTCTCTGTGACTTGATTCACCTATCCTGGTTCTACCTATCAGTAGGAGTCTGGCTTGTGTGTGGATCTGTGGAAATATGTTTAAGAGTTAAGAGTGGTAGGATGGCTCATGGGGTAAAAGTGCTTGCTGCGAGCCTGGAGGCCTGAGTTATAGCTCCAGAAGCCACGTAAAGGAAGAAGAATAGAACCAACTGAAGTTGTCCTCTGACCTCTGCACACTGGTTGCAGCATGGAATCCCACTCACACAAAATTTAAACAAACGAGTCTAAAGATCAGAATGCTAGATATGAGAATACATTATAGTTTCCCAGTAATGCTTCTTCCCCAGTTATCCTGTAGCAACATACACAAATAACTGTTTTGTCCATAACCATTTAATACCAAACAGAAGCAACATGCACTGGCATGCTCAAGGGACACAAAGACCATGCTCCCCTGGAGGGGATAGATGGCAAAGGCTGTGTGTTGACCTACCTACTCTGTGTAATTCTCCTTCCCTGATGTGTCATCCACCCTGAGCACAGACCACTTCAAATGGGGCAGGGGGACAAAGGGACTCCCTCTGAGGTACATGGTCACAGGGCAAGGGCCCATTCATAAAACTCAGCACTACCAGATTTGGCCCCAGAGGCCTGATTGGGCCTTACCCATTCCCTAAGTAATGAGGGGAGGATCAAATGAGGCTTAGGTTTAAACTTCTCATTACATACAGATTTTCAGCTAACTTACCTATGTAAACTAGAGATCTGAGCTCATGTGTGGAAAGAGAGGACGGTACCAGAGGAGGGCAAACCAACAGACCAAGAGCCAACAGAAAATGGACTAGCAGAAAAGCATCAGGCTAAGGAACTATGGCAGATTAAGCAAATCTAAAGGATGAGGCAGAACTTGATTTCAAAATAAGGATCATAAATATCTCACAGATGACAAGGGGCTGGTAGCATAAAGCTGGAGCAAGTTGGTAAGAAATACAGAAGAGTTGACATAAAGCACTCACTGAACAGATGAGTGGAGCAGCAATGAATAAGGAAAAGGACAAATTCGTGAACTAAAGCTCAGGCTGGGGAATTCTAGAAAGCACAAGGCAGAGTGACTGTGAAGACAGCCTATTGCTTACTAGCAGACGCATAGACGAGAAAACCATCAACATCTCTGTAACAGTAGGTTAACCACTTTTCACGCAAGGCCATTTAAATTAAAATGAACTAAATTTCTAATCCTCAGTCTCACTAGGCATAGTTCAAGTACTCACATAACTACGTGTACCTCCCATTCTGGGCATTTTCTGTCATTATAGAGAATTCTATTAATCAACGTTGTTTCGAATGTACATCGTTCGCTACCTTAAGCATGCTGATAACAGAAGCCATTTTGTTGAATGTGGAACATGTCTTCATAGTACACATAATCTGTGCTCTAGAATGTTCTTTCTGTTGATTTCTTCCCCTCTCCCTGTCTATTAGAGTTGAACTTGAGATGAAAAATGACCCAGAATATTCTCCTCTTAGCTAAATGCTGTGTGGTTAACATTGATTAGAAAGAAGGTTTGGGTATCGGGTATACAGAGATAGTCATACAGTTGAAGGTTTTGATGATGGAGTCTATTTCCTTAAAACAGTTGTGGAAAATCATACTTTTTTCTCTAAAATAATCTATGGATTATAAAAATGTCATTTCAAAGTTTGGTAAAAGCTATTGTTGATTCTTTGTACTTTGCCTCATCTGAGGCAATTCTTTAAGATAATAAAAAGTATAAATGTTTTTTTTTCTTTTGGCAAATGTATATTGATTCTTCACCAGATATCTAAATGGAGAAGAAAGTAAAAGCCTCCGCTCTGTTTTGGGTTGTTAGAGCACAGCTCTAGGAGGGAATTTATAACTGCACAGTTACAAATTATGAATGTGCATTTGTTCAAGAACTACACCCAGTTGATTTGCTATTTAGTTTTTTTATTGCTGGCTTTTTGCTTTGCTCTACAGGAGACTGGCTGCAGATTTGGCTGCTGCTCAGAGTGAAGAGACACCAGGGATGCTGCTCCTATTCAGAAATGCACATGGCAAATCAAAGACAGAGATTGCAAACTTGTATATTAAAACCTATACATTACCTACCCAATGAAAACCTGTATTCCACTCAACATGGGAGGCTTGGGGCTGAGTGTGAACTGAGGATGCTCAGGTTAGAGGCAGTGAAGGAAAAGAGCAGAGGTGCCTAATTACCTAGTGTGGTGCTGTCTGGGCTGACTCTGAAGAGTTCTAAGGATTTCCTTAAAAGCCACCAGATGAAGTATGTATGGAAGGGAACCAAGTGGAAGGCAGTCTTGGGACTGTTTCCACTTTTCCAATTTGGTACCTCAGCTTTTATGTGCTGCACATTAGACTTCTAAATATGATTTCTTTTGAACAAAAGAATCCCCAAACACTTGACAAAGGAAACAAGAAACTTTCATATGGGACAGAAGTTAGTAGAGTGGAATAGGATTGGCTGTACTACGGTGCTTGTGTTCTGTGTAGAGTTCAGAGCAATGGGCATTGAACAGTGTTGCACAACTTCTCATTTCAACTAATATGAAATTTGTGCTTATTCTAGAAGCCCAGAATGAATGAGTAGCAGTACTTCCTCCAGGCCCAGCTCTAGGTCTGTGCCCTGGATGTCCCTCTTCTGATTTCCAGTGTACACTGGAAGGCAGTTGGTACAAGGAACCTCAGAGATTCTTGCTTTTCTTTCACAACTCCTCCCTGCAGCAAGGGCATGTGAACTGCACCTATATGCCAGCCTCCACTGTGCTCATGTTGATGCTCACAATCCCAGTCCACCAATAGCCTGGAGCCTTCCTTTCCTTAAGCTGTGGTTGACCCATCACTTCATACTCAGATAAATGTGGTAGGTGCTTTCCTGAGTTTTCACTTAGCAGGGAGTCACAACTTGAGACCTATGTGCTGAGAGAGCCAAGATTTTCTGTGCACCTTGATTTCTGTCCCTCTACATGTGTAGGTAGTAGAGGAGGGTCCAAGTGTTCAGGTCTACTGCCCTGGCACACCATGACCCTTAGTCTACTTATTGACTAAGGCTTCCTTCCAGTTTCAATCTAGTGCCAGCCCTCTACCCACTTCCAGAGGCATCATATCTCCACCTATGTGGATAAGATGTAGCCTGTAGTTAGTAAAAGGTGTACATCTTATTTTCACAGAAACTTACACATTGATGAACTGTCAATAAAACTCACATATTATTTAACTACTCACAGTTAATGCACAACTTGCATGTCAGTGTTAGACAGAGTGGAAACTCACATACTGCATACTGGAACTATGCAATATAAGAAACATGTTCTCTTCCTGGTGAGCATGCACTGGACAGGGTTGGTGGTAACTGACTGAGAAGAAGGTTGATAAGGATGATGGAAGGAAAATATCAGAACTTTATGGGAGAGGGAATTATGAGTTAGATAGGAAGGAACCTGCATGTCAGTGAGATAGGATGGAATTTGCATACTCAGAGAAAGAGCAACTCCCTCCATTTTGTATCATCAGTGTCTTACTTCTGTTGGCCCTCATCCAAGTCTAAAGTCTCTGAAGAATAAAGCACAGTTACTAGAATGACATCACCACACAGAAAACCATAAAAGGCTCAAGAATTTTAATACTAAGAAGCTCCGGCCAACTTCTTAACAACTGTGAATTCTTCCAAGATCCAGGCCCAGGTAGATATAGGCTCTTGGCATCTTTGATTCAAATTTTCAAGTGGACATAGCTAGTAGTCACCTATTTATTTCAGCTTTCTAATATGTTTAGTGTACAAGGAGACTCCTTTTTTAGAACTCCAAGTGCACAGGACTTTGGAGTATAACCAGTGGAATGAACCAAGCTCCACAGACCCAAGGTCAAGGTGAAGGTGCATCAGCCAATTCGTCTTCCCAGCTGAAGTGGTCAGCATCTGCGTAATAACGTCAAGACTGGGAAGATGGAGGCCAACTACAGAGCATATCTCTCTGATTGAACAAAGAAACTCACACATAACTAATAATGTACCTGACTGCTTCTGCAGTAATAACAGTACATGTGGATGATTAACAGTTTTCATGCATAACTTGAAAGTATCGATATGCTTGAACATGAAATGTCCCCCTCTCCCCATAGCATCACATACTGAATGCTTGGCCTCCCACTAGTGCTATTTTAGATAAAGGAGGTGAGGCCTAGCTGGAGGAAGTGGATCACTGGGTTAGTATAAGATCCTGTATGAAGGTTATGCTGGTATCAGTCCCTTCCTTGCTCTGTCCACTGTGAAGTGAACAATCTCCTCAACCACATACTCCTACTGCCTTGATGCTCTGTCTAAGGGCCTGAGGTAGAATTTTTCTGCTTTGCTTTTGGCCCTCAATTCTCATTAGAAACTTGGTTCAAAACATCCATTAACAACCATGGGCTAAATCCTTTGAAATTGTTGAGCCAATTTAAGTCTTTCTTTTTCAAATTGTTTTCTCAGGTATTTCAGTTACAGTTATGTAGAAGCAACAAATATATAATACTGGTGCCAGAGAATGAGTTTGTTGCTGTGAGCTGTTTAGCTTTTGTCAACTTGACAGAAATTAGAGACATTTGAGGAGGGGGTATCACAAATGAGAAATTGCCGCCATTTGATTGGCTTGTGGCCATGTCTGTGAAATATTTTCTTAATTGCTAATTGATATAGGAGAGCCCAGCTCGCTGTGGGCTATGCCATCCCTAGGCAGGTTAAGCCTGGTCTGTATAAGAAAGGTACCTGAGTAAGCCAGGGGAAGCACACCAGTTTGCTGTGTTCCTCCATAGTCTCTGCTTCAGTCCCTGCCTCCAAGTTGTTACCTTGAGTTCCTGACCTGGCTTTCCTCGATGATGGACTGTATAGGCTAAAATAAACCCTTTATTCCCTAACTTGCTTTAGGTTATGGTGTTTATCACAGCAAAAGAAAGCAAATTAGAACTCGCTGTGACCTGATTTTACCATGTGGTTAAGCTCTTGTAACTGGATTATAGTAAGAATTGAGATACGGGCATAAAAAGCTTAGAATACTGTAAATAGAGTGCCTCAATGGACAATTCTGGTAGAAACTCGGAGGAAAAAATGCCTGAAGGAATGCAGGCAGGGAAGGAGAGGCTCATGAAATAGGAATGAAGACTATGGGAAATTAAACTAGAGACCATCTCTGTTACAGTCTGGCTAAGAACTTGTCTACATTACGTTTCTTTCCGTTACTTTGTGTGAGGCTGAATTTAGAGTTGACAGATTAGTTACCACAACAGAGGAAATTTCACAGCAGATCAACAACATTCAGGCTATCTGCTTTTTAACCAAATTTATAATGACACTTTGAAGCAAAACCCAGAGTAGAATGACTTGAAAACTTGCAGCTAGGTCAGAAAATCCTGTGCAGAGATGCAACTAAGAAAGGCAAAGTTTCCAAAGAGATTAGCAGCATTAAAAAGGAACCAAACACTTTGCATTAGGACACTAGGAACGATGGCTTTAGGGCATCTCATGAATTGTCCAGACCCCATCCACAGGCTCAAGGGTTTGAAAATGTCAACCCATGGCCCCTGAGCAGACAGCACTTCCAGATGCCTGCTCTCACAAGAAGGCGTAGGAAGTTGTTTCTCCAGGGTAAATTTGACCACATTCAGGTTAGGCACTCAGAGGCCCAGCTAAGACTCAAGCTCATGGCAAAGTTGGCCTCCTTTGTGTATTGCTGGTTTTGTAGGCATGCAAAACTAAAGGAGTTGTAGTGTCATAGTGTTTCACCCAAATTTCAAAGAAATACCTAGAAGGTTAGGTGATATGTGACATGGTCATATTGCTTGTACAAAGCCCCTGAAATGGCAAGGTGTGAGAATGAAGTCTAAGCTTCAGTTATAGACCTTGGGTGTTGAGGAATGCCAGGAATGTGGAACAGCTGCGAAAAAAAGCTCAGGCAATAGGTTGAACCAGCCCAATATAGAGGCCATGTAGGCTGCAGCTGGCAAAGTCATAGGATTGGGACTGTCCTATGGCTGAGGCTATGATGGACATGATGACACCATAGGATGACATCATATGCCCCAGATACTAAACATAGAGCTTCAGGACTCAATCCTTGCCCTCCTGGGCTGTCGCCTTGCTTTGGTCCCAGTCTTCCTTTCACCATTCTTTGTAAAGAGAGTGTTTGCTCCCTGCCACTATATCTTGGAAGTATGTAGCTTTCTTTTTTATCCTACTGAGATTCACAGCTGTCGGTTTACCTTGAGTCTTGGTACAACCCCTGGATTTAGGCTCTTTTTTTTTTCTTTTTGAACCCAGTGATTTGAAATACTAGGTAGGAACTCTAGCCCAATCTCAACCCTAGAATTAGACTCTTGAGCAGTGTTGGAGCTATTAGGGCTCTGGATGTAGAAGTTCGCTGAGCTCTGGAGAATGACCAGTGTAGGAATAACCCCAGCAAAGCCATGCTTTTAGGCTTTTAGGTCTGATGACTAGGATGGCTCCTTGGCAACCTCAGTTTTATACTCAGCCCTGAAAGATAATGAATGAATGTGGATATGCTTGAGAATTAACAAAGTGCTGCATGCAGTGCACCCATCCATCTGACGCAGTGGCAGTTGGAAAGGACATGTGACCTTGGAAGAATGTAAACTAGGGATGAAAAGACCAGATGATTCCTGGGGATTAAGGGTGAAGGCGACCTTGAACTTGTACTTCCCCAATAAAGCTGGAGAAATAATTTTGAACAAATTATGGGTGTGGCCTGATTGGGAGACAGAGTGGGAGAAAGAGGGTTCCTGAGTCAGTTCCATCCACACAGGGTGAGGACACAGACAGCTCCATGTGCACAGGTTGAGGGGACAAGAGAAATCCATCCACACAGTTCTGGAAGACAGACAGTTCTAATAGACAGCTAGGCAAACTAGTGTCCTTTGAGTTCTGGTCCCCTCTTAAAAACTTAAGTCTGTTTGTTCAGATGATTATGATGTTGGCAAAATAGCAAATGCTATAGACCAGGACTTCACTAGGTGGTGAGAAGCTGGGGTGGAGGGTAGAGAGGAAAAGTCCTCTGAGGTGGCATAGGCCATTGTCCCTAGAGCCCACAGGAGGGTAGATGGAGCATGATCCAAACTTGAGTAAAAAAAGAAGACATCTTGGAGGTCCCAACATGATCAGATTAACAAATGGAAAGAATCAACGATCACTCTGCCTGCAAAGTCAAAAATGGATGATAGTGAGCTGGGGGTAGTGTGTGAAGGCAAGAGAAATTTTATCCCTAAAACGCAAGATTTTTGGAGCAATGATCATATATTTACTCTTTCAAAAATTGGGACACAGAGGGTCTAAAGTTACTATTCTCATTGTTGTAGCAAATCCCCATCCCCAAAACCTAAGAGAAGCAAGATTTACTTGGGCTCACAGTTTTAGAGGGTTCCATTCATAGTCCAATGATTCTGTCTCGGTCCATGGTAAGGAAGATCTTCATGGCTATGGGAGTACGTGGAAGAAGCTGTTCACCTTATGGAGGACAGGAAGCAGAGAAAGAAGCCTGTAAGAGAGTCAGAGCAGGAAATAGGCCCCAAAGACATGCCCCTGTTGGCCTTCTTCTAGTCAGTACCGGCTCTTAAAGCTTCCAGAATCTTCCAGAACCACAACAGAGGGTAACTGTTAGAAGCTGCTTATATAATTCTTTCTGGATAACTGAATTATCTCCCTCCTTAACATCCACTCTTTCCTGGATCCCACTTTAAAGGAAGATTCTCAGGATTCCATACAACCTGCACATTGCTGGGCTAGTTCAGAGACCTGAGCTCTTCCCAGGGCTTCTTTTCAACACAATTCCCTGGGTCTTCATTAACTTTCTTATAAAGCCCCTTTAAGGATTCAGTGAGGAAGTATAGGAAAAGGATTGATCAGACAAGGACTCAGAGAGCACTATTTCTTTCCTGAAGGGAAGTACAGTGTGTGTTATTTGATTGATGGGCAGCATGGGATTCGAAACTAGGTTTTAACCTACATTCAGGAATATGCACTAGTCTACTAGTCTTCTGTTGGTTTTGCCTGGAACTGCCAGCTGACTAACTCATCTCCCCACTCTGACATCTTCCTGCCCTTAGAATTAAACTTAAGACATCTTGGGTATTTCTCATCTTAGGAAATGCTTGTCCTTTTCTCTTGAGAAAGGTGGGTTTCCCCTAAATACATTTAGTTGTGTAGTCTTCTGCCTTGATTTGGGAGTTCAGAATTGTGTTCAGAACGTCTGCAGAGATGACAGGTTGAAGGAAGGTATCCTGTGAGCCCAGGGGCCTTGGGGGGGGGCATCCTCAATTCCTCCATTGCCTGTGTACATTCACTGCATTGGGCTTTTTTTTTTTTTTAAGTAACACTTTTGCACTTAGAAATTACAAGTGGGCAGAGAGCATCACTTACACAGGGTGACAGAGATTCTAGAAAACTCATTGTGTAGCTAGCCTATTCTCAGATGGCAAAAAAAATTGCTTTACTAACTTACTTTCCTAGCCAGCCGTATGTTAGTCAGTGTCTTCTTCTTTAAAGCAGGCAGCTTGGATACCACAGGCTGGAGAAGAAAAACTTGCTTAATTGTACTTAAAACACTCCTTGAGTTCTTTCTGGTCCTATCTCACCCTGCAGCATCAGCTTCAGCCTCTCCAAGTGATAATCAGGCATTAGAGGCTGGTTGTGTGATCTCAGCCAACAGCTTTTAAAGGATGTCAGGATTTAAAGAAAGGCCCTGGGTGGTGCTTTTGAAAGGGCACCAAGTCTAATGTTTGGGGTCTCTGTTATCTCATGAACCTGGGCTCTGCTAATGAAACGGGAGAAAGAGGGTCCCCTAGGGGGTTCTTAGACTCATTCATAAAAGAATTTTAGAATGGACCCAAACGGAAGATTTTACAGTTTTATTAGAATCATAAAGAAAAAATCCTCAGGGCAGGTGAGTGGGTAATCTTGGCAGCTGCCTTGAGGAAGTGAATAGTGGGAAGGAAAGAAGGCCATGGTGCCATGCAGGGTTAGAGCACTGTGTGAGAGGTCAGACACATGGCTGACATGCAGCCACATGGCTGGGAGATGGATGCTTTAGAGAAAAAGTAAAGCAATACAAGATGCTAGGGGCAGCTCAAAGCCTTAAAGAAAGCATGTTTAGTAATAAAGGCATGAAAAAAAAAGGAGAAAGTACGCTTTCTTGAAGAAGGAAAGCAGACAGACTTATGGAGACCTACATGACTGTGGCTGGTCCAGAAGGCCTGTGGGGATCTGAGCTAGTTCCAGGCAGGAAATATTTGCTACCTTATTAACAGACCAGGTATTCCACCCATCTAACTAGAATAACTTAAGGTGAACCTGGTGAACCTGCCTTCCTAGGAGTGGTTATGTCACCAGGTAATTGACCAGTGAGACTGGGAAAATAGGTCCTCCAACAGATAGACTACAGATTTTATAGTCTGGACCAGTTAAACTTACAGGTCTTATTGATACTCTAACATTAAGACCACCTGCTTCTTCAATGTTTACACTTTTAATTAGAGAGCCTTCTTTCTAAATAGTTTCTTGTAATGATTAGTTTCTTGTAATGATTCACTGTCTGACCAGCACAAGCCTTTGTTTGCAGGGAATATACACAGTGTATGGAGAACACTCATAAAGAGAATGCCAGTCTGGCCACTAAACGCCCACTTTACCTGGCAAAAGGCCACGTTGGAAAAGGGGTGTGGGAGAGTGATGGCTTCAACCCACATCACCTCAGTGGTATCCAGGTTTGGTGTCCCTTTGTCTAGCTTTGCTCCTCATCCTTCAGTCTGGGTCCCCATCACAAGGACCATCTTCCTAGGAAGAGGAGGATGACATTTCAGTGAAGGCTGCGTAGGCGACAGGGTCTCCCCACTTGAACTCTTTCAGGTGCGGAGTCAGTTCTGTGTGCCTGCTTGCTTGCCAACACCAAGGCAACAGGGGTTTATCAACAGAAAATACACAGCCCGTGCACTGAAAACATCCTCAAATCATCTCATCCCAGAGAGGCATTTTAGCTGAGAAGGCTCTTTGCCACACATGTTAATTCTCAGATAATAAAGGTGAAGTATGGACTACCATCCTTTTTTTCAGACTTAGAGCTCCAGGGGTTTGGTCAGTGTCACACTACTGGGGCTGGAATCCAAGGTCTTTCTGGAACAGCCCAGCCCAGCAAGTCAGAAATGACAGAGGCTTTTCTGAGGAACTAGGAGTTATGTACACCCTGCAGGCATGGCTGCAGGTGCACTCCACATGTATACAGAAGATCTGATCACAGGAGAGTGTACCTGTGCTTTCTGAACTGGAAACCCTTCACAAATGGATTGTTGGTGGTGATATAATACTATCCTTCCCATGCCTAGAATTGCTTTGGGCTTCCTAGAAATATATGGTGCCTTTTTCATAACTTATTCTTCAATCAGCAATCAGGGCACAGTCTTACATCCCTCCCCCCAAACTATGATTGGTGTTGTCAGAATGGGAGTAGAAAGCTTGAATCAAGAAGACAAGAAATCCCTGGGAATGGGTTGCACGCCTTTCTAACCTCAGAATTAAACACAAAGGATGGAGGGTTAAGTCAGTGGGTAGGGAGGTAGTGTGGGACAGATGGCCATCTGGGGAGAGTGCCTTCCTTCTAGAAGCATGTGCTGTGCCCAACAGCAGCTGGGGGTTGGCATGTTCTAGTTAGAGTCCAGATGGCCAATACTGCCAACTCTCAAGAGAATTTGGAAATTTAGAATTTCATATATATTTTCCTGATTGGATTCTTGAATATTAACGCTAATTTAAGCATTTTTTAAAAAGATTACAGGCCAAAAAACCCACATGCAGACTCAAATCAAAGTTTGTTCTTTGTACTTCTAAGCAAATGGTATGTTTAGGAGACTCACACTGAAACACAGAGATCTGTCTAGAAGGATCTTTATTTCCAGCAAAGTCTTGCATCTTTCATATCTTTGTGAGAGAAACAGAAGGGACAAATGGCTCCTGGAACCTGGGTATATAAAGAGCTTCATGGTATTCCCCTTAGGTCTAATCATTGGACTTTTCTTCCTATTGCCTGATGGACAAAGTCCACATGCAAAGCCCCCCACAGGCACCCAGAGATTGTAGAATGGGCAGAAGCTACATACAGATCCCGGCTTACTAGATAATGCCATGTTTCCCCTCCTTACAGGAAAGTGTATTGTAGTCTAAATAAGTAAGATGAAAAAAATACCAGAATAACCTTGAATTGGCCTTAAATTTTTAAAAGTAAGTTCATTGTAGTAACTGGTATTTTTCTACCATTACTCATCACAAAATTCACAAATGTCAAGATGACATAGTTAAGAACAATTATTTTTAACAACAAAAATATGAGGATATATTATTAAGTCTTCCACATAGACAGCACTTTCTGCGTTGGGTGCCTTCAGATGTGGTATGGTGGGCTGGCCACCTTCCCGAGATCACAAATTCACCTTTACAACATCTGCTCCAAGGATCCTCAGAATGTCACCACAGTTGAACTCTCAAGATAGGATGAGTCCAAGATCCATGTTCTCACCTGTTGGACCCTTTGAGACTGGAGCCTGGCTGATGCTGAGTCAGATTCTGCCCAGCAAAAGCCAGGAAGGAAGGGTTGCCTTGTTATCTAGGTTCTTTGCTTTGTAAATCAATCCAGAAGCAGACTCTGAACATCAGCACTCTCTAAGAACGTAGTTTTTGGTTTTGTTTTTTCTTTTTTTTTCCTTTTTTTTTTTTTTTTTTTTTTTTTTTTTTAAAAAAGCCATTTCCTTCTCACTGCACTGGAAAACAAACATTCAAGAAATAGGACTAGAAAACAGACTCAAGAAGAAAGACAAGAAAGTGACTGGGAATCTGAGCATCATGTCTCCTGGGGAGGAGCATCGCGATCTTAAAGTCAGACTGGGATGAAATGAGGGCAGAGATGGCTATTTTTTCTCTAGGTCACCATAGGGAACCGATCTAACCTATTTACACACAATCTCAGGGGAGATGCCTTTAAATAGCTATCTTGTCACTGTCCTTTTCGTCATCTTCCATAATCACTCTGGGTCTCTCGTCTCTGAGCAGAGTCACACCTGTAAGACAAAGTGCAGACCTGCAATTAAGAACCGCTAATTAAAATATTAGACAGCTTGGCAGTGTCAACTCAGTGCCCAGGAGCACAGCAACCCAGAGATGTTCAGTGTGTGTGTGTGTGTGTGTGTGTGTGTGTGCCTGTGTCTGTGTCTGTGTGTGTGTGTGTGTAAGGAGAAAACCTTCTCAGAGGCACTCAATGAGGTCATCAGTCTGGGTGCAAGGGGAGACACAGGTCTGAGAACACATAGGCCCCCTTTACCCCATCTCTGAGTGCAATATAGTAAACTCGAAAGCACACAGATTTAGGAGGACCCCTCTGGGCTTCTGGTGGAGCCACTCTTCACATGAGGTGGGCCAGATAATGCTCACAAACCTAAAAGTTCTCATATGTAAAATGAGGACACTAATTCTTATTATAGATGATTATCACATCCACTAAGTAAGTTGTCTGAAACACACTTTTATCAAAATGTCCCACCTGTGGGCCCTCGAGATGGCTCAGTCTTGCTGCCAAGCCTGAGGACCTGAGTTCAATCCTCGGGACCCACATGGTAGAAGGAGAGAATAAACTCCTGTAAGTTGTCCTTTGATAGCCCCAGGTACATTATGACAATAAATAATTAAAAAATTAATGCATTATGGCACATGCCCCACAATAAATAATTCAATCAATCAATCAATAAAATAAAAGTATTTTTAAAGCCATACCTGTGAACAACTAAATACAGGTTTTCCATTATGTTTTTCCACAATTTAATAGTTTCTTCTCTTTTTGAAAGAAATCATCAAGTCAAACTTAAAACCACTGGGGGGAATGCTGAGCCGAGGCTCTGAACGTGATTGAAGTCAGCCCCAATACACTACAAAGTTTACACACTTCAGAGCAAAAAGAAGACAAAAACTGCAGTGTGTTTGCACACTCAATGCTGCTGCACTTCAGAGACAGTCTTTAGAGATCACACATTCTCTTCATTTAAGGATTAAAATTTTAAAATACTTGTACAAGCTGTAGAGCTGTTAGATAAATCTTTACTTAGGCAAAATAAAAAGCTGTTCTTCCTATGCTAAACTCCACAATATTTTGCTTTTACAAGCTTGCTTGTCTCTGAAACTCAAGACTTCTGAATTTGCAGTTTGATTTGTCTAGACTGACCAGGTCAGAAAAGGCCCAGTCTTGGAGTCCTGGGGGGGTCCTGCCCATCCTATGAAGGAAAAGCTAGGCCATTCTTATAAAAGGACAAATGAACCTGGGTCACAATCAGTCCTTTGTAATTTCTGTGCCCTCCTTCTACCCACCCCCCACCTTCTTTCCCCACCACAGCTTCCTACTGCTGACCTCCCCTCCAGTCATAATTAGAAACCTTCCAGCAATTCCCAAAGATTTGACAGACAAAGAGGCTGTGCAGTCCTTGGGTCTTTCTAAAGCACTGGCTTCCATTCGACCTCAGTAAATTAATGAAATCTATGTGTGGGTCTTAATGACTATTCATTTGATTCCTTTCCCAGTTTATTTAGATGGGCTCCTTACCAATTAGCTAGTATTTATTGGAAGAGAAAAACAATTTCTAGAGTCTGGATACTAAAGCTTTTACATAAATCACTTATGAATACAATGAGAGTCCCCCCCCCCCTTATAATAGGTGCATGGAGGTTTAGAATTTTATTTGAAATTGAATCTGGAATGCCAGTAGCACATAGAACTGTCAAATTTTCCATCCTTCCTTGCTGGATAGCTCTATACATTAAATCAAATTTTGGTTAATGTAAAACTAGCCCCCCAAAATTTTTAATTTCTAAGTTCAGTAAATTTTCTAGTTTCTTAGAAATTTAGTCATTAGAGAATCTAAGTCAGAGGATAGGAAGGAAGTCCTGGGACTTCAAGGCAAGAAAAGCATCCTAAATGATAAAGACTGGCCCGCCTCAAAGTGGGATAGCATACCCAAAGGAGCACAGGGCACAGTATCAAGTGTGGGCTAGCATTTTCTCTGTCAGCAGAGTGAAACATATTGCAGTATTTTTATGAAGAAAATGTACGGCATACGGTATATTTTGAATTTTAACAGGGCTCCTGGGTGCTGTCAATTTCCATATTTTATGATGACAATGTATGGGGTGCGTTGTGTTTTGGACCTTAATAGGGTTCTCAGATGATAATGCTGTCAGGAGGTGGTGGGACCTTTAGGCAATAGGGTCTGACAGAAGAAAGTTAGGTCACTGGGAGCACCCCTGGGGGTCACTGGAACCCCAGATCTTTCCTGCCTGTTTTCCTGCCACCACAAATGAGGTTCTGCTCCAGAGCAGCCCCCTCCATGATGTTCTGCCTTACCAAAAGGAACAGGGCCAAGCACTGACTGTGCCCCCAAAACTATTAGTCAAAACAAAACTTTCTTCCTTTTAAGCTGATTTTTGCAGGTATTTCATCACAGCGTCAAAACGTGAGCAGCCCAGGAGCTCATACCAACCGAGATTTCATGGATGTCACTATTCAGAGTGTGAACGTGATGTCACTACTTTTCTGTTTTAGTTGCTTGGAGGATTTGAGGAGCACCTAGGTGTGAGGAGCACTGATCTGGCGTGTCTTCCTCCTGGTGCTCTCCTGAGGAGGCATAGCTGTGTTACTGAAAGGAGGTAGCCTTTAGCTAGAGCTGGAAAGGGTTCCCTTGCTGATCCTTCAACAGTGAACAGCTCACTTAACCACCTAAGTCTCACTATATCCAACTGGGAAAAATAATTTGCATTCCTATGGGGTATGATATGCTAGGAAAGACAGGCCCACAGTCTTTTTCTTTAAAAAAAAAACTCTTTTATGTGTGTGTGTGTGTGTGTGTGTGTGCATGTTTGCATGTGTATGGGAACATGTATGTGCACATGTATGTGTGAAGGCCAGAAGTTGACATCAAGTGTCTCCCTAGAGCACTGTTTACTGAGGCCGGGTCTGTCATTGAATCTACTACTTGCCCATTTGGCTAGCCTAGATACCAGCTTGCTCTTGACATCCCCCATCTCCACTTCCTGAGCCCTGGGTTTATAGGCACACTGCCATGGTCACCCAGCTTTTACTTGGGTTCTGAGAATCTGGACTTATGTCCTCATTTCTTTGTGGCAACCACTTTATCCATTGAGTCATTTTCCAAGCCTAGGATCACATTTTTTTAATGCCCCAAGAATACCTTATAGAAACCTTTGCTAAAATAAGTTTGACATTGTGGGACTCATTGGACAACATCTGACTTCTCTTGTAGTCCTTTAAGTCTACTGTCTGGCATGAGACTTGGAATAGAGTAGTATTTAGCAAATGTCCCTTCTTTTCTTTCCATGTAGAAGAGAATTCAGAGTTTAGGGAACTTGGCTACTTGGAAGATATGGTGTGTTTAAGTCCAAGGTTGCTAGTTTTGGGTCTCTGAGGGGTACTCAGCCTGCGCTGTGCTGTTTCTGAGCAGGATCCCACCTAAACACCATCTAAACTTGATTCTCCATATTATGTGTATGTGCATTACATCTGGAAAAACCAGGACCAAGGAAGGCATCCCATGTCTGCATCGATCACATAGCAGGTGTGCTCTATTCCTAGCAGGATAGACATGCGCCGTTTTCAAAGGCCAGCCTACTCTCATTCCTTGGCACAGCTTGGCCATGTTGATTTCTGAGCCCCCAAACTGCCCCATTCGCAGTTCACAGCTCAGTTTTCTGGTAAGCTTCTCCTCCACACCCCCAGATGTATTCTTCTTTATTTTGGTTGGATTTTCCTGTCACCTATTTGACTAAAGACTTCTTTGTGTCTTAAGCAGGTTTTGGTGCCTGTAGCTGACCAATCACAACCCATACCCGCTGCCACACAGTCTTCAAGATGGAGCCCTGGCAACTATGGGCCAAGTTGGAACAAGCTGGATTCCTGAGATGACTCCCATGAAAGCTCCGTTCTGGCAATCGGACCTGACAAATTAGCTCATTAACCTCAGGGAATGAGGTGGTTATCCAGAGATTTAGAAGAGAGAATGAATTCTTTTCCAGTGTCCACTTGCCAAGGGCTAATGAGAGACATCTCTATGGGGCATTTGTCCATGGGTTCCTCTCAACTCCCCTTTTCAAATCAATGTGTCTTTCTGAACATCTGCCAAAGGCTCTTTCCTTATCAGCTAAACTAGTATTTTGATTACTGCCAAATATTTATGTACTAAAAGACTTCAAATATAAAACACTTGAGTTAATATGGCAATAAAGGCTAGAATCACGGAACAATATTTGTTGTTGTATGTATTTATAACACTGAGGATTTGCTGACCACCCCCAGCCCCAGTTCTTGAAGACTCTACGGAGTTTGACCAATACTTTTGATTCAATAGGGAAGCTGATCTTTAGGATTCAGGTAGTGAAATGAGGCCAGCATTTATTAAATAATCAGAATTCAATATCTAAGAAATTCTTTGAACCAAGCTTATATGAAGATGTGAAATTTTATAGCTGAGAGACTTTTCATCCCCCTCTCTCTCCCTCATTCCATACCTAGCTGTACTTCTCAGTTCATTCACCCTGGCAGATATTTATCTGTTTATTTGTATGATTATTGACCACCTTTTATTACCAATCTCTAGAATGCAAGAGAGCATAATAAATAAATAAATAAATAAATATGTGTTAAAAGAATGAAGATGGCTTGAGGATAGGTTGCTGCATAGACTAAATTTCCCTTTTTATCATTATATTTGTATTATCTCAGAGACTGCATCTAGTCAGAGCTCAGAAAAGCTAGTTTGTAAAAACTGATGTGTTTGCACTTGTGTGTGGCGTGTATGAAGAGAGGGGAGAGAGAGAGAGAGAGAGAGAAACAGAGAAGAGAGACAGAGAAGAGAGATGGGAAAAAGAATGAAGGGGCGGGCACGTGCCCATTCATCTTGGTGTTCAGGTAAGCGACGAAGACAGAGAAATGGATGTAGAAAAGGGGGTAGAAAGAGAGGAAGTAGGAAAGGAAAGGGAGGAAGGGAGGAGAGCAGAGATGCCATGCAACCTTGGATAGACCATTTGGCATGGTTGTGGATGCCAAGAACCTGGCTATTGTTATAGTGATGTCTTTTTCTGAGCAGCTTTAAAATATTAAATGAAATAACAGTAAAGGTAGTTTTATAATAACAATCAGATCTCATTTCCTCCCTAAAGTGTGATTTATGGATGCCCATAGTCCTAAGTCACATCAAAGTAAAAGAAAAGTAGTGAGGGGAAGGTAGGGTTCTAAGGAACTGAGTCCAGCTCTACTGGATAATAGTGTTTGATTTCATATGTTCAGGTTTGCATCTGCTCTTCTCATAACTAGTCCAACCAATCAGCTGACCAACCGCCCACTCCATCCATCAATTCCCCTATATAAGATACAGAGTCTCAGTAAGTGAATTACATTCTCAGCTTCTTTAACTGTGAAGGAAGATAATTTGTTAGTCATAGATTTTATTTTATTATTTATTATTTTTATATGTATGAGTATATTGTCTGCATGTGTGGTAACTCCACCCATGTCATACAGTGCCTGCAGAAGAGGGCGTCAGATCCCCTGGAACTGGAGTTATGGACAGCTGTTAACTGCCATGTGATGCTTGGAATTGAACCTGGGTCCTCTGTAAGAGCAGCCAGTGTTCTTAACCACCTCTCTAGCTCTCTCATATATTTTAAATTAATAACATGTTATGCTAATCATTACTAGGGTGTCAATAAATATTAGTACATTTTTCCCCTTGCTACACACACACACACACACACACACATGCACACACACGCACAAGCACACATACAGAAAGAGAGAGAAAGAGTCATAGTCCAATCATAAAAAACATTTGTCTCATTCTCCAAATTGTTCAGAAAGTCCCCAGGGGCAAGGACAACACCCCAAGGCATTTTCTGTTTTATCAAACATGTATTATGGTAGCTTTCAATATTTTGGCGTTTTCGCCCTTCTCCTCTCCCTCTCTATCTCTTGTTTTGAGAATTAACCCATACACCTCCGGAAATCAGTCATAAGATGTATATTCCATGTGAGGTAGAAAGTGGCTGTCTCACCTTTACTCAAGACTCACTGACGCTGTTTCACTGGGTCAGTGAATTTGACCAGGTCTGCTGGAGTAGGAGTAATCTCTGAGCCTCCCCCATTTCCAGGTCAGCCCCAGTGGAGCTGCCAAGGGGGATAAACCTGAAAGGCAGACATTAGCACACTCCCTCCCAGTGCACCTGAGTGCCACACAGCTTGCTGGGCTAGGACAAAGGCCGTGCCCTTGGCACCTCCAGATGGTAAGGCTCCAGCCTGCCACCACTTCTGTGAGTTTCCTGTACCCACTCTTTTACCTGCTACAAAAGGAGGCATGTGCAGGGCAGGCGTGTCTTTTCTCCTTGGCTTTTTCTGTTCCACGTCAGTGTTATGAAGAACTGGGCTCATTTTGCCTTTTGGATGTCTCTCTTGAACATCATATCTTTGAACTAAATGTTCTGAAATCACATCTGTATAGTTAACGGCACAGAAAAAAGAACAAGGTCAAGTGCATAGATCCTGAAGGGCTGTGCTGATGTTACCTGGTGGCCACGTGCCTGGGAAAGGCAGTCACTGTAGCCTTTCAAATGTGATTAAATACAAGAAGTTTCCTGGTAGTAAGTTTAGTTTTCAATGAGGCTGTAGCCTATGTTCAAAGTGGATTTACTGCCTGACTTCATTTAGCCTGAGGAAGGTAATGTTATTACCACACTGAGCTTGGGACAGTGAAGCAAAGAAAGGAATCTGACTGATTATAGCTAATACGGAGATGGAAAGTGGATATGTCTGTCTCCTAAGACCATCCTCCTTAGCTAGAGGGGAGCATCCGTTGTCCTGCAAGCCACACACTTCCACCCTGATAATGACTGTACCATTCCACTTCAGCTTCTCGTATCTGCCTTCTCTTCTCTATTCTATGGGAAAGGGGTTGACGAGGAATCTCACATCATCTAAAATCTCTTTAAAAATTGCCCCTCTTATAGCCATTTCCGAGATTCGCTGCTCAGACTCTGCCCCCATGGTTGTGACCTAAGAACTTTGCATTGTAACCCTGCTTCTTGCTCAGTATTTCACTTACTCTGCTTGTTACTAGCTCTCAAGGTATGTTGTGCATAGAAAGAACGTGGAATAAATTGCTAAATGTAGAGGAGAAGGGACAAAAAAGCAAAACAAAACTGCTTGATAAGAGAGTATCACGTCACAGTCAAAGGTGTGGACACAGACATATTAGCTGTTCATCTGACTGCTACGATTTTCTCCTAGGTGTGGAACTCAGTTGCATTTCCAGCCTCCCCTGTGGTCAGGTTGTTCCTGTGACTGATGGAAGCTGATTCCACCTGGACCTCCCCATCAATCCTGCATCCTGTGCCCACCCCCATGCCTGCTGGATGCTGATGCTCATGGCAACTCCGCAAGATTGTGGTGAGTTTCTTCATTGTGTGTTGATGATGTCAGATCTCACGAGCCTGTGTCCATGAATGTCTGGAGCACAGGATGCCTCCCCATCCCCAATCTTCACTACTAGTGAGTAAAAAACTCTATATTGCATTCTGTATGTGTTATTGCATTAAGCCACTGGTGTTTTCAAATCTAGCCCAAATATTTAAGGAGAAACATGTGGAGATCAATTCAGCCTGGCAGCAGGTCCTTGTAGCTGTGCAGACTGACCTCCTGTGGGCCTTACCTGGTATGAAAGGGGGGATGTGCAATGCAGGTGTATCTTTCCTCCTGGGTTTCTTTTGGTCAGATTCAACATTCAGGGTGGTCTGCACATTCTTCCCCTTTCTTGGTTTCTTTTTGAGGTCACAGTCCTTAATAAACTGATCTGAAAGATCATCTGGTATTGAAGAGAAAAGGGAGGAAAGGTGAGTAAGTGTTGAGCCAGAAATTGGTTAGTTTCTCATTGTAAGTGATGCTTGTGACAGGTCAATTGGTCTGAAACAGAATTGCTTATGTTTAGCTTTTTAATTGAATAGACTTGCATGTGTTTGTATAGTAGAAAGGAAAATTAAAATTTTGTAAAACTTAAGAGAGGAGGTTGGAGAAGTGGCTCAGTGATTAAGATCACTGGCTGCTGTTACAGAGGATTTGTGTTCTATTCCCAGCACCCACATGGAGGCTAATAACCATTCATAATTCCGGTTCCAGGGGATCTGATACCCTCTTCTGACTTCTGTGGGCATTGCATGACATGGGTGGGTATACTTACATACATGCAGGTAATATATTCTTACACATAAAAAAGAAAAATAATAGTTAAAAAACAAACAACAACAAAAAACAAAAGAGAAATCAGATGGATTACCAAGGAGGCAGGGACAGAGAGAAGAATATGACCTGGCAAACAGGATGAATTAGAACTGAGATTCTGAAAGGAAAGTAGGTCCAAATGTTGTCTTGTTTGTTCTCCTGACAGATCCAGTGGCTAGAGGGACTTCCCCCTGGTCCTGGAATGTCTTACTAGAGTGCTCAGTGAATCCCTCACTAGCCTTAACTCTGTGGCCAGCTCATCATCCTGGAAAAGCCACAGGTAGGTTTTACCATTCACCTTTTGTCTGCCCTCTGATTTGCAACTCTGCTCTTCACCCATCCTTACTCTAGTCTTATTTCTGATTTCTTCAATTTTCGTAGCCCCTTACTGATTTCATGAGACCCTTTAAAGCCCATCTTCTACCTCACATCATCAGAGGGTCTCATGGAAATGACTCTGATCCAATCACTTGGCCCCAGAAAAGCTTTGTCTAGGCATACCTTATACCCTGGCAGCTTTATCTGCTCTGCTGTCCTTTGCATTTCCCTGGCACTGTTCAAAGCCTAGTTCAGTGCCCTGAGATGGCAGAACAGTTATCATGGAGCTAAAGATCATGCACTTCAGGAATTTCATTCTTAATTGCCTCTTTCTCCAATAGATGCATGTTGAATGGGAGTTTAGATCTTGATTTGTTGATTTTAAGACGTAAAGATTTAACTTCTATAAACTTTAAAATATTTTGTTTATTTTTATTTTATGTGTATGAGTATATTGCCTGAATGTATGTAAGTATACCCTGGAACTGGAGTTACAGATGCTTATTAGCCACCTTGTGGGTGCAAGAATTGAACCTGGGTCCTCTGTAAGAATAGTCAGTGCTCTTAGCCACTGAGCCATCTCTCCAGTCACAGAAATGTTAGTATTATCTCAATCTTTTAGTGCGGATGATATTAGATCATTGTGTGCATGTGTGCGGTACATTTGATATGTTTCATGTGCTCAGTAAATGGTCTGCTGTGCCACTGCTCAGCTCCTGAGCAGAAAGCTCCATCTTTGTCAGTCTTTCTCTGCTAACTCCAGCTTGGTTTGCCCTTTCTCATTTTCTGGATATTAACAGCACTGTTGTTCAGGTGACACTTTAAAGGATGATGTAGCCATTTTTTTTGGCATATGCCTTCTCTACCCTCTTTAATGACATTATCTTGCCATTCTGCTCTTAACAACCATGAATAAATTGTTCTGAATATGTGCTTGAAATGAATGGATTCTGACATACTTAAAGAGCTGTTCTGTTAGGATTCATTGAAGCCACAAAACAATGAAACTGTATGTATTCTCAACTGCAGACCTAGACAGTCTGGGACCATCTAGAAATATGACTGAATATGGGGAATTCAGAGGTTAACTTAATCTTTCAGTACCTCTGTCCCCCCCCCTTCTTCTTTTTGTCTTTTTATAAAATCACATTTTATTAATTCTTTGAGAATTTCATATAATGTATTTTGATCATATTGACTTTCCCTCCTCCATCTCTCCTCAGATTCACTCCTACACAACTATTGCCACCCAACTTCATGTCTTCTTTTGCCTAGAAGATTTTGATATCATCCAATCATCTCAGCATAATCAACACAGGCCAAGAACCTGTAGCTAGATAGGTTACAGGCCCTAGGGGAGATCGAGTACTATTATTCTGCTGAAAAGACACAGTATTAAACAGACTCCTAATGACTGATGGTTAAACCCATAGATTGGTGAATTTCTCAAAGCTCATTAGAGAAACTTCACACTGAACTATGTGAAGTTTATATACACAGGAAAAGGAGGTGAGGCATTACTAGTTTTGCTCCGGCATTTGGACTATCCCAACAAATGTGCTTTGCCAGTTGTTCAATATGAGTTCCATTCCGAACAAATTATTTCATTTAGTCCACACACGAAGCCTGCAGATAGCCTGCAATCACCCCTCTTTGCAGATGTGGCCAGGTAAAAGGGTGAGAGGTTCACTGCTGACAGGACAAGCTTGGGGTGGGGGGTCTTGGAGCTTCATCTCATAAAACTCAGCTGAAAATGTAAGTCTTAAAATGTGTTACCACATAGTGGTTAGCAGACCTCCCTACCCCATAATATACACACAATAGGTATTGGTTGAATGATGTTCTTAGCATGAGCGCTGCCCAGCTGTGGGTTTCCTGGAGGCACAGCCTGAATCTGGGCCTGCCAAACACAAGGTGCCTGTCACCTCACAGTACAGAGAGCAAGACATGTGTCTCAATTTTGACTTTCACTTCAATTGTACTTTTCCCTATTTTTTGCAGAAATCCTGAACATAAAATATCTTGAAGGCAATAGAGGAGAGAGGAGAGTACTGGAGTCATAACCACGCGGGTCATTAACAAAGGCTATGAATATGCAAAACGCCCATCAATCAAAAGTCTGAGTGTCTCATTTTTAGAAATGGGTAGAGGCAGAAATGTTTCTGGTATTTTCATTACAAAGGTTATGCAAAAAGTCAGTTCTGGAAAGGAAACAGATTGACAATAAAGAGAAAAAGCCTATTTAAAATTCCATCTTGATAGGCAAAGAGAGATATTTGACATATTTTATTGGCTCTGCACATGGGGTTTAAGTGTGCTGGAAAATACTGGAAACAAGCTATATTGCCACATGCCATTTATTGCCTCAAAAATGCTCTGCCTGGGACTCTGTCGGATCCAAAAAAAGAGGACAATGCCTCTCTGTGTTTCTCTCTGTCTCTCTCACTCTAATGAACTTCTCTCTAGTGCTTCAGCTAATATTTACATGGCAGACCCCAAGACCCCATGGCTATTTGCCTGTCCATCTGGTACTGGCTGTCACCAGAAGGCACAGGCTATAGGGTTTCAGGGGGCCTCTCTCTGACTTTCCTGAGAACAGTAGAGCTGAGAGCCCTCCTGTGACAGACATGATAGATATGCTCAAGGAGGCATTTACCCAAGTGGCTGCAGCGAGGATCAAGCTTGTCCAATCTGTCTTCTGAAAGGTCCAGGGGCTGCACTGGCTCGGTAGTCACCATCTCAGTGGACATCCTCAATGGATAATGGTTGTGTGTGTTTCTTTTCCAGCCCTGAAGAAGTTTAAGAAACAATATACAGGTATGCCTGCATTCACGTGTTTATTCAATGAATGGATTTAGAGAGTACTTTTTATGCTCCCAGCTCAATCTTGTTTCTCAAGTCTGTTTTTTATACTTAGCTGCTAAATCTGAAATGTAAGCCAAAATCAAATATCACACACACACACACACACACACACACACACACACACACACACACACACACGCACGCACACACGCACACACGCATATGCGCATGCACACACACACGCACACAGGCAATGCTATATATCAAATGATCATTATTTGCCTACTTAGGAGTTCAAAATTAGATACTTATTAAGTCTGAACTAGAAATGAGTTGGCTAAGAGTTAACGGAGTATCTCGAGCAAACATAATGTGTATTTCCTCTGTTGAGTTCTGGAAGGTATGTCTACATCACAGAGGAGGAAACAGAAGCTCTCCAAGTCCACTTAATTTGTGTAGTCATACATCTCTTCATCAAGCTTAGATCAAAATCCAGTCCCACAGAGTTCTAGGCACTTGAGTCCTTTAAAAATAAAATGAATCCTCTGAACCCAAAGTTAACCTGACTCCTAGTTTTCCATCATTATACCTTATGATTATAAAATAATCCAACTGCCTCCTTATGCAATGCGGGTAGCAGGTACATGGAGCAGGAAAACTGGGTCTCAGTGAATCATTCTTATTTTCCCCCTAAGGATTCCTGACAAGAGATCAAATCTCTTTCTATCCTCATGTCCTATCTTTTCTGGAACACAAACCCACTGAGGTTTCATGGGTATTGGTTACAGCCCCTTCCCGGAGGAGTGGAAATCTAGCAAGGACAGATAAGAAATACATTCCTGAGATTCCTAGGAACAGATCCTGCATTGGAGGAATTAGTCTGTTTTTTTGAGTTCCTTTCTGATAGTTTACCGCTGGTGTCCTACAGTAGTAAGGGTGAGGTCTAGGGGAGACATGAGGAGGGTTAAAATGACCAGGTCCCTCCTCCCGTCATGCAAGTCCTGGGCTGCAACATGCAGAGGAAATGCAGACCAGCCACAAGGCCCTTCTAACCTCTCAGAATGGCTTAACTCTGTCACCTTTGAAGTCTTTGAAGACTTAAGTTGCTGTTGTCTAGAAAGGCTAAGGGAGGGATTCTCTCCCATGAACTGAGATCATTGCAGAGCAGATGGGCCATTAGCTGATCGCCTGAGCCTGGCTTTTAGTGTCATCCCTAGTAGACTGATTGTATAAGTGGCTTCAGCAGAAATCAATTCAGACCATTGTCTTTAGTGTATATGAAGATAGTGCCAACTCCCCTGAACCATAAGTATGCTATAACGTCCAGCAGACTAGCTCCCTGCCCCAGCATTTGTAAAAAGGATAAGATCCCCTGGGAGTGGGCTTCATGCTGAGGTCTCCAGGAAAAGTGGCAGCTTCAAACATGGTCCTATTTAACTGATCTTCCTCTTCTCTAAGGAATCTTGAACCCAGTCACAGATGTGCTGAAAACCACATGGGGAATCTGCTCAAAATATCCATCCTCTAAAAGAAGAAACCAAAGTTCAGAGCATTTACACTGACATCCGTTAGTCATACGCTCACCATCAGAGTTATTATAGAGACTCAGGCCCCTACCGTGCACTCGTGGTCCTAATCTGAATATCCTCCTTGTCAATCTAAAGCAAGCTGCTCCTTCCTTGTGCTGGAATCACATGTTCTATGTGTCTAGTAGCTAGTTATTTAATTGAACATATGTTTTCCAGTCAAAAAGACTTAGTTTGAATCTTGAAACTTTATCTAAAAATCCACATGACACTGATGAAAGTACTACAAAATACTGATGTAGTGAGGATAAATTGAGGTCAAATGCAAAATAATAATATTGGATCACCACCTAGAAACTATTATTGCTATAGTAAAATTTACGAAGACTAGTTTCTTAGAGCTGACCCCATCAACTGACGTCCAGAAACACAGGCCCTTTCTGCACCCACCTGCTTACATTAAATTTTCTTATCTATAAGTTAGAAGTAATAACACCTCACCCATAGAGTTCCTGTGAAGATGAAGTTGGATTGCCTGATGTTTAACACACTGGCACTTCACAACGGCACCACTGTCCATCCCATGCTACACAATTTGCTGATGAGGACCAGCTGTGTAACTGGGTAATCCTAAGAAACAATTGAAACTCATTTTCATCCAGATGCTGAGCCCGGGGAAGACCAGCCTTCATCTGAGATAAGCAGTTTCCTCAGTATTAGACCACAGAAAGAGTAATCTCCCATGGCTGGTGAATTTCACAGAATCAGCTCAAGATGTTAGAAGCTCCTGGACAGGCTGGGGCAATTAACATTCATTATAAATCTGACAAGCACTCCTCCCGAAGATGAGTCACACTGCTTTGTCTTTAGAAAAAGCAACACTCTTGAACCAGTGTGATCAAAAGCACAGCTGTGGTGGACTAGGAGACTGTGAGGTGGGAGGGGCTGTGAAGCAGTTTTCAGATCTGGGAATTTACAGTACAATAATATCAACAATGTTCGTCAGGCATGTGTTTTGCCCAGGGGATTACAAGATCCTTTAATCTTGGATGACATCATCATGACTTTCCTGCCAGAAAATCTTCAAACAAAAGAATGAACAAGTGTGTGGCAGGAGAGCTGTTTGGAGCTTAGTGCTGTCTTACTGATCTGTGTCACTATACTCACTGCCTGTTGAGTTGTCCAGATGGGATGACCTGTCTCCACCACCTTCTCCATTTCCATCCTCAGAGGAAAGGGAGCTTTTTATGAGACCACCATGGTAAGAGTGTGTCTAATTCCTGTTCCCCACTCTACCCATGCATTCCCTCTTTAATTCAATCTGTGCCCCAGGCAGGCTTCATAAGGACACTGTGCTTGTCATGATGCCTGGGGAAGCTTTTATCACCTTCCTCATCTGCTCCCTGTAATCTGGGAAATTTCTGAGGCTCCACTTCTTTTCTTCAAACCTAAATATTTGGTCCTCTGAGTGCTGAGATTCCAACTCTAAAGCTAAGGCTTTCAGATGAGCTTGTTAATAGAGACCTCACTTGGGATGTTTCATAGACTGTGTCTAGTCAAATACTTTGTGACTCCTCTGTCAGTTCTTTGCCTTGTGCTGGCTTAGCATGGTCTTTAAATCTAACACTCACTCAGTAATGACCTGTACTCTTCTGTGAGTCTCAATATTGGCCCACCCACCCTCACTGAAGCCCAATGTGTTATAGAAATCAGGACATTTTCACCATGGAAGATGCCCAGAAGGACATCGGGGAGCCCCAGCAGGCTTGCACATTATTTCTATATCCAGATGTGAATATTCACAATCAAAGATGCAACGCCAGACTGCATGAAGAGTTGAATCTTTTCAGGTCAGGTTTTATACTGAGTTTATACAGAGCTTCCTAACAATAGGAACAACCCCTTCACTCCTTCACTTTTCACACTTCTCAACTAGAGAATAAGAGACTGTGGATCTGAACTGTTTTGTTGTTGGTTGTTTATGAGAATGTGGGTGGTCTGAGGAGCATTGTGCTTTAGGCCACGGGATGTAATTTCAGGGTTTGAGGGAGATTTTCAAGACTCCAGATGCCAAAACCTTGCAACTTTTTTCCCAACCCTTTTTACATGGTATACACACCTTTCTCTTCACAAAAATACTTATAAATCCAAATACTACTGACAGAGATCTATAACTGATGCCATAGAGTACAGCCAGGGCTGACAACAACTGTCAGTTAATGTCTGAGAACAAAACCAGAGGACTGAGGGGCTACACGCCTGGGAAGGAATCCCATTGAGCTGCAGAAGGGCCAGTGGGCAGTGCATCAGCGCAGCATAAGGAAACCTGAGCCCACAGCTTGCTGAGGCCAGTCTCCACTTACCAAGGCTACTTCTTATTTCAAGAGGACAGTAGTGCTATCTCAACAGCTCAGTTTGAAGTCTGAAGCTGGGTTAACCACTTTGCCTTTTCTCTTAAGAATATAAGAATATGCAGGTTAACTTATGGGCAGAAAAACAGGTCCCTTCCGCCCCCATCCGGCAGGACTGTGAGCCTTTGATGCTGAGAGGCAGCCAGAAGCAGAGGCAACATTCAGCTACTTGTCCCACTCTCTAGATGGGAACTGTGTTCTCCTGCAATGTTAGCTTTCACATCCGCACTTGCCCTTAGCCAAAAGGCAAAAAAGCAGTAGCTTTCACATCTGTGACGTGGGGGTGTCAGAGGCTGTTCCTGAGGGCTGTTGAGAGTCTTAGTCAATACCTGTGTAGCACCTGGCCTAGGACCCCTGGACGCTCTGGCCCTTTCATGAGTAGAGACCCCTTGTTTGCTCTCCTGGTCCTGGTGATGACAATACCTGTATTTAAATTCATCTAAATGGTTGTCACACTCATTTCATCCCATCTCCGGCCTTTTCTGACATTGCTAATGAGATAGAGACTGCAAGGCACAAACCAAAGGCAAAGCCTGAGGAACGATTTTCAGAGTGGGTAGACACTTAGCAATATAACATTCGAAAGTACCCTAAACAATTAGGTCTAGCTCTGTTTGATGCAGTGAAAACTTTGAAAGATTATATCCATAGCCCAGTGTAATATCTGCTTATCAGTCCCTCTGGCTGTTTGTAATTAATATCTTTTGCCAATCCTCTTTGGAAACTGAGGGTTGAATTCAGATCCCAAAGTAATACATATTGAAATAAAAGTTTTTCATTTAGAAGACATAAATCTGCTGTACTCCTCAAGGAGTGATTTTGACTTGAAGTTAGAGGTAGAGGTATACATGACTTTGACCAGCCGTGAAAGGGGTAACTGGCCTTGCTGTGCGAGCATGCAGATATTCCACGTTCATCTCTAAATCTCTCCATTTTGTTTGTGAAGGCATGTGCTCTCACAGAACTCAGGACCCCCACCACCCTTGGAAAACTGATGTGGAGACTTTGCCCCATGTAGTAGCTGCAGTTTAGCCTTGCTCGGTAAAGACCAACCCCAGGGCCACCAGCACAACCTGTTTTCTGCCATCAGTCACTAAGAAACTGTAAGGTACTAGAAACTTGGTTTTCTCACCACAAAAGTTCCTGGGGTAAAAATTCAAAGCACTTACCAATCAGTGCAGGCACTGAGCTGAGAAGGAGCTTGGAGGGAGCGCTTCTTAACAGGCCGGGGCTGGGCAGCTGCTCTGCAGCAGTGGCTGCTGCTGCCCTGCTCCAGCTCCTCTTATCTAGGGACCAGCTGCTGTGGTTGCCATGGGGATGCTCTGCTTCTCAGGCGCTGGGACAAGTGGGATGGAGAGGGAGGAGAACTAACTTGGTCACTCCTGTTTTCTGCAATAATAATAGTATATGATAAATATCCAACAATAATAGTATATGATAAATATCCAACAATAATAGTATATGATAAATATCCAACAATAATTGTATATGATAAATATCCAACACGCAGAGTCTGCTTTGAGTTCTTAGCTTGAATATCGAGATCAAGGAAATCTAGGCAAATCAGCTCAATCCTCAAATTCTCCTAAAATTCAACAGTAGGTTTAAAACCTTTCTTGGGAAGGGGCGCTTGTATGGCAAGTATTTAAACTGAAATACACAGGTTAGGCAGTTGGTCACAGAGTTACTGCAAACAACACTCAGGTTGATTTGAGTCGAAGTTCAGAGCAATTTTTAGCCACTCCTGCTGTCTCTTAGAATAATATGATGCGACAAGAAATAATGACAGTGTCACTAGCTAACATTTATGGATGTTAATATTCCTGTGTACCAGCTGCTCTTCACAATGCTTTGTACATAATCAACTTATTTAATCCTCATATCAACCTGGAGAGGTGAGAGTTGTAATAACCCCCATTGTAACACAAGTAGGCTGAAGCGTAGAGTGGTCAGATCACCTGCCCAAGGTCTTAACACTGAGAAACAGCAAGGGGAGAGCTTGAATGTTGCAGCTGAATGCTATGCCTGTGCCCTTAACCGCTTTGTAATACTGTACATCAACAACACAGAGCAAAAGAGAGCAGCCCATGACCATGTAGTTGGAAGAACGAGGCCAGGAAAACAGCTTCCTCTCAAAGGAACTAAATCAAAAGCTCCAGCACGTGCATGCCACCACATACTTGTGGAGAGGAAGGGTCTACATGCCATGTCAGATCAGGGTGAACCTTCTGTGTGATTGGAGGAGCAGCAGTTTGACTGCTAGATGGGCACAAAGAGCGTTGAAGTCAGGCTGGGAGATCAGTTTGGGTAGATAGACAGGAAGGACTTTTGACCCCTACAGCAGCCAAGAGTCATCACCCAGGGATGCTTAGGAACCATTCACAGAAGCCATGCTATGATCACTATTCACATTGGTTCTTTACCTTCCCAGGGTGTCATACAGTATAGGTTTTGTGTGGCCTGGTCACTGGTAATGGCTGCTTGACATCCCTGTTTCACTTGCCAGCTTCCAAATAGCAGGGTTGGCGTGTGACGCTCTCAGCTTGAGACTGACCATTAGGGTTAGAATGGTATCCAGGCCACAGTCAGACCATCCAGGAGGGGCCTTCCTTGGCTGATGCCCTTTGCCAGACTCTGTTTGGAATTTCCTGGGAAAGGATGGAGGCTGCTGAAAGGTAATGTTCCTGCCGGGGAGGGAAGGCCATGATGCTGAGGGACAAGACAGTACCTGGAAACAGCCCTCTGCCTGTCATTGTGCCAGCAGCCTTGCTGGCCACTCTGGTCACGGCATGGCCACTCCAATGTGAGTGGAAAAGGTACACTTTCTTCCAAAATGTTAAAATTTTTAATTTTAAGTATCTTTCATATAATTGTAAATTAGCCTGCAGCTTTAAGAAATAATATAGAGGGAACCCCTGTTCCCCTTAATTTTCTCCCAATAGAAACATCTTGTCAAACTATATAATATACCATATGATGTTGATATAGTCATAGTCCAAACGTTTCCACCCAACACAGGCTCCCTCCCTGGGGCTTTATATAGGTATGCCCATCTCTCACCCACCCATTCCTTCACTGCCGATCTGCCCTATGCACCTGTAATTTTGTCACTTCAAAGGTGTGATGATCATGGAGTCCTGAAGTAGAACACCTTAGGGATTCATGTTTTTCATCCAGCATATTCTCCGGAGATTCGTCCTTGCCCACACAATCCATTTCTTTTTATTACTGAATTGTATTCTGTGGTAGGAATCAGTGTGTTTTGTCATTCACCTATTGAAGAATGTGGTTGTTCCAAGTGTTTGGCTATTACAAATAAAGCTGCTGTGAACATTTGTGTAGAGGATTTTGTATGAACAAAATCTCTTGTTTCTTTTGGATGAATGCCCAGAAGTGTAATTTCTGGCAATCAAATGTTTAATTTTACGACATCATATATAGCAGCTGTACCGTTTCCCAGTCCCTCTAGTAATGTGTGGAAGCTCTGGTTTCTCCGTACATTTACTCGCTCTGTGTTGGCACTGTTTCTAAACATTGTTCTTACAGTTATGTAGTGATATGTCATTGTGATTTTAATTTGCTTTCCCTAAAAGACAATGATATTAAATGTATTTTCACAGGCTTACTTGTCACCTATGTGTTTTACTTTTGAAATGTCTCTGTGTCTTTATTCATTTTCTAATTGGACTGGATTTTTTTATTGTTAAATTTTCAAAATTCTTTACATATTCTAAATACTATGTCCTTAATTAGGAATTTAGTTTACAAATATTTGCTCTTTATTTGTGGCTTCTCTTTTTGACCTCCCAGAGTCCTTAACACAGGAAAGAGTTTTTCTATATTATTTCATTTGTTTGCTTTTATGTGTATGAGTATTTTACCTGCTTTTATGTAAGTGCACCCATGTATATAATGCCCATAGAGGTCAGAAGAGGGAGAAGATGGCTTGGAACTGGAGTTGTATATGGTTATTAGCTGTCATGCGGGTGCTGGAAACTGGGTCGTCTACAAGAGCAGTCAGTGCTCTTAACCACTGAGCCATTTCTCTAGCTCCAGACTTAATTTTCTTTTTCCAAAGTCAAATTTATCAGTATAACTTAAAAGTATAAGTAGTTAAAATATTTTGTAGGCTTTTCAGAACTGAATATGTGATTATAAGGTGTTTCAGCCTATAGATTTTTATAAATGCCTTAATCATTTCTTTTTCCATGGATAAATGGAGCATTTTTCAAAAAGGAGAGCATGAATTTCCTCCTCTCTTTGGATAGGTGCGTGTACTTCTCTGAGTTCAAGTTGGTGCTGCTGTGGATTTTTTCCCCAGGACATTCATTCCCTTTAATTGATCATGTCCCACCAGCTTTTAAGACACATAAACAGCAACTGAGATGGCAGATGGTAATGTGAGTATATGCCTTGGAGAGCTCTAAATAACAACCATATCTGTGTAGTGGTGAAGTCACAGACCCTTGGCCTACCGACTCCAGTGTAAGTGCAGGGAGCCCTGTGTCAGTAACATGATTTGTAGAGCTTAAATCCTCTGATGTATGGTTGAAGCTTCTGCCTTCACTCTTGATGGGTGCCTAATGCTAACTAGCTTTAAATGAATGTATTTTCATTTTAATCACAAATATTCTGTCTTTATGAGGAGACCCATCATGGTAATACACACTTCCAAATGAGTTATTTCAGTCACTATCCTATGAAATGGCCACTTAAAACACTTGTGTTTCAAAATTCACCTAGGGAAGTTTCTATATGGATGGATGATGGGGCTGTGTATCTGTGTGTGTGTGTGTGTGTGTGTGTGTGTGTGTGTGTGTATGTGGAGAGAGAGAGAGAGAGAGAGAGAGAGAGAGAGAGAGAGAGAACTGAATATCTACAGGCTAGATTGATCCCAGAAATCTTACTTGTGTTTGCTTTTCTCCACAAGCCTCTGAGGGAATTAGCTGCCTCAAATCAATATCTTCTGGTAAATAAGTGTTTATATCTTTGCTTTGGGAAGCTTTGAAGACAATTTAACTCTTGGTAAAAAGGGGCTTTTGAATTAAGTATAAGAAAATCAGGTATCATCTACTGTAATTTCATTGCAATAAGAGCATACAACATTTAATCTTCAGAATTCCTTTCAACTGAACAGGTTTATGTATCTACCACCACAGTTCAGAAACTGACTATTTTCTTTTTCTTTTCGTTTTTTCACATGTTCAAAAATTTAATTCACATGCAACATTTCAGTTCCATGAATTGTTTAAGCAAATGTGCCTACATATTTCTGCCTCTGCTTCAAAAATCAAAACCCAAGGACTGGGAAGCAGCACGGAGAGAATATTCTAGAATGATAAATTTCTGGCTATTTGTGGGTTCTTTCTTAAAAAGGAAATAATCAGTGGTGGCTCCTGGCTTTTCCTTGTTGGATTTCAGCCCATCAAACCCTGGCTGGCAGAATCAAGAAGAAACTTCTATTCAGTTTTTTTTTTTTTTTTTTTTTTATCAGGTTTCAAAACCTGAGCAAAGCACAGCTTTTAACTAAAATGACCCCAAGTAGAGGTCAGCTCTGCTGTTTTGGAAGAAAAGTATCTTTTTAAAAGTTTTTAGTGGAATTTTTGTGTATTTCATACAAAAATCATCTTTATACCCCTTACCCCTTTGGCACCTCCCAGAGCCCCCCCAATGGAGTTTATACATTCTTTCATTTGTGTTAAGGCCTATCATGTAAAGTTAGCATCCCCAGATGTCCCTCAGTGCAAGTTCATCCACTGGGATCTAGTCTGTCTATCCTGTCTCTCCCTTTAAGAAGATCAGCATTTCCTCACCTAGCCGTAATCAACCCCCAATAATTCTTTGAATAAGATTGGGGCTCACTGTTCACTTCGACACTGAGTATTTTCAACAATGCATGTCTCCCGCCTACTGTTCTTGTAGTTACAGACCCTCCTGCCATTCCCCCAACCTCCATGGCATCTGTGAAACCACTAATCAGTCCTACTATCATAATTCTGTCACATCAAGAATGTCATGTCAGCAAAGTCATATGTATGCAACCTTGGTTTAGGCTTTAGTTTGCTCAATGTAATTCTTAGGAATTAATTCAGATTGTTACATGAGGGGCTGGAGACATGGCTCAGTGGTTAAGAGCACAGGCTGCTCTTACAGAGGACCCAGGTTTGTTTTCTAGCACACATGGCAGCTAACAACTGTCTGTGACTCCAGTTCCAGGGGATCTGATGTCCTCTTCTGGCCACCATGGTCACTGCACGTATGCAAAACACTTAAACACCTGAGGGAGAATACTCATATACATAAAAAATAAAATAATAAAAAATTTAAAAGATTGTTAGATTATTAATAGTCCGTTTAGTTTAAATTTTTATGTAGTGTGTGTGTGTGTGTGTGTGTGTGTGTGTGTGTGTGTATCTGTGTGTCTGCATCTGTGTTTTTGTCTGTGTGTGTGTGTGTGTGTTTGCTGCAGCATACCCGTGGAGGTCAGAGGACAGTTTTTAAGAGTTAGTTCTCTCCTTCCACCATGTTGGTCCAGGGGATCAAATACAGGTTGCCAAGCTTGGTTGCAGGTACCTTTACCAGCTACACCATCTCACTGGTCCTAGTTCATCTCTTCTCATGGTTGAGAAATAATCCATGGAACACAGATCGTCTGGCCAACTGAATGACATTTGGGCTAATGTAAGTTTTATGTGTTGCAAAGGAAAGTGCTAGGAGCAACTGTGTATACATTTTTAGGTGAATGCAAGTTTTAATTTCTCTTGGATAGGTGTCCCAAAGTGTACTTGCTGATCCATGTATCAACTGCATGTTTAATTTTATAAGAAAGAAACCATCAAACTATTTTCCAAAGTGGTTAGGCTGATTTTCATTCCCATTCTGGTGTGTGAGTGACCCACTCTCTGAATCTTCACCAGCACTTGGTGTTATCATTATTTTTATTTTAGCTATTCTGACAGGTGTGAAATAGTATCTCACTAAATTCTTTTTTTTCAAAAAAATATTATTTTATTTTTGTTTTATATGTATGTGTGCATTGCCTGCATGTATTTAAGTGTACCTCTGTCAGGTAATCCCTGTAGAGGTCAGAAGAAGGTATAGGATTCCCCTGGAACTGGAGTTACAGATGGTTGTTAGCTGCTATGTGGGTGCTGGGATTCAAACCCAGGTATTCTGCAAAAACAACCAGTGCTCTTAATTGCTGAGCCATCTCTCCAGCCCCCTTGCTCAATTCTTAATTTGCATTTGGCTAAATGATATTTAACATGTTTCATGTTTGTTTAGCATTATTTGTATATTCTCTTCAGCAAAATGTCTCTTCATGTCACCTACCCATTTTTGTACAATCTTATCTGGACACAAGTCACACATATTTCATTTTTTTACAATTTAAAACATGAGTGATTATTATATGCCAGAAACTGGTTCTTACTTATTTCATGGCTATTTGTTTAAAAGTTCTAAAACTTTTACGAGATAGATCCTATCAATATCATCCCCCCTTATAGATGAAAAAGCAAGGCCCAAAGAGAGGCTTAGGACTTCATTGAGTTGTAGTACAGAAAACATGCAATTCCAGTTTTCTCCAGCTCTAAGCTACTGACCTTATAAATTGAGGCTGCTTGAGAGGTTAAGAATGGATATGAATTTGGGAAATCCTAACTTTCAAGATGACACAAGGAAACCTCTTTCTAAGAAATTAGCTGTCCTTGCCCCTCAAGGTTGACTAAGTTCCAGGGGACTATGAGCATCTCTCAAAATGTCCTGCAACTGTGGTGATCACCTGTCCTCTTGATCAAGGAGGCCAAGGAGACCTCACGAAATGGACTTGAACCAGTGTCCAGTCTAAAAAAAGGAGGGTCAACACAGAGGAAACATTTCTTCCATGTTTCCAAGTGAAACCAGCCATGGCTGAGCAGGACCTTTGACTTATCTTCACATAGACGGAACTGGTAAAAGAAAGGAACCAGGAGCTCTCCCCAAGCCAAAGACTAAAGTGATCAATATGAATCTTTAAGAGTACATGTGTATAGCTAAATACTACATAACAAAAAACAATGACAGACAGGAGATACTTTCCTTGCAGTTGTTGGCCAGGGTGGCCTAAGAGACTCCCAGACAGTAACCCAGCATAGAACTGGGAACATGAACAGTAGACCCCAATCTTATCTAAAGGAATATTGGCAACTGATTGCTGCTAGATGAGGAAAAGCTGATCTTCCTAAAACAAGGAACTACAGATAGGCTGACTATTCTCAGCAGATGAACAAGCACTGAGAAATGGCTGGGGGCACTGACAACACAGTGGATAGTAACAGGGATGACAGAGTATATGGGCTCCAGTCAGGGGAGGGGCATGGGAGGGTGTCACTTGGGATGTGGGTATATAGATGAATAAGATTGTTTGGGATGTTCTATATGAAATACACACCAAAAAAAACAACAAATAAAAAAGTGAATTATATTTGAGGAAGAAGCATAAAAATTTGCTTCATGTTCATTAGTAGATGTGAAAAACATTACTGTTGAAATCTACCTGATGACTTTATATCCGTGCTGAGGTGCCAATGATCTCAGAAAGTAACCTACTGTGACTAGTAGTAATCAGATATATAGAGATTAGAGATGCATGTGCAAACATCTAAGTGTTAGAAGCATTAAAAATGAATTTTTCTGTATGAAACAGTATATTTTAATAATGAAATGGAGATCATTTTTAAAGGTTAAAATCTCATTCAATTTTATGTCTTATAGGGTTTATACTGAGTACAATATTGTATAACTGTATTAATTCAATTGTAAACCCAAAAATTTACAGCCAATTCTGAAAGAGATGCATCTTAGCTCTGGAAATTGTTATTGAATATATTAATGCTGTTGTAATGAGATGCTTCTTCTAATTATGTGGTTATTAAATAATTTTAAAAAGTTAGCTCTCCTTTCTTGTTCCTTGATGGGTTCTATCAGAGTATACCAGTGTAGGGGATTCTGCTGTAATTTGAAAGGTTCACCCCAAGTCAGATACAGAGGCTGACAAATTGTGGCCTCAAAGAACAGAGAGGGAGTCTCATTATTACACAGAGAGTGAAGTGGTTGTTGTCTCTTCTTGTTTTTGGTTCCTAAAGGCTAACTTGGTGTTGTTCCTGGTGTTAGGTAGTTAGCATGAATAAGGCATGGTGCTGTTCTTTTCAGAGCCCTTCATCTAGGAGGGATGGGGATGCAGATGTGGAAAGATTATGGTTACTGTGGCAGAATGGAGCCAAGGATTTCGAGAGAGTAGAACAAAAGCAAGAATCTATTACTGAGGAGATTAGTGGGAACAATATATTGTTTAAAGGAGAGAGCTTTGTGTAGAAGAAAGAGAAAAGTATAGGCTGAGAAACAATAGCATGTCCATTCATTCACCTTCCATCTACCCACCCAGGCAACCAAATGAAGTGTGAGGAATTCCATACGGGCAGTATGAGGCAAGGCAGCAGGGTCTTACAACCTCCAAGTCCATCACATGGAAGGTGGCGGGGAGGTGGCCAAGCACAGCCAACTTAAGACTGGAAGAGCACAACAGCTATTTGCAGTCCCTTCTAAGAAAGGGAAAAGGATCCCCATCTTTCGGCAGCAGCAGTGCTCATGGTCTGAACACCACCAACATTTAAACACACATTTGAATGATGTCTGATATTTTTATCTTGATAATAGCATCTCACTAGGATTGTGGGAGAATCTCTTCTAAATCACATGGACTGTTCTCTGATATTGCCTGTCAGACTGAATGTCTTGAAGGACAGCTGCCGGGGCCAGACACTGGCGCCTTCTGCTGCTTACCTGGGCATTTGATCTGGAGTGGGGATCCATTTCCCACCCATCCCAACTCTGCCATATGCCTCCTCCTTGGTTTCTCTCAAGTCTTGCCACAGAATCAATGACATATCCTGTTCTACAACAATGTGTTTCTTTCTGGGCTCCTGGTCTGTGTTAGTTTGATTATCCCATAAGGATCCAAAACCTATGGGGCCAGAGTCACACAGACCTTGATGACTCTGATTCAAAGGGTCACAGCTGCTGTGACCTAGCTGCTTCTTATGAAGTCCTCAGTCCTGCATCTTGCTAATGTTCTGGTTAGTGATTATTACAACCCCACTTGGTGTATGTTCTCACATCATGTTACGAATGTAACACCTGATTTTCTGAGACATAGGTCCTGGCAAAGCCCAGGTGTCTCCTCTCTGGGGTCAGTGTCTCCCTTTGTCTCACTCTATGGTGAGCACCTTTCCTCAGCTGTCAGCATTCACTCTCTTCCACCCTCAGGCACTGATGAAACGGATCTGGCCCATCATTTGATCACTCAGGAACGTGTTCTCATACCTGGACATCTGGCTTCTGTATAAAGGGTGATCACTTCTCAGGAGAGCAGCAAGGGAGCCTTGCAGCTTTTATTCAGTTACTCATCCAAAAGCTTGCTTGATTATTAATCCCGTCATGACTCCCTCAATCAGCACGTGCACGAAAGATAGGACATATGTGCCAAAAAACACAGTGACCGATGCAGCTCCGGGTGAGGAGAGGGTAGCCTGGCGATGTCTGGTCACTACTTATCTCCACAGCACCTGGGAAAGAAGAGGCCTGTGGGGAATGAACTTGCTGCTCTCTTGTCTTGCTTAATTCTTTCCAGATAAGCTATTAGAATTTCCAAATATAAGTTCCCTGGATTCTGAGAGAGCTTTACTACAGAGGCAGCTCAGTAAAGGGAACAAAGCTAATCCCCACCACATTGCCAAAGCCTATCAAATGTTGCCGCAAGTGTTCTTATAAGGACACCTTGTTGGAGAAAACCAGAGAGGGGATTGATGTCAGCTACCAGATGGTAAGAGCAGCAGACACGGCACCCGGGTTCTACAGGCTTCTGAATGTGGAGGGAGCGAGTACATATATCCTCCCAAAGGGCACGTAGAATTTTAAGGTATGTACAATGCACTTTAAAGCTTCTGTTGCTCAGGGAGCAGTAATTAGAAATGCTGGGTTATTGTGTTTGAATTGTGCTACAAAATATTAGTAATTAAGTTCATTAACTCTCTATGAACATAAGGAAAAGTGTTTAGTAAGATTTTTACAGTGTGGAAAAAATATTTTTAAATTTTAGGGTTTTTGCCTTTTTGGTTTCAACTGTTTGAAAAATGATACACAATTTAGGGATATGTGAAAGCAAATTTTAAACTCAGCATGAATTTAAAATAGCAGCTATAATTTCTGCACTTGATTTTAAGAAAATTACATGTCTTATATTACTGCACTTATAAAGCCTAGAGGACGCTCTCTTGCCTTTTGCCAGTGAGAAGGTCAGCTCCCCAGTTTCTGGCAATATTCTCTGTGCAGAGCTCTGGTCTGCTCCTCCAATATGTCCTGTGCTCCCTGGCCAGGCAGTGACAACTCTAGAGCACCCACATAGAGGGGCCCTGGTGCACTTTGGTCTGGAGGGGAGGTTAAAGAAGCTGTCTCTGAGTTTTAAAGTAAGCACATGATTTTCACTCAATCACATTTCTGTTGAGTTTGGATTCACTTTACAGAGAGAGACAAGCATTTCTTATCACTGCTCTGCTTCCAGAGGGGCTTTTCCTAGATGCCTACTGCAGCCCAGGAAAATGCAATGGTATCAGTTACCTTGACATCAGTTTTCAGCACTGACATCAACAATCAGGGCTTATCTGAGCTGATCCATCTTAACAACTTGGTCTACTTACTTCCTGAACAGATGAGACTCCTGGGGAGCCTGACCAAAGAGGATCCTCCCACTTTCCTGAAGATCTTCACTGAGTGAAAAATGTTCATGTCTTACAGGCAAGGGCAAGGACCGGGGTGTGGGACCCACAGCATCTTTTAAAAGGCCTTTTGAAGATGGTTTCCAGGGCAGGGGCACTAAAGGAGACACTGAAGCACTAGAAAACTAGTTATTAACACCTACCTTTTACCATTGTAAATTGCAAAGCGATTACAATAATAAATGTAAGAAAGAAAATAGTCCTTTAAAAGTATTAGAAGAAAACACAGGTATTTTATACCCCTTAACATAAAAAATAAAGCAGAGGACATGAAAACTGATAACTAAAATTTACAAACTGATATAAGTACATTAAACAAATCCAAAATTTAGGTTCTTTGCAACATATGTGACAAAGATTGGAAATCTTTAATCTAGAAAGAGTTCTTACATATCAAATAGAGAGGTAATTTCCCTCCTGAAAGATTAAATATACAAATGGCCTCATCATGTTTGAAAATAGAGCTCCAGCCATCCATCTTGAGAAAGTGGATCTGCTCCAAAAAAATCAAGACCTAGTCATCTTCCCTGATTTTTTCCCACTTTCACCTCAAGTCAACCAGAAAAAAGTCAAAGTGTTATAAACCAATCAGATGGGATGCTTTGCTTCTGGTTAGCTTGCCTCCAGCTTCCCTATGTCAGTGTACATCTCTGAGTACACTTATAGGCCTTCCTTCCACTTATTTTTATTATAAAGTTCTCCCATTCCATGACTTACCTTTGAGCCTGACAAACACATATGATGACATCTGACTCCCTTATGACAGTCAGTTCCGAATGGGAACTCTCTGCCAAATCTCCTGTGGGTTGATCTTGTTTACTCTGAAACATGTACTTCACAGAACTTCATAGAAAAATGAGTAATGCTTGGTTACCTAGCAGAACTACAAAGTAAGACTATTGCTGAAGACACCACACACTTTGGCTGCAGGGCACAGATAATTCACTCTCAAACCATTTGGGGAAACATCCTCTATGCTGGCCAGCTTTCACAGTACCAGACGGTACTGTGCAGGTTGCTGGGGAGATGACATCAGTTGCATCACCCAGCACTGGATCTGCATTCTATAATACCAACCTGGCAGACAAGATGTGCCCACCAGTGCAGTAGTGGCATGACTGTTATGGGGTAACAGCTTTCTGATTGGATTTGAGGCCTGCTCCATAGGAAGGAATTTATGCCCAGTAGTGTAAACCTGGTCAAAAACCCATGTCTTGAGGGGCCAGAGACCCTAGGATCTACCCTCCTATTACTATTTTTCTAAAAGATCATGTTATCAATGGCCTTCCAAATATTTATGTTTATATCTGTAGATTTTTGTTGCTCTCAGCCTTGGCCAGAGAAGCCTCTTTTTGCAATGGGCAGCAGTCAAAATACTGATAATAATTGACTGAATGCTCAGCCCTAAACAGAACATCTTTCTCAGCCCTCTCACCAAGGACTAGGGAACATCATGGAAAAGGAATTGGAAAGAATATAAGAGCCAGAAGATGGGGGAGGAAGAGTGCTGTGAAACTCTGTCTTCTGGCCAAGGCATGGCTCCTGCACACATGAACTCACAGCAACTGTGGTTATATGCACAAGATCAAACAACCAAAATTCTAACATGGGTTGGGGAGGAGCTCACAAGGCCCCACCCCTAAGTGAGGAGTCATTGGCAGTTATAGCTGCTGGGGGAGAGAGAGTCATTTTTCTTTGAGGGTGTGGCTACTGGTAGGCTGTCCTTGCTCAGTAGATGGCCCACACCCAGGCACATATGGACAGCACTAAGTAAACTAATTGGACCTAGTAGATTATTTTAAAAAAGAAGACATGAAATTGGAAGAGGACATGTCGGGGGAGATCTGATGAGAGGTGGGAGGAGGAAGGAAGGGATGGATATGATCATATTTCATTATATACACATATGAAATTCTCAAAGAATAAATAAAAACTAGAAACAATGTGAGTAGCTGTGAAAAAAAGAAAAGTGAGCAGTAAAATGGAATAAAAATTTAAAAATAACAGTGCCATCAACATCAAAATAGTAATAACGTAACTTCAGGACAACTCTCCTGTCTCTGCTTCCCCTATCTCCATAGCAGTGCTGGGGTTGCAGACCCAGACTACTGTATCAGGCCTTCCCTACCTGGGTTCTGGGATGGAACGCAGGCTGTCAGGTTTGCATGGCAAGGGCTTTGTCCCACTAAGCCGTCTCCCTAGCCCAGCATTGTTACAAAGCATAAAGCTAGGTCATTAGGAAACAAAAATAAAATTCCAAGACTGGATATTAACAAACCAGGAATCAGTCTTTGAGCCAGGAATGAGTGGAAGTTTTGCTAGAATGGATAATCCTGTTATACAAATACAAAGTCCAGCTTAAGCAGGAGAGGGGAGTTAGGAAAGAGAGAAGTGAATAATGTCATTTTAGTGTATGCTTGCAACTCATGTTCTAGTGTCCTGTTAGCATCTGGAATTCCTTGACAAGGGTTTGGCATCCACCTGAGGCTGTGGTCAGCCACCTAGCAAAGTGTCCTGTGGCTGTAAGGCGCAGTAGAAATGTCAGCATAGTGGAATTAAGGGAGAGGGAAGCCCTCAGACAGCATCTCACTATTCTTCACAGTCTGGGCACAGTACTGGAGAAAGTCAGATATGCCATTGTGGGCAATATCCAGTGAATAACTGACAGCTGAGAGCCAGTGGACCTCTGAGGTGGTTACCACAGCATAGGATACTGAGGTGCAAACGGGACTCTGCAACAGAGGTCTTAAGGTCCCTAATATCATACCTGCTTTTAGTTAGGATTTGGGCTGGAAGTTCCAAAGTTGTCTGTAAATCACTTCAAAACATGCTCGGCCTCTCTAAAATTCAAACTGTATTGGGATAAGTGTTACTAGTTAGAGGGACTACGGGACCAATAGAGTTCACAGGGAGAAATGCAGGAACACAAAGGGAAGCTATGGAAGGAAACTATGCTGAGCAAGAACAGACTGATGAAGAGTCTGTGACAGTGGGCAGCAAAGGCTCAACATCCTGGGCAGGTAGGCATGTGTGTGGTCTGTGAATGTTTGAGACTGGCTGAAAGAAAAGGTGCCAAATCATACTCTCACGGTTGATTGCCTTCTAACAGAGATATCTGGGTCATCTGGAGAGCTACCTGGGGATGGGTCACAGGGTGGGGGAGGGCTAGAGGAGTCCCAGATGAGAGTGGGGCATTTCAAGGTTGAACACAATTGCCTGCTGTGAAAACCTTCATCAGATAAAGAGATGAACTGAAGACTGGGGGCTAGAGAAAATAAGGGAAATTTATCTTCTTTTATTTTTTAATTATATCTGATAATCAAAATGTCTGTAGGCAGCAATTTAGCCCTGGGGAAAGTGCCCATTGAAAATCATGTTGAATAGCAGACCTCAAACCTCATTACATGAGTCACAATCTAACAAAGCTAGCCTATTCTTTGCCACCCACATCAGCTTGCACAAAGGAAATGGCCCCTTAGGCAAAATGAGGAGTCTCATACAAATTCTGTTTTCCTACAGATGCAATATTGTTCTTTCCAGTATGGATGACCATTCATGAGGTAGGACCTAATGACGATTAGGTTGCTGTCAGTTAGGGATAAATGTATAAAGAATTGCCGTAAACATATGAAGTGTCCTATACTTTACCCTGACAGTGCTTTTCTGGAATAAGAAGTAGATTCAAATACTAAGTTGTGACAAATACTACCTGTATAAACACTAATTATGAAAGAATAGCTTCGTGTTTGTTATTGATAGACTACCCTCTTTGTGACCAGTTCGGATATTTTGGGCAGAAACTTTTTTCTGGAATAACTCATGAGAACTCTTCTATGCATAGTAAGTTTGTCTTTGGTTTATACAAAAATTAAGTGACAGGAAATAAAGAGGAAGGGAAAGGAAGAGGAAAGAGGGAAATAAATTTCTGGGTGTTGTCTAGGTACTAGACAAGTTCCTGTTTAGTTGGGCTTGCTTTCTGTCTTGCCCTCTGAGTCAAGTACCCACAACGTAGCCGGACCAACTTCTTAAAATGTTGAACCCGGAGTGGTGGCATACACCTTTAATCCCAGCACGTGGAAGGCAGCGGTGGCTGGATCTCTGTGAGTTTGAGGCCAGCCTGGTCTACACAACAAGTTCTAGGTCAGCTGGGGCTACAGGGAGACCTGGTCGCGAAATAACAACAAAATGTTTCCCATCCTGTCAGCTCCCTGCTTCGAATCCTTCAGTGTCTTCTCACTACACTCAAAATAAAACCAAACTCCTCATGATAGCTTAATAGGCTACCATACTTTGGATGTCCCCCAAAGTGTTACTAGCCTGTGAGATTACTGGGAGGCAGCGAAACCTTTAAGGGGTGGAGCACGGCAGGAGGAAGTTTGGTCTTTGGGAGCAACTGCCATACGGTGAACAGTTTTCCTCCACCCGATGCTTCTGCCATGATGTACTTGCCGACCAGAAACCCAAAAGCAGTTGGACCAACCAACCATGGACTTAAATCATGAGTCAAACTAAATATTTTCTTCCTTTTAAGCTGTTTATCTCACGTATCTGTCACAATGGCCGGAAGATGACTAGCACACAGACCTTAATTAATTTAGGCCCCTGCTTACTTTCCCTTCATAACCAGCTCCAGCTATGGCCTCCTCTGCTTGCTAAGCATCAGTCATTCCCAGCTTGGGTAGCTTGGCTTGCTCTTTCCTCTCTGGAAACATTGCCTTCGCATGCTCACATTATTCTTTTCATTCATCTTTGGGATATAATCTGAATACAAGCAAAAATTTGGTGGTTTTAGTATAGCTACATAATTGTGCATCTATTGTCATATTGTTTTCATCATTACCACAAAGAAGCCTGCATTCACAGCAGTCCCTCCCTACCATCTCCCTACCTGTTTCCAGCCTTAGACATCTGCTGAGGTATTTTCTGGCCCTATAGATTTGACTCTCCCAAAGATTTTCTATGAATGAAATAGTGAAATATATGATTTTTTGTGATTTATTTTCAGTTATCAGTATAATGTTTTTGAGATTTATCGTGTTGTTATATCCATAACTCATTTGTTTTTTATTTCTGAATAATACTTCAGTATATGGAGATATCATCCAGTTCTCATACCAAATCCACCTATCAGCTGAAGGGGATTAATGTCTCTACTTTTTAAAAAATGTTATTTTATTTTTATTTTTTATGTGTATGAGTGTATTGCCTTCATGTATGTGAGTGGACCCATGTCATGCAATGCTGCAGAGGTCAGAGAGGGCTTCAGATTCCCCTGGAACTGGAGTTAAGGACTGTTTGTAGCCACCATGTGGGTGCTGGGAATCGATCTAGGTCCTCTGCAAGAGTAGTCAGTGCTCTTAACCGCTGAGCCATCTCTCCAGCCCTGCTGTTGTCTCTACTTTTTGACCATGGCAAACAATGAATGTGTCTAGAAACATTCATGTGTCAGCCTGGTTGTGGCCATACATTTTCTTGTGTAGACATGAGAATTACTAGTTCAGTTGGTAATTAAATGCTTAGCATATTGAGAAACTGACATATATCTTCTCAATTGTTTACATCCATTTTTCATTTGACATAATGTAATATACACCCCATATCAATTATCATATAATCCCATTTATTGATTATTATATAAGCACATTTACTATTATTTGAAGTCTTATTGCTTTTACATATTTACTGATCTATTCACATCCTTGTACCAGGAGGCCTCCAAAGATGGCTCGGACTCAGAGCCCTGGGATTCAGCGAGAATTGACTTCACTTCTTGGTCTGCAAATAGCCTGCCAAAAGGAGCCCATGCCTCCGTACCCTGCTCGCGAGCCCAGTGACTGCTGACAGACTGCGTGGCATGGACCAATCAAAAAACGATACGCTGACTAAAGGGACTTGGGGTCGGAGAAAAGGGAAATATAAGGCCTGCCTCCTCTTGCATTAAAAGAGCCTGCAGCACCTTGCCTAGTGCTTGCTTCTCCCAACTCCTGGGGTCTGTGTGTCATGACTCCATGCCTCTTGCCCCCCCAATCGACAGGGGACCCAATCCAGGTTAGGGTCTTCATAGCTGGCCTGAGGAGAACCTGCAACACGTCGGTCTTCTCTGCACTGGGGACAATAATAACAGGGGAGGCGGAGGGGACCGTCACCCCTCTGCCCCCATTTTCCCCTGCCATTCTACACCTACTGCTCCCCAACTTCCCACACACATGCTCCCTTGCACCCTTTTTCCTCGCACTCCCTATACCGTGGCAGAGATGCCACCCTAAGCCCAACTATGCCATCCCTCCCTTTTACCGCTTCAGCCACTCCCCCTCTAATCACCCCCCTAGGATCTTGGAGAAAACTGGCCCCCACCTATCCCTGTGGCATTAAGATCTCCCATACCAACTGCTAATCAATACTCAGTAACTGGGACCTCTGTGGGCTGCACGCTTGCATGGACATGAGGCAGGGCCTTCAGCTTTCCAACGGCACTTACACTAACACCAATCCCTCTACTTGTGCCAAAAACAAAATCCTTACATCCACTGATCACACGACATCCTGGCCCCCTACTCCCATTTGTGTGCAGCTCCCATTTGCCTTATTGCTAACCAATGTTACCTCTGACCCTCGGGGACAGCTCAACTGCTCCGATACCAACACCACCTGTGTACTGGCAGCCTGCTGGAACCATCTAGCTCACATAGTTCTCTTTATGTGTGAACCCGTGGCCCTTTGGGTTCCAGTCACCAATGCAACCCACTTCCATGCTGTCACCCTTATAGAGAGGACAGCCTTGTCACAAGCCCCCGGCTTAAAACGGGATTTCGTGGTCACTGCCGCTCTCATCTCAGCCATCATCCTTGCATTAGGGTCGGCAGTCACCGCTGCAGTAGCTATCACCCAATCCTCCACTACTGTGGAGACACTCAACAAGGCTGTGTCCAAAACCTCCTCTACTTTTCACACTCAGCAGGCAATTAATGTGTTACAACAACAAATTGATCTTAGAGAAAATCTGGTCTAATCTAAAAGCACTGTTTGACCTGTCTTGGATCGTCACTTACCTACTCCTGACAGGCATAATTATTCTTCTCTTTCTACTTCTTAAATGCCTTGTTCTTCATTCCCACAATCAGAAAAATTCAACCACTCAGTGTATCAGGCCCTCAGAGCAATACACAAAGATGATTTCAACCCACCCTATGCAGCCCGACAGACTTGGCTTGCACAAATGTACGAGGCCTCCTACAGATAATTCCCCACCTCAACTGATCCCCCAGGACAATACCCCTTGGAGGGCTGGTAGTCAATCACGGGTAAGATCCTGTTGGGCTGAATCAACCTAAGCCAGGATATGGACGTGTATGCCCATGCTCCAGTGACCGGTAAGGTTCATGCCCGAATAGGACAACCTAAGACAGGCACAGTCCATGATCCTGGGGTCATCCCGAGGTGGAGCTGCCTACAGGCTCTCACTGGACAGTAATTTTTAAAGAAAAAGGGTGGAAATGTAGCAGGAGGCTTCCAAAGATGGCATGGACCCAGAGCCCTAGGATTTAGCAAGAATTCACTTCACTTCTTGGTCTGCAAATAGCCCACCAAAAGGAGCCCACACCTCAGTACCCTGCTCATGAGCCCAGTGACTGCTGACAGACTGCGTGGCATGGGCCAATCAGAAAATGATATGCTGACTAAAGGGACTTGGGGGCGGAGAAAAGGGAAATATAAGGCCTGCCTCCTCCTGCATTAAACAAGCCTCCAGCACCTTGCCTAGTGCTTGCTCCTACCCGACTCCAGGAGTCTGTGTGTGTGACTCCGTGCCTCTTGCCCCCGCAATTGGCAGGTGACCCGATCCAGGTTAGGGTCTTCACAGCTGGCCTGAGGAGAACCCACAACACATCCTGAACATCTATCTGGAGATAAATTATGTGAAAGAAAGACTTGACTACCCTGTTTTATGTGGTTGAGGTCTATAATTGTGCCTAGTATAAAATGTGTACTCAGTAGCTGTTTGGTGAACATATAATCATCTGAACTAATAATGCAACATATAATTTTCCAAGAGAAATTGAGAGAAGTTCCTTGAAATGTAGTTTTATGGGGCAGAGACTTTGATGTACTCTTAGATTTGGTGCTCTTAATTTTCTAAACTAGAGCTAATGACCCCAAATTCTGGGCCTGATTCTAGTCTTATGACTACAAGAAAGAGGAAATCAAAAGAATTATATACAACAACAAGACTTTGGTCACCATTATCTTTAAGTGTGACCACACACTTGTGGTGCCTTCTGGTAGCTGAGCTTACTCCTGAAGCCAGCCTCCACCTCAGATCCCTGTTCCTCAATTCGTATCTCTAACACACAGCTCTTCACCAGATGCAGTTGCCAACGTCTAGTCTTCCATCCTTCCTAGAGGGGGATTCTTTCCTTTCTACCTTTTCAATGAGTGTTGTCTGTTCCAACTTCAGCCCCCACACCTGGAGTCCTACAGTTTTCTGCTGGACCTGTGTAAGGACAGTCCAGCTGCTGTCTGCATGTGTCCCCTCTCCTCTGAGTGCCTCTGTGCTTTGTGGTACAGGAAGCTCTCGATGTCCAGACTAGCCTGGCCTTGCCTGTTTTGAGCTGGGATTCTGGGCATTTAGTCAGGCATTTTTTTTTTTTTTTGGTTAATGGCTAGATAGGGACAAATTTTAAAGGGCAGGCCCCAGGAAATTAGGTTTCAAATATAGAATCTGCTAATAATGAGGAATGACTATTTGTCTAAGTCTATTATCTGAATCCCTCCTGTCCCAATATTCTATTTGGTAGGTAAAAAGTAGCCAGAGAACAAACAGACAGAGTTGATCAGGAGAAAGCACCAAGGCACAGATAAAACTCTCAGTGGAATAGAGTTTTATTTTGCACAGGACATGTCCCTTTGGGGAAGGGAAAAGGTCAGCCCACAGATTGTGAGCTGGGGCTTATATAAAGGGGCTTCAGGGTGCAGAAGGCAGGAAGTTTTAGGAAAAATTCAGGTGTGGGGGGGAAGCAGGAAAAGCAGGGCTTGTAAACCCAGCTCCATTCCGTCTGCCAGCCAGGATCTGGGTCAGGAAGTGTTTATTTTTTGTCCTCTTAAAATAAGGGAAAAACACCTGCACTAAAGCAGCCCCTGAAATCTCTGGTTAAACTGTGGAGTCTGCTTATCTTGCCTTCTGAGATCAAAGGAAAGGCAGGTTGCCTTTTAGAAGAGTCTGCTTTCCTTGACTTCAATGACCAGGGTGCTTATCAGCTTGGTTCCCTTTTCTCAGGGGCTTGAGAAATCCAAAGTCCGTGAGACCCTGTTGGAGATGGGGAGGGCTGCAGTGGTTTGAAACCCTAATACTATTTGTTTCTCTTTATAAAAGGTCTTGAAATCAGAGACTGTGTGTCCTCCAACTTTATCCTTCATTCTCACAATGATTTTGGAATATTCTAGTTCCTTTATTTTCCCATGTAAACTTTAGAATATGATTGTCAAGTTCTTTTAAAATTCTGCTGACAACTTTGATTATAGCTGAATCAGTAGGTCAAATTGGGATATGTTGACATTTTACCAATGTGTTCAATCTTGTCATACATGAATATGGTCTCTCTCTGTGTTTATTTGAATGTTTTATGGTTTCCTTTATCAATATTTTGTAGTTTTTCTCCAAAGAATAGCTCCAATGAAATTGTCACAAAGTGATTCTGGTTAATCTAAATGAGTCACAAAACAAACCCAAAAGTTGTGAATCTGGGAAACAGACTGGTAGGGATGGGATAGGGCTTGACAGGTATGGGAGGGAGTTCAGAGAAAGTGGGGAGAGTAATTAGAATACATTGTTTACATTTATGAAATTGTGAAGTAACAAGATTAATCAATAATCATTGAGGGCAACCTGAATTCCTGATCCCAGGCCATAGTTACTCATATCTGACTCAGAATAAGCTATACATCTTATTCCTTTTGAAAAAAATATGTCTTTTGTGGTTTTTAGTAAGAAAATATTTGTGTTTTTTACATTTATATATGAGTTTTATTTCTCTGCTCTAATTTACTTAGGATTTTATTTTATTCCCAATAATTAATTCACTGCAATGTAGAAAAATAAAAATTTTATATATTGATCTAGTATTGTGCAATCTTGCTAAACTCACTGTTTTTGGAGCTCCTTTGTAGATCTTTGTGACTTTCTAGACAGGCAATAATGTCATCTACAAATAGAAAGGTTTTCATCCTTTTAAAACTTGTGTGTTTTTGCTTACGTTCCTTGCTTGTTTGCTCTGTTTAGAATGTCCAGTAAAATACTGTGTAGGGTTGGCAAGAGTGGACCAATATTATTTTCACACCTGGAAATGTAACTGTGGAGATTTATAGATCTTTTTAACCATTATTGTGAAGTTCCCTTCAATTTCTAGTTATGTAGGGGTTTTAACATGAAATGATGTAATTTTATTATCAAATGCTTACTTTGAATCTGTTATGACTATATGTATTTTTCTTAGTCTATTAATATGATTAATTCATTTTGAATATTTTTATAAACTATATGAAATATTGAGATAAGCCCCACTTTATCACAATTTTCTATTCTTTTAAATGAAAATATAGCTCCCTAATAAGATCTCAGTAAGAAATTGGTGTGTAATCATAAATGTACTGAAATGTCACTAAAGACTCTTAAGCAGTGTCCTTTTTTTTTAATGTGTATAAGTGTTGCATTTACATGTAAGTGCACCACATGTGTGCAGTGCCATGCCCAAAGAGGCCAGAAGAGGGTGTCAGATCCCCTGGAACTGAAGTTATGGATGCCTGTGAGCTGCCATGTGTTCACTGGGAATTGAACCTGGGTCCTCTGGAAGAACAGCAAATATTCTTAACCACTGAGCCATCTCTCCAGCCTGATTTATGTTTTTAAAAGGCTGGTGCGGCTACTGAGTAGCAAGCAGATAAAGGATAGAATGAATTAAATATTGTTTTTATATCTCATTCTGAACACGAATGTCTGGACAGGTGAAGTAGGTAGTCTTTCAAGATGCAGAACATGAAATGTTCCTTCCTTCTAGCCTTACCTCAGGGATCCTCTCAGAATCTACAAAGACTCAATTAATGCCTTTGAAGGGAAAGGTTCCTATGAGAGGTGATTCCTGTTGTATGAGGCCCCATGCTGTTGGCAAGAGTTTATAAAGCACCTTTCCTTCAAGCCCTCTCAGACAGCAATCCAGGAGGACTCAGGCACTGCATCTTAATTGCTGTCATCCTAAACAGTTGCATCTGCTTGGTGGGAGAGCCCGGCACATGAGCCTGAGTTCCATACTTATGGCAACTGGAACATCATTTTCTATTATGTTCTACTTAGTTCTGACAGACAAATGATTAATTAGCACAATCAGCATCTCTCCTTGAAAACTGCCATGGATCAGTGTGTCTCCCTTCATCATGTAATTGAATCAAAGCCTGCACACCTGTTTCCACTTCCGTTAAACAAACACCTGCCCACTAACCAACACAAAGCAGTATTAAATCTCATCCGGCCTTGTGCATAAGTACATCTTTCAACCTGACCTAATCAATGCTGAAGGGAAGGAAAACACGAATTTCAGAGACTACTGCCTGACCCTCACCTACAATTCACTGTCCATGGTTTTGTCCCAAACCAGGCTGCCTAACAGAACCAGCCATAGCTGGCTGCATTCTAGAGTGATTCAGAATTTGGCTAGTTTTCCATTTGTGTGATATTATTAAGTCCCCTAACACCTGTAAGCCTCTGTTTTTCATCTTTAAAATGGGATGGGAATCATTACTTCAAATGCTTGGTTTTTATACGTATGAATCATGTCCATAAAAGGTTTAGCACAGTATTTAGCAGGTGATAAACAGGTGTTAGCATTGTTTTGCACCATAATTAGAGAGTATTGAAAACAATTTTGCAGGTACATTTCAATTTGGGTTAGAAGGAGTATCTCTTGCATTGCTGAGAACTAGAAGTCCTAGATAGAATATATGAAACAAATATTTGAGGACTCTTCCAGGTGGGAAAATATAATACTGAAAAAAATCACCTGTGGAAATAAGTTCCTTGTTTTTTCCATCCCACATTTCTATTTAGCCAGAAGCTTGAAACTATTAAACAAGTTGTTGTAGTTAATCTTGTCAGTTTGATTGGATCTGGAATCAACTAAGAGCCCTGCTTCTGGGTATCTCCAGGATGGACTGACATGGGGTATGGGGGAGGAACCTTCCCTTAGGTGGGCAGAACCTTCCATCAGCAGCCCAGATACACAAGTCTGAGGAAGGGGCGAGCTGCCCGCCTGCCCCCCTCCCCCTCCCCCTCTCCCTCTGCCACAGCAGTTGGCAGTTCATTGCTGACATCCACTGGACTGCAGTTTCTTCAGTTCCCAATGTGGACTGAAGTCTCCAGGAATCCTCCAGGCCTTCAGCACCACCCTGGGGCTGCAGAGGACTCAGCAGCATGAACTGAGCAGCTCTGAGGTTATCAATCTCTCTCTCTCTTTCCACCCATGCCTCTGTTCTCTTCTTTAAAATAATGCTGCCTAATATGAGATGTGAACAGAAAAAGCTGTAAGAAAAAATATTAAAAAAAATTAAAAAGCCAAAAAACCCCCCAAAATTTAGAAAGCATTTGTTTGGGGGAAAAGGACTAACTAGGAAACAGATACAGGTTGTCTTCCAGCCCTTCCTGGGCAAGCCCTAGTGGTGAAGTGACATTCCTGTGCACAGACAATACCATCAGAAGGAAGAGTGAGGTCAGGATGAGCCACAGCAGCCAAGGCTACCAGGCTTTTACCGTGAAGTTGGTCCAGGTACAGGAGGTTCGTGGCAGTACAAGGATGCTCACCATGGTTTAGGCAGTCCTGGAAAAGTAAGTCCATAGGAGCCAAAGAACGGTGGGGAGAATTCATAGGCAGGAAATACTGGGAGAGAGGGAACCCCTAAATCTGTATATAAGGCCACAGGCTCATCCCTGAGCTCTGCACAAATATAGCCTAGTTCAGAATGCTGTAACAACAAAATAAGACCTTTGAAAACTGAACTACGGTGTAGACTACCACCTAGGTTCCAGACTGACTGTGAATGGTATATGCACAGGGCAAGATAGACTAGAGAAAGATTTTAGAACACTAAATTTAGACCAGGATGACAGTCTGAGAATAGGTGAAAAGCTAACTAGTCCGATTCCTACTAAAACAAGTGAACAGACAACTACTGGGACTCTCAAAACCTTTTTGTAAAACTAAGAGTCTCATCACACACAATATCAAAATATTCAAAATACAATCTAAAATTAGCCATGTAGAACAGACCTAGAAATCTGAACACCCTTCAAGGGAAAACATAACAGATGTGCCAGATATCAGTCAAAATCAGATTTTAAAGCAGTCTACTCTCGAAATGAAAGGGATGTTGTCAACAAAGGGACCAAATGTAGGTGTATCAAAAATCAACATGAAAACCTGAGATTGAAAGATGAAGTAGAAGAAATAAAAATATCTTCTTATGAACTTCAAAAGCAAGAGCAATGACAATAACCTGTATTGTTTTGGGAGTCTTAGGGACACCTCTGACCAACAACTCAAAGCGAAGCATCACATACCCGGCACTGGGCTTTTTATATGACAATCCATGGCTTTTGAGATGTCAAAACCTCTGTCAGGCAACTCCAATTAAACACACACACACACACACACACACAGACACACACACACACACAGACACACATATATATAAATGTTTAAAAATATATGTATATATAAATGTAAAAATTTA
>NW_008332644.1:1315364-1333113 GCF_000622305.1 Nannospalax galili | reverse complement strand
TAAATGCTTAAAAATTTATATATGTATATATGTATATAAAACTAACAAAATAGCATGTTTCCATATAGCTTTTCCAATGTCCTTGGTGTTAGCCCCTTCCCAATCTCCTCCTCTGCACTACCCTCCAGTCCCTCTCTGCACTTAAGCTTCCCTTCCCATTGTTCCTTTTTCTAGCTCGAATCATGGCAAGGAATGGAATAGTTGGGTCTTGGAGATCTAGTTCTAGCTTTCTGAGGGACACCACACTGATTTCCATAGTAGCTGCATCAGTTTTCACTCCCACCACCAGTGCGTGAGGGTTTCCCATCCTCAACAGCATTTGTTTTCCTTTAAAACAATTTTATTAAAATTGTGTATTAATACTGTATATTTTGATTATGTTTAGACCCCCCTCCCTTATCTGTACCTCCCCTTATTGCTCCTCTACCAGATTTAACATATTCTGTCATATGTTAAGGCCTATCGAGTCAAGTTTGTGTGTCCAAAGGTCATTTGGTGTGCATCGATCCACTGGTTAACCTATCACAACCTTAAAGAAAACCTACTCTCCATCTCCCAGTAGTTATAGGTTGTCAATGGTTCCTCAGGTAAGGTTGGGGATTTTTATTCATTACTTCACTTCTATGCTGGTATTTTGTCTGGCTTAAGCTTACATGGGTCTTGTGCATGCTGTTAACATTGCTGTAAGTTCATATAAGCAGCTTCCCAGCTGTCTGGAAAATTCTTTTTCCTTGGAGTCATCCACAATCTCTGGCCCTTCCAATCTTTCCACCCATTTTCTGCAATGGTCCTTGAGTCTTGGGTGGCAGAGGCTTGATACAGGTGTCCTATTCAGTCATAAGCACTATACAGCCCTTACTCTCTACACTTTGGCTAGTTGTGTCTTTACGAGTTAACCATCATCTTTCGCGTGAGGAAGCTTCACTGGTGAGAGTTGAGAGATGCATTAATAGTCTTTCCACCACCTGTTCCACTATGTTCCCTGAGCCTTAGTTATAGAGATTGCATTGTAGATGTGTCACTGAAGGCTGGGCACCTTATAGGCACTTATTTTCTGCATTTGACCAGTTCTGGAACTCTATATTAGTCTACACCTGTTGCAAAAAGAAGCTTCTTTGATGAGTGGTGAGAGATACATTTGTCTGTAAGTATAAGGATATATATTTAGAATACAGGAAGAAAATAACTTGGTATAGGGAAGTGACAAAGTAGGCTTTTCTCTAGGATCTCTGACCTCTCCAGACATGTGTATTTGTCTTATGTTTACAGTACTACACATGAGTTCCCTCCCACTGAGCAGGCTTTAAGTCCAATTACACAGCTGCTGATTACCCCCCAATGCCAGAGTCCAGCTCCAGCTGAGTCCGGGGCCAAAGGGGTGAAGGTAACTGCAGTGGTAGAAATGACTATACCAGAAACCACAGTTGCAGTTCTAGTAGAGGCTGTTGACTGACCCACTCGGGGGAGGTCAGCCTGAATATCTTCTTTCTTTTTCTACTTCTGTCTCTACTTCTCTTCTGAAAGCAGCCTTCTACAGCCTTTATTTATAATTAGAAAGCTTACAATAGCAGTAAAGCATCAGACAATAAATCAAACCATGAGTTGGCACAGTATTTCTCAGTGTACAATATTTTTCAATGATCACAGTAAAAAGAAAGTACAAAGTTCAATGATTAACCTTTTCTTAACATAGCCAAGCAATATCTTCATTGTTTTCTTTATAGCCTTGTGGTTTCTATTTTACCATGGAAGTGTAAGACAGCCTGTACCCATTTGCCCTTTAATTCTTTGAATTTAATATTTACAGGTAGGTGTGTATATTTGAGATAATTATTTTTCTCATGGGTATGGGAATAACCAACTCTTTATTTATTGTCTAACCAATAGTCCAATTTATCTTTTTCCTCTCCCTTTTGCTGTTTCTTCCTGAACGTTTTGTACTCTTTGAGTCATATGATTATTTTCTCTATTTCAGCATCCTTTATTATTTTGTTGCCATTTATCTTTAAAGGCTTTTTGAATCGCTTTTAGTCTTTGTAAAAGAATAGGAAATTTTTCTTCAGAGGTCCTGCACCACCAGCTTTTTACTGACTTAGCTAATCTTTCTATCTAAGAAGGAGTTTCCCTAAGCAAAATAGTTTTTCCTTATATCAAACTTTAGTCTCAATAGTTCCTCATTTAGGGTTAAAGTCATAAACTCCTGTAAAAGGCAGCAGGGCATCTATTGCATACTATCTTTTCCTTTTGGGGGAAACCAGGCCTCATTATTAATCACTGCAGGGCCAAAGAGATCATAGTCATAGGAGGAAGTCATCTATCTTATTACTTTCATTTTGTTTCAGTAACATAATAATTCTGCTAAAGGCAGAGATTTCCCCGGTTTAGTTTCCCTTTCCATCATCAGAGTTGGTTATCAGAATACTTAAAGAAGAGAAGGTTATACAAATTATAAAAACCAGGAGTAACTGGGGAAGGGATATCCACCAAAAGAGCAGTGGTCATCGGCTTTCAGCTGGAACTTTGTCAAACAGCACTCTTGCCAAGAACCATGGAACTCTTGGAGCCAGCACCCCAAAATAAAAGTGCCATTACTGTAGTGGCAGAGATTATCTGCTGAGTCAGTCATTGTTGTAGTTTGTAGACTTTACACCTGAGTGGGATCCTTGATTGGCTTTTCTCCATTTGCAGCGTACATAGTATCCTCTGATACTATGGGGGCTAGTCTTCAGAGAGGAGGATTCCTGATCAGTTTCAGCTCAATGCTCCAAGTCTTGTGTCCAAACTATGTCTTGTTTTCAGCAATGGTGTCTTGCCTTCAAGTTATGGGAGGCAACCACAGGCTCTGTCATTAGCCTGTATAATTTTGGAAGTCTCTTGGACTATGCTGACACCTCAAAAGGAAGGTTCTCTTACCTGGCACTGTGTTTCTTGTTACATAGCCTCAGGTACACACATGCACTCATGTTCAGATATTGTATGTATATTTTTCAGTAGGGTTTTGAGCTAATACATTTCCCTCTGGTTTTTCACCCCATTTAAACATTATTTATGCCACCTCTGTCTCCCCCTGTATAACCCTTTCTACTCTCTTCTTAGTTAAAGTACCCCCTTTCCCCAATTCCCTCTTGATAACACCTGTCTCCTAATATCACCCCTCTCCCGAGCTCTCCCATGGTTTGTTTACATTTTTCTGGCTCCTACAGTTACATCAGGATATGTATTCATATCTGGAGTGAAGATACACAAATGAGAGAGAATATACATGACTTGTTTTGCTGAGTCTGTGTTATTTCACTTAGTATTACAGTTTATGGTTCCAATAGTTTTCAAAAGGACTAAATACAGCTCAAGGTAATTTGACTTTGATTTGCAACATTTTAACTTTCCATCTGCAAGAAGTTTAGTCACTTTGCCTGTTTGTATCTTTAACATAGGTGTGCCTTCTCCCACCCCATCCACCTTTGGGAATTTAACTTTATTTTGCTTGGGCTTATCTTTAAAAAAAAACCTCCTAAAGAAGGTTTTATTTTTTTTTAACTTTTTAAAAAATATTGAGAATTTCATCCATGCATATAATGTGTTTTGATCAAATCCACGCCCACGCCCTCCTCTCCAACCCCTCCCATATTTCCCTATCACTTTTTTATGACAACTTCACATACTCTTTCTTTTTTGGGGGGGGAGGGGACTTTTTGCTACTCTAACATTACCCTTCTGAAGCGGTGGCTCTAAAATTTTGGGGCGAGGGGTAGATAGAGCTCACAAATACTTTTGACATTTTTGGCCTTTGGAACAGAATATGTTTCTAAGAGGCCCAAGGACATTTTGACTTTTAGCCAAGAAACTGACTATTTTTCTTTCGGGTCTTTTTACCCTAACTGCCTAGCCAATTCCTACCTCCTATTCTTATCACAAAATCCTCTGAAAAGATTACCCAAATTGCCGGTAGGAAATCAGGACGCAGACTGCTCTGGCTTCTTCCATGCTGAAGAGGGATGCGAGGTGGGGCAATTGGGGTACCCCTTCAGTGGATCTATCTAAAAGAGTCCCAAATTGCATAACACTTTTCTGTATGGAGAAAAGAAAGTCCTTGACTGGTGCCTAGGAGTTGTGAATGACAAGTAAAGGCAAGAGTAGTTAGCATTACAAGTTCTGGACAGGACACCAGAAAAACATCAGAACAGGACAAATTTCAAACGTTCATAGCAGAGTCCATTGGAGCTTCTTGATAAGGGCTTCCAAAAGCATCCCTCTATTGGGTTTCTCATTTTTCTTTTGTGTGACAAGGCTGGACTCAAGAGTGATGGACTCAGGATTTGTTTTCAGGCACTTTGATAGCTGTTGGAGTGGCTATGGAGTATCTCTCAAAATGTCCTGTAACTGTAGTGAGTCACCTGTTCTCTTGTTCAGGGAGGCCATGAAGACCCCGCCAGATGGAGGTCAACCAGTGTCCAGTCTACAAAGAGAAGGGTCAACACAGAGGAAACATTTCCTCCATGCTTCCAAGTAAAGATAGCCATGGTCGAGCAGGACCTTTGACTTAACTTCACATAGACGGAACTGGTAAAAAAAGGGAGCCAGGGGCTCCTCCCAAGCCCATGTGACCCCTGAGAAACAGATCCTCAAACTACCTTAAGAGTAAAAATAAATTGATGTATTTGGGCCAACTGCAGGGTTTTAAACACCCAAAAGGAAAGTATAACCAAAGATTAAAGTGACTAGTATATTTCTTTAAGAGTTCAAGGGATTACATTTCCCAGATTTTAGGCTTAAGTCCATATAAAATGTTATTTAGACAATTATTTCTCATTGATGATTTTGTTTCAAAGTAGAAATTGCTGCTCCAATGTAAGACTTCAAACCCTGTTCTGCAATACTGTAGTGCCCACCTGTAGTTAAGGGAGACAACCCACTATTGTTCTAAAATAATGGCTAAATTTGTTTTCTCCCCCTATCTAGTTTTATAGTTTATGATCCGCAAATGCTCCAAACAGAAAGACAGGTGAGTCTAGAGAAGGAAAAATAGATTTATTACAGCCAGGCTACACTCTTTCCTAAAGGGCCTGAGCCTAAGCACTCTGGCTCTTTTTATATTGATCACGTTAGGCAAGCAAGCAGAATACAGAAGCTAATCATTGAGCGTTAAGCTTGAGCAAAGATTATCGAGGAAATACATAAGGAAATAAAATTTTCCATCCAAACTCCCCACCCAAACCATAGTACATCTGCACGTCTTCCTCGTCATTCATAAACAGACAGTATCAATCTTATTATTTACCATGCCTTTACTGGTCACAAAGGTCCCTCTGGGGGGAGGGGTTGTTGTATAGCAATTGTATCCTAGAAATCTGATCTTTTAAAGTTTCCCTAAGTCTTTCAACCAGAAAGGGGTCAGTTAGCAACAACTACTATTTTGCAGAAGCAAGCCAAGCATAAGCCACAGAAGCCACCAATCAGCAGTTAGCAGGAGCACTCTAGGATGCTCTGACCTGTTCCCAAGACAACCAGGGCCCAGCTGGCATTCCCATACCCTGGGACAACTGCCTGATAAGCTCAGAAACTAGAGTCAGCCTAAACTTTAACATGGTGTAGTTATGGCCAAGAAGGTGCAGTTTCACATCTAGAAGACTTTGAGAGGGAACTAACAGATTCTAGCCACTCTAGCTGCTTGGTCTTATCTTTAACACAGGTGTGACTCTTTCCCCCACTCCACCTGCTTTTGGGAAATTTAGTTCACAATTCCAAAAAGTATCTCCTAAAGAATGTGTCCCTGTGGAGTCAGTGACTCTTGGGTGAATCAAAGGAAGGAGGCAGCCATCAATAAGTTTGCAAAGTGATGACAGTTTTCTTATCCTATCCTGGCTTAATGATATAAAGTGTCCTGAGCAGAAAAACATCTTATCTTAGCCAGGTTCTCTAAAAGAGAATTGACAGAACGAATATGTTACAAGGAGAATTATTAGCCTGGTTTAAATGATACAGGCCATCTGCACAACTGGCTGAAAACCCCATAGCTGCTCATCCATGAGGCTGGATACTTCAGTAGTTCCAACCTGGCATTGAGGACATGGAAGATTCCTGGAGAACCACTGGTCTTTAGTCCAAGCTGAAAGGCTAAAGAAACTGGGTCCTGGTGTCAGTGAAGGATTATAGTCGAGTGCTGATAAAAGGGTTGATGCATTGCTAGCAGGAGGAAAGGTGGAAAGCAGAAGCAGGCCTGTTTTATCCTCAGACAGCCTTACATCCTGAACTCTGTTGGAAGGTGCTGCCCACACTGGGTGAGGGTTGTTCCCTTTAGTTAATCTTTTTAGGACATACCTTCACAGACCCACGCAAAGGCATGCCATTTAGTTGACACTAAATCCAGTAAATTCTTAACCAAGATTAATCATTGCATACCTAGTCAATGGTGTTTGATGTATATAAATTCATGCTGGCTCCTTGAAAGCTCACAATGGTGACCATGTTACTGTATTCATCCATACCATTATGAATATGCAAAATGGATTGAAGTAGGGTTACTTGACAAACATACCCTCTTTTGGAATACTCAATTTTTTTATTTGTAGATTTTAATAGTATTATTTATTCTTGATCTTTTTTTTTCACTTTCTTCAACTAAATTGAGTTCCTTGCTACCACACATTTCATCACACTTCTTTTTCAGGGGAAACATCATTTCTGTGTGTTTTGTTTGTAATTTGAACACAACTTTATTGTTTGACTGAATTTTTAAAAACACACTGGGAAGGAAGTTAAATACTCGTATCATCTCATTTTATTCTCTCAGTGACCCATCAGGCACCCTAGTTTAGTGATAGTTTACTTTTAGTTTTAGTTTATTTTCTATTGCTGTGTATAAAGACTTATTTTTATTTATGTGTGTGCTTTTATGCCTTGTGTGTGAGGGTATCTGTAGAGGCTAGAAATCAGCATCAGCTCCCCTGGAGCTATAGCTAAAGGCAGTTATGGGCCACCTGACTTGGGTGGTAGGAAGCAAACTTGGGTCCTCTGGCAGCAGCAAGCATACTTAAACAATGAATCATATCTGTGCCCCCTTGATTGAATATCTATTTGATATTATTGTTGATTATTTTCTCCTAGATATGTATTTTCTATTCTTAAACAAATACATGTATGTTTATTGACTGATTTCTGAAATACCTTGCCGAAGTAATGTAAAATAATTAACTGAAACAAACTTGAAAGACCATTACACCAAAGATTGAGAAATTGCAATTGGAAGAAAAGAGCTGGAAGGAAGATTAAAGTCAGAGATAATAACTGGTGGAGAACTTTGTCTTTAATGACAAGAAGCACAGGTGGGTTTCAAGTAGTCTATGAATTCCAAACCAAATCAAACCAAACCAAACACATGGGAGAGCGATATCAAGAGTCAGATATGCAGTTCAGGTGTCATTCTTCTTACACTTCATTTGTCTGTATATCTGTGCATGCATGTGGATGTGTGCACCACAATGCAGAAGTTAGAGGACAGCTTGCAGGAACTGGTTCTCTTCTTTCACCATGCAGGTCCCAGGGATTGAACTCAAGTCATCTGGCTTGGTGACAAGCATCTTGACCCAGAGAGCCATCTCACTTGGTCTTGGATCTCATTCTTTAATTAAAAAATCATGTAATATTTTATAGAAGCCAGAAGTCCACTGAGACTGCTGTTGACTTTATCAATCAGTCCCTCCCCTCCCTCCTGGGAAGACTGTGGAGACAGCCTGTTTCCCAAGATAGCCTGTCTGGCTTTGGCAAACAGTTCCAGGAAGAGGAAACCATAAATCTCAGTTTCTCAAGATAAAACTGAGCAAATGGTTTCAGGAAGGAGGGGGCCATAAATTTCTCAAGAGCCCCCCCATTGATCCATACATAGTCAACCACAGCTGTATCCTATATAATCCCCAACGACCCCTCCTCTGACACGGTTGCCTCCATCATACAGAAAGACTACTGTTTCTAGCATTGCTGAATAAACAGCTTCTTCAGGTCTTGTTCTTTCTCTCCTATTGTTTCTGTATTCTGTCCTCCAAAATCTAACAATATTGATTAAAGAGTATTAATAGAAAAGAAAAATTAAACCCATAAAATAATCAAGCTTTACCAGGAGGAAATGGCCTCCAAGCCCTCCTGAAGTCCACAGCTGATCATGACAAGGGTCCCCACTCAATGGTTTCCAAGGTTACTTAAACCAGTTTAGGTACTATGTTACTTAAGGAAATTTTCATGTAAGTGTGGCAAAGGAGCAGGGTGGGGAGAGAAAAGCCAGTTCAAAGAAAGAAAACCCCAACCAAGAGTTACAGGAAAGGCACAGAATAAGCATATTGATGTAGAGCCTGATATGAAAATGGAAAAATCAAGGAAAACAGGGATTTTACATTCTTTCTCTTCTCCCCTGCCCCCTCTCTCTCTGTCTCAGCAAGTTCAGCTGATAAGTTTGTGGTTAGAACACTGACACAACTAGCTACAACCAAACTTCCTCATTTCTGTTTGTCTCACAGGAATGTTTTAGTTTTTTCCCTTCAAGAACTAGACAAACCACTTGCTTTTTAAACTTTTGTTATTAGCCAACCAGGTATATTTCTAGAATTTTTAGGCTATTTTTAATGGAAGTGGTTCCCATGATCTCTTTTTTCTGACTACTTATTAATGGTGTATAAAAAGGCTAGTGATTTTTGTAAATTGATTTTGAATCCTGCCATCTTGTTGAAAGTGTTGATCATTTCTTGAAGTTTTTTGGTATAACTTTTGGGATATTTTTTATGTATAATATCATATCATCTACAAATAGGGACAATTTGACTTCTTTTCCAATTAGTAACTGTTTAATTTAATTCTCTTGTCTTATTGCTCTAGTTATAGTTTTAAGCACTATGTTGAAAAGGAGTAGACAGCCTTGTCTCATTCTTTATTTTAATGGAAATATTTTAAGTTTTCCTCCATTTACAGTAATGTTGGCTGTCAGTTTGTTGTGTCTAGCCTTAATAATGTTGAGGTATGTTCCCTTTAGTCCAATTCCTTCTAGGACTTTTATCATGAAGCCATGTTGGATTTGTTAAAGGTATTTTCCACATGTATTAAGATGATCATGTGATTTTTGTCTCTATGTCCATCTATATAATCTATTAATTTATTGACTTATGCATACTGATCCATCTCCTGCATCTTTGGAATAACACCCACTTGATCATGCTGAATGATTTTTTTTTAATTTAATAACCACATGATTAGAAGAAACATTTCATTACAGCATTAACATATTCAATAATAATTTCCAGAGCAAAGATGCATCTCTTTCAAAATTGGATGTAAATTTTTAGGTTCACAGTTCAATTAATAGTTATACAATACTGAACTCAGTATAAACCCTATAAGACATAAAATTGAGGTTTTAACATTTAAAAAAGATCTCTATTTCATTTTAAAATATACTATTTCATACAGAATAACTCATTTTTAATGCTACTAACACAGATGTTTGCACATGCATCTCTAATTTCTACATATCTGATTATTACTAGTCACAGTCGGTTACTTTCTGAGATCCACCTGGGCATGGATATAAAATCATTGGGTAGATTTCAATGTTAATGTGTTTCATCTCTACTAATTAACATGGAGCAAAATTTTATGCTTCTTCCTCAAATATAACTCATTTTTTTATTTGTTGATTTTTTGGTGTATATTTCATACAGAACATCCCAAACAATCTTATTCATCTATATACCCGCATCCCAAATGGTACCCTCCCATAGTCTCCCCCCACCCAGTGGAATCCATATACTCTGTAATCCTGTTACTGTCCACTGTGTTGATGGCACTGCCAGCTATTTTCCAGTGCTCATCCATCCACTGAATCTTGTCACCTACCTAGAGTTCCTTGTTTTAGGAAGATCAGCTCTTCCTCATCTAGCAGCAATCCGTTGCCAATATTCCTTTAGATAAGATTGGGGTCTGCTGTTCATTTTTCAATTTCTATGCTGGGTTATTGTCTGGGAAGCTCTTGGGGCATCCTGGCCAACAACTCAAAGGAAGGTATCGCCTGTCTGGCATTGTTTCTTGTTATGTAGCTTTTAGCTATACACCTGGACTCTTAGAGAGTTATATGGATCCCTTTAATCTTTGGTTATGCTTTCCTTTTGAGTGTTTAAGACCATATAGTTGGCCAAGATAAATAAATTTATTTTTACTCTTAACATCATTTGAGGATCTGTTCCTCAGGGGTCACATGGGCTTGGGAGGAGCCCCTGGCTCCTTTCTTTTACCAGTTCCATCTATGTGAAGGTAAGTCAAAGGTTCTGCTTGACTGTGGCTGGGTTCACTTGGAAGCATGGAGGAAATGTTTCCTCTGTATTGACCCTCCTCTTTGTAGACTAGACACTGGTTCAAGTCCATTTCGTGGTATCTCCTTGACCTCCTTGATCAAGAGGACAGGTGATGCACCACAGTTATAGGACATTTTGAGATATGCTCATAGTCCCCTGAAGCTTAGTTGACCTAAGAGGGCAAGGAGCAAAAACTGTCCCTCTGACCAAATTAGTATAGGCCTCAAAGCATGGCTTTTAGACATCCAAGAAGGTTAGTTCCACCAGTCTGGTACTTTTAATTACCATGTGCTATGTACATAAAGCTTGGGCAAAGACCAAACATTCTCAGATAAACCTGGCCTAGACATGTATTATATTCCTTGAGCAAGCTCTATGTATAATTTGTCAGTAGGTTGTTCGATTAATATGGTTCCCTCTGTTTTTTTTTTTAAAATGAGCTAGGCATTATTTATCTCTCACATTGTCTAACTCTCTACCATGGTTTGCCCATTTAAAGTGCCACCATTTTCCCCATTTCTCCCTTAATAATACCCTTTTCCTATGGTCCCACCTCTCTTGAGCTCCTTCTTTCCCTTTATCCCCAAGTTCCTTACACAACCCTCCCTCCCCCTTCCCCTTAAAATAACCCCACTTTTATCCATGTCTCCCTGATTAACATCTGTTTCCTATGGTTCTTCTCTTTCAGATTCTTTTTCTTCACCTCCCTGGTTCCTTTTCATCATCCTGGTTCCTGTAGTTATAACTGGATACATACTCACTTATAAGGATTTGGTGCTAGGATCCACATATGAGAGAGAATATATATTGTTTTTTTTTTCTGAGTCTTTGTTCCTTCACTTAGTACAACAATTTCTAGTTCCATCCATTTACCTGCAAATTTCATGATTTCATCTTTTTTTACTGCTGAGTAAAACTCCATCGTATAAATGCAACACATTTTCAATATCCACTCATCGGTTGAGGGATACTTAGGTTGCTTCCATCTCTTAGTTATCATGAAAAGAGCATCAACAAACATGGATGTACAGGGGTCTCTGCAATAGGATGAGTTCTTTGGGTATATGCCAAGGAGCGGTATAATTGAGTCAAAAGGTAGGTTCATTTTTAGTTTTCTAAGAGTTCTCCACACTGCTTTCCAAGTTCACAATCCCAGCAGCAGTGGATGAGTGTTTCCCTTTCCCCACTTCCTCTCTGTTTGGTATCATTTGTTCTCTTGATTTTGGGCAGTCTGACAGGTAAGATGAAATCTTAAAGTAGTTTTAATTTGCATTTCCCTAATTAAAAATGATGTTGAACACCTTTTAAGATACTTCTTAGCCATCTTTATTTCTTCTTTTGAGAACTCTGTCAGCTCCTTCTTAGCCCATCTTTTAATTGGGTTGCTTCTTGTCTTGATTCTCAGTATTTTTAGTTCCCTGGTTGCCTCCTTTGATGTACAGAAACTTTTTAGTTTAATGAGGTCCCATTTGTTGATTCTTGACCTTGTTTCCTAAGCAATTGATGTCCAGTTTAGAAATCGTTTCCTACACCTATATCTTGTAGGTTATTGCCAATGTTTTCTTCTAATAGTTTCAGAGTTTCAGGCTTCACATTGAGTCTTTGATCCATTTGAAGCTGACTTTTTTGCAAGGTGAAAGACAGGGGTTGAGTTTCATTCTTGTATAGGTGGAGATCCAGTTTTGCCAACACCATTTGCTGAACATGCTGTCTTTCCTCGAGTGAATATTGGCCCTTTTGTCAAATATCAGGTGGCTGAAACCGTCTGTACTCATACTAGGGTCTTCAATTTTGTTCCATTGCTCTACTGGTCTATTTTCGTGCCAGTACCATGATGTTTTTATGACTATAGCTCTGTAATACAGTTTAAAGTCTGGTGTAGTAATCCCCCCAGCATTGCTCTTAGTGCTTAGGGTTGCTTTGGCTATCCAAGGTCTTTTGTGCTTCCATATGAATCTTAGGATGGTTTTTTTCCAATTCTGTGAAAAGTGTCATGGGGATTTTGATTGACATTGCATTGAATCTATAAATGACTTTTGGTAGGATGGTCATTTTCACAATATTAATAAATCTTCCAATCCACGAGCATGGGAGGTCCTTCCATCTTCTGATGTCTTCCTCAATCTCTTTCTTTAAAGATTAAAAAATTTCACTGTAGAGGTCTTTAATGTCTTCAGTTATATTTATTCCAAGATATTTTTTTTGTGCAACTATTATGAAAGTGAGGGTTTCCATGCACTCTTTCTCTGATTGCTTGTTATTGGTATATAGAAAGGCTACAGAATTTTGTAGATTAATTTTGTAACCTGCCACTTTACTGAATGTGTTAATAATTTCTAGGACTTTTCTGGTATAATTTTTGGTGTCTCTTAGATGTGATATCATATCATCTACAAAAGGGATAATTTGATCTCTTCAAATTATTACTCCTTTAATTTCCTTCTCTTGTCTTATTACTCATGCAAGAGTTTCAAGCACTATGTTAAGAAGGAGTGGAGATAGTGGATAGTCTTGCCTAATTCCTGATTTTAATGCGAATGCTTTCAGTTTTTCTCCATTTACAATGATGTTGGCTGTGGGTTTGTTGTATATGGCTTTATGTTGGGGTAAGTTCCCTCCAGTCTAATTCCCTCTAGGACTTTGAACATAAATGTATGTTGAATTTTGTCAAAGGCCTTCTGTGCATCTATTGAAATGACCATGTGGTTCTTGTCTTTGAGTCCATTTATATGATTTATGATGTTTATTGACTTACATATATTGAACTATCCCTGCATCTCTGTTTTTATAAAGCCAACTTGATCATGGTGGATGATCTTTTCGATGTGTGTCTGTATACGGTTTGCAAATATCTTGGTGAGAATTTTTTCATCTATGTTCATTAAGGATATGGGTCTATAGTTTTCTTTTTTGGTTGTATCTTTACCTGGCTTTGGTATTAGAGTGATGCTGGCTTCATAGAAGGAATTTGGAAGTTCTCCCTCCATTTCTATGTTTTTGAATAAATTAAGTAGTATTGGATGTAAATCTTTAAATATCTGATAAAATTCTGCTGTAAGTCCATCTGTTCCTGGGCTTTTTTTCACTGAAGCTTAGTGTTACTGTTTCAATTTCTTTTTGTGTTATGGGTCTGTTTAAGCTGTTGATCTCTTGTTGGTTTAATTTTGATGGTTCCCGTGCTTTTAGATATCCATCCATTTGTTTTAGGTTTTCAAATTTAGTAGTGTATAGGCTTTTAAAGTATTCCCTTGTAATGTTCTGGATCTTTTTGGTGTCTATTGTGATGTTTCCCTTTTCATCTTTGATTTTGTTGATTTGGAGGTTTTCTTTATTTCTTTTGGTTAACTGGGTTAGTGGTCTGTCAATCTTGTTTATCTTTTCAAAGAACCAGCTCTTGGTATTGTTGATTCTTTGTATTGTTTTCTTTGATTCAATTTCATTGATTTCTGCCCTGATTTTGTTATTTCTTCTTGTCTGCAGGGTTTGGGTTTTGTTTGCTGTTGCTTTTCAAGTGTCTTGAGTTGCAATGCTAAGTCATTTATTTGTGTTCTTTTTATTTTTTTAATCTAGGCACTTAGAGCTATAAATTTCCCTCTAAGGACTGCTTTCAATGTGTCCCAGAGGTTTTGTTGTGTTGTAATGTCCTTTTCATTTAGTTCATGGAATACTTTTATTTCTTTCTCAATTTCTCCTTTGACCAGTTCATTATTCGAGAATGTGTTGTTTAATCTCCATGTGTTCATGTAGTTACTAGGATTTCTTCCAGTGTTGATTTGAAGCTTTATTGCATTGTGGTCTGATAGAATGCATAGAATTACTTCAGTCTTCTTGTATTTGTTTAGGTTTATTTTGTGCCCCAGTATATGGTTGATTTTGGAGGCAGTTCTTTGGGGCACTGAATAGAAAGTATAGTCTTTGGTGCTTGGGTAGAATATTTGGTAGATGTCTGTTAGGCCCATTTGATGTATGGTATTATTTAATTCCGATGTCTCTCTGTTAATTCTCTGTCTTGTTGACCTATCTAATGGAGACAATGGGGTATTGAAGTCCCCCACTATTTATGAGTTGGGATTAATCTGGGTCTTAAAGTCCTGTAATACTGATTTTATGAAGTTGGATGCACCAGAGTTTGGTGAATACATGTTCCTGATTGTAATATCTTCTTGGTTAATTGTTCCTATGATCAGAATGAAGTGGCCCTCTTTATCTCTTCTGAGTTTTACTTTAAAGTTTATTTTGTCAGCTATTAGAATCGCAATGCTCACTTTTTCTTAGTACCATTCATTTGGTATATTTTTTTCTATCCTTTCACCTTAAGGCAGTGCCTGTCCTTTGAAAGTGAGATGAGTTTCTTGCAGACAACAAAAAGATGGATTTTGTTTCTTAATCCATTCAACTAATCTGTGTGTTTTGACTGGGGAGTTCAGTCCATTGATACTTAAAGTTATTAATGAAAGATGTGTATTGATTCCTGCAATTTTTATTTCGGTTCTCATTCTTTGTGTAGCTGTGCATTTCCTTAGTTATTCTTCATTGAGTTTCTTTCTGTAACCCCTTGGGTATAGTCATTCCTTTCTTCAGCTCTTTGTATTGCTTCCAGAACTCTCTGAAAAGCTGGTTTTGTGGACATGAATTCCTTCAGCCTATTTATGTCATGGAAAATTTTTCTTTCCCCTTTGACTATAATACAGATTTTGGCTGGGTAAAGTAATCTGGGTTGGTATCTCTGTTCATTTAGAACTGGGGATACTTTGGCCCAGGTTCTTCTGGCTTTCATAGCTTGCACTGAAAAGTCAGATATAATTCTGATGGGTTTTCCTTTATATATGACTTGTTTCTTTTGTAGCTTTCAGTATTGTCTCTTTGTTCTGTATATTTAGTGTTTTAAAAACATTAAAATGTGTTTTTAAACACTATGTGTGTTAAACACTCTCTCTTTGTTCTGTACATTTAGTGTTTTTACTATGATGTGCAGTGGAGAGTTTCTTTTCTGGTCCTGTCTATTTTGTGTTCTATATGCTTCTTATATTTGTATGGTCATGTCTTTCTTTAATTTGGGAAAATTTTCTTCCACAATGCTGTTGAAGATCTGGTCCATTTTGAGATTCTTCTCCTTTCTATATGCCTGTGATTCATAAATTTGGTCTTTTTACGGTGTCACACAATTCCTGCATATTCCATTCTTGTGTTTTATTAAATTTTTCATAATCTTTGCTTGAGTGATCTAATTCATCCACTTTATCTTCCAGTCTTGATATTCTGCCTTCCATTTCATCCATCCTATTGGTGACACTTTCTCCTGTCATTTCTAATTGGCTTACTGAGTGTTTTACTTCCTTCTTCATTTCAGCCTGAGAAATCCTCACTATTTCTAACTCTTCTGAATTCATTCAGAATTTTATCCCTATCTTCTTCAGTTCTTTGATTTCTTTGTGTGTTCTTTAAATTCACTGAATTCTTTTATCATGTTTATAATTGGTCTTTTGAGTTCCGTGTCCTGTATTATCTCTAGGGGGTTCTCATACTCTCCTGGAGAACTGATGGTACTTAATGGGGATATGTTATTTTGATTTTTCATGTTATTATTTTTTCTCTGTGACTTTGACATGTGGATTTCTTTTGTAGATTCTGGTTCTTGTGTGAGACACAAACCTTGCTTTGATGAGATTAGGTTTGCTTTGTTTTGTAAACTTTATGTGCATTTGTGGTTTACTTGTTGGGCATGAAAAGCTGGTTGGTCTAGGCTTCAGGTTCTCTCTTTTGATTTTATATTGGAGCTGCCAAATTGTTTTCTTCTTGCTCCTCAGGAATTCTGACAGAGGCCCAAGTCGGATGAGGAACAGATTCTCTCAGGCTTTCTTCTAAGGTGTGGATCCCTCCAGAAAAAATGCTGGCCTCAGAAATTTGAGGGCTGGGCTGGATGAGGAGCAGGGCCCAGGAAAGTTTCTGGCCCCCAGGGATACTAAGGGAAGAGGGGGTGAGAAGTGGCCTGAGGGCTCCTGGGGACTACAGGGAGGAATTGAGTTGGTCTGGATGCAAAGGATTAGGAAGCAGTGGGGATTCTGGGCTAAGAGGTCAGTCCACAGGTCTGGAGTTTCACTACAAGAGATTGGCCAGTGCCCTTGCTAGGAGGAGAGATGGGGTGAGGGAGGTGGGAGGGTGAATGAGGTGGGGGTGGGGGTGGGGGTATCAAGGTGCAGTGGGCGCAGCCAAGTTTACCCAGGCAAGCTGTTTGCTCCAGGAAGCTGTGGGGCTGGGCTGCCCAGAGATGCAAAGGGAGGTGGGGACTAGACTAGAGAGGAATTGGTTTGGTTTGGATACAAAGGATCAGGAAGCAGTGGAGAGTTTGGTCCAAGAGGTCAGTCCAGAGGTCTGGGGTGCCAAGACAGGAAATGTGCCAGTCCCCCTGCTAGGAGGAGAGATGGGGTGGGGGAGCTGTGAGGGTGAATGAGGCTAGGGGAGTCAATGCACTGTGGACACAGCAGCCAAATTTTCCCAGGAAAGCTGCTGGCTCCCATCTTTTTGATATGTGCCTGTATGCAGTTTATGGGTGCTTTATTGAGAATTTTTGTATTTATGTTCAGTAGAGAGGTTGGCCTATAGCTTTCTTTTTTGTTGTGTCTTTGCCTGGTTTTAGTATTAGAGTAATACCGGATTCAGAGAAGGAGCTTGGGAGTTCTTTTTTGAATAATTTAAACAATATTGGTTGCAGTTCTTTGAAGGTCTGATAAAATTCTCCTATGAAACCATCTGACTTGGCCATGTTCTTGTTGGAAGGCTTCATATTACTGGTTCCATCTCCCTATTTGTTATGGATTGGTTTAAGCTGTTAATCTATTTGTGGTTTAACTTTGGTGATTTGGTTGAATCTGGAAATTTGTTCATTTCTTTTGGATTTTCTAATTTAATAGAGTATAGGTTTTAAAGTGTTCTCTCTCTCTTTTCTTTCTTTTTTTTTCTTTGTCTTTTGAAACAGGGTCTTCTTGTAATTGGCCTGGAACTCACTATGTAGACCAGGCTGGTCTTGACTGGATCCACCTGCCTCTTCCTCCCCAGTGCTGGAACTACAGGCGTGCACCACCATACCCTGCTCTTAAAATATTCTCTTATAATGTTCTGGATTACTTTGGTGTCCATTGTCATGTTTCACCTTTCATCTCTGATTTCCTTGGTTTGGGTTTGTTATTTCTTTCTTTTGGTTAGCTGGGCTAAGGTTCCACCTATCTTATTTATCATTTCAAAGAACCAGCTATTAGATGCATTGGTAATTTGTTTTTGTTTTTTTGTTTCTACTTCATTGAATTTTGCTCTGGTTTTTATTATTTCTTCTCATTTGCTGTGTTTGGGCTTGAGTTATTCTTGTTTTCCAAGATTCTTGAGTTATATAATAAAGTTATATTTTTGTGCTGTTTTTCTTT
>NW_008332644.1:1312434-1315342 GCF_000622305.1 Nannospalax galili | reverse complement strand
TTTCTTTCTTTCTTTCTTTCTTTCTTTCTTTCTTCCTTTCTTTCTTTTTTTAATGTAGGTACTTTAAACTATAAACTCACATATTAGGATCACTTTTAGTATGTCCAGAGGTTTTGTTTTGTTGTGTTTTCATTTTCATTTAGTTCCAGGAATACTTTTATTTCTATTTTGATTTCTTCTTTGATCCACTCATCTTTCAGGAGGAGTGTGTTGCTTAATCTCTGTGTGTTTATGTAGAGCTTCTTTTGCTATTGATTTTAACTTTTATTCTGGTCATATAGATTACTTGGAATTATTTCAATTTCTCTGTGTTTGTAAAGCTCTGTTTGTGCACCAGTATGTGGTCTTTTTAGAGCAACGCCCATGGGTTTCTGAGTAGAATTTGTATTCTTTCATGCTTGTAAACTATTCTGTAAATGTTTGTTAGGTTCTTTGGATGTAAGATATTATTTAATTCAGATGTTTCTCTTTTTATTCTTTGTCAGATGACCTGTCTTTTGGAGAAAGTGGGGGGTATTGAGGTCCCATATTATTCCTGAGTTGGAGTTAATCTCTTTGTAATGTACAGCAGTACTCTTTTATGAAACTGCTTGCACCAGAGTTTGGTGCATATATGTTTTGATTATAATGCTTTCTTTTCTTTTTTTTTTTTTTTTTTTTTTCGTCTTTTTGAGACAGGGTTTCCCTGTATACCCAGCTGGCCTGGAACTCACTATGTAGACCAGGCTGGCCTTGAACTCAAAGAGATCTGCCTGCCTCTGCCTCCCAAGTGCTGGGACTACCACACGGTGATTATAATGCTTTCTTTGTTGATTGTTCCCTTGATTAGAATGAAGTGACTTCTTTATCTTCTGATTAATTTTAATTTGCAGTTTGTTTTGCCAGGTATTTGTTTAGCAATGCCTGCTTGTTTCTTAGTGCCATTTGCTTGGAATATTTTTTGCCATCATTTTTTTCTAAGGTGATGCCTATCCTTGAAGGCAAATGAGTTTCTTTCTTTCTTTCCTTTTTTTTTTTTTTTTTAAAACAGGGTCTCCCTGTAGCCCCAGCTGATCTGGAACTCACTATATAGACCAGGCTGGCCTTGAACTCATAGAGATCTGCTTGCCTCTGCCTCCCAAATGCTGGGACTACAGGCATGCACCACCATGCCCAGAAAAGATGAGTTTCTTATAGACAACAAAAATACGGGTTTTTGTTTCTTGATCCATTCAACTAGCCTATGCCTTTTGAATGGGTGAGTTGAAGCCATTGATGTTTTAAGTTATTCTTGAAAGATGTTAGTGTTATTTTCCTTCCTGTTTGTACTTTTAGTCTTAGTTTGTGTTTCTGTAATTACAGCTTCATTTGTTTTCCTTCCATAGCCTCTTAAGCACCGTATTTCTTTCTTCAGTTCTTTGCATTTCTTCACCATTCTCTGTAGGGCTGGTTTGGTGGGCAAGCATTCTTCAGCTTGAATATTCCATGGAAGATTTTTCTTCCTTCTTCAACTATGGTAGATAGTTTCATTAGGTTTCGTGGTCAGTGTTGGCACCTCTGGTCACTTAGAACTTGGAATATATTGCTTTGTAAGATGGTCTCCCTAGATCCCTAGCTGTCCTGGACCTCACTATGTAGATCAGACTGACCTTGTTCTCAGAGAGATCCACCTGTCCCTGCCTCCAGAGTACCGAGCTTAAAGGCATGGGCCACCACACTCAACTTATTTCTTCTGTTTTTATAGTTTGCACTGAAAAGTTGGCTGCAATTCTGATGGATTCTCCTTTACATGTAACTTGAATTTTTGTCTTACAGCTTTATTACCCTCTCTTTATCTCTTTATTCTGCATATTTAGTGCTTTTATTATAATATGTTGTGGGGAGTTTCTTTTCTGGTTCTGTCTACTTGGTATTCTGTGTGAATCTTGTATCTGTATGGGTATGTCTTTCCTTAATTTGGGAGAAGTTTTATTCTATCATTGTGTTTAAGATCTGTTGAACTGCATTGACCAGAGATTCTTCTCCTTCCTCTATACCTATAATACTTGTAGATTTGGTGGTTTTTATGGTGTTCCACATTTCCTCCATGCTCCATTCCTGTGGTTTTATTTAATTTATTTATTTAATTTATTTATTTTAAGTTTTCATATTCTTTGCTTGAGCAGTCCAATTCTTTTTCTAAAAAAAAATTCATTATTTTTATTTTATGTGTAAGCATATATTGCCTGCATGTAGGTAAATGCACCTGTGTTGTGCAATGCCCATGGAGGACAGAAGAGGCTGTCAGATCCCCTGGAACTGGAGTTATGAACAGTTGTTAGCTGCCATGTGGGTGCTTAGATTTGAAACTGGGTCTTTTTATTTCATTGACAAGTTGATATTCTGCTCTATGCCTTAGATTCTTAATTTAAAAAATTTTTGGAGGGATGTGGGTGAGTTCCAGCAGATCCAGGTTTCAAGGTGGACAGTCACTGTTAGGTCTGTGAATGTGGAGATGGCAGCCAAGTGGATGGATTCTGGCTAACTCACCAGGCTGTTTGGTAACGTGTCTTGCTAGGAAGGTGGAGATGGTGATGGAGTATGATTGTTTTAAATTGTATTCTAAAATCAGTATTTTTGGCATGTCTGATTTAAAATGTGTGTGTATGTGCTTATGCATGAGAATGTAAGTGTGGATGTTTTGGAGCTTTATTAAAAGAACTAATATTACCTTATAAACTTAAGTACTCTAACTTCTTAAAACCTAATAAAATGGTAATTTGAGGTCTCCTTAATATGTTTTATCAAACATTAAAATAATTTAAATGCTGCTTGTTATATAAAACAACATTCTTTGGAATCATAAAAGTCCCATTAAGAAACAAAATTTAACATTGGCTACATAGATTTCAATAAAGATTTCCTTCTAAAATAGACTTTAAAAATGTTA
>NW_008332644.1:1288030-1310386 GCF_000622305.1 Nannospalax galili | reverse complement strand
CATGTTCTCTCTGTAGCCCCACTTAGCCTGGAACTTCATTTGTAAACCAGTCTGGCCTTGGTCTCACAGAGATCTGTCTGCCTCAGGCTCCTGAATGCTGGGGTTAAATGGGTGCCAACACACACAACATTTTCTTTTATGTTCAATGATAGCAAAAATTAAGTTTTTTTTTTTTTTTTTTTTTTTGAGACATGTTCTCTCTGTAGCCCCACTTAGCCTGGAACTTCATTTGTAAACCAGTCTGGCCTTGGTCTCACAGAGATCTGTCTGCCTCAGGCTCCTGAATGCTGGGGTTAAATGGGTGCCAACACACACAACATTTTCTTTTATGTTCAATGATAGCAAAAATTAAGTGACAAAAAATGCTTTGTGTTAATTTAGATATCTTAAATAATATACATTACAAATATTTTTGTTGAATTAAGTGCTATGAATTTCTTTACTTTCTAGAGGAAATACTTTTTAAAAACTAATTAATTTTTATTTTATATTATGAGTGTTTTGCCTGCATGTACGTAAGTGTACCCATGTTGTTCAGTGTCCACAGAGGACAGAAGAGGGCATCTGATCCCTTGGAACTGGAGTGATGGATGGCTGTTAACTGCCATGTGGGTACTGGGATTCAAATCGGGTCTTCTGCAAGAGAATCCAAGAGCCATCCCTGTAGCCCCAAAATATTCATTATGACAATGATAAATGTAAATGATGGCTGTGTATTTTTGTGAAATTTTATTTTCACAGAAGAAATTTCAGAATACCCAATTCCAAGAAGAAATAACATGTATAATCTGGGTATGCTTACTCAGAATAAATTAATATTTTACATTGTAGTGTCACTATTATTGCCTGTCTTTGCTCTCCTCTTACAAGCAAACAAACAGGCAATAGCAACAATGTCAGGTTTTTCAAGGTTCTTATCTGGTTCAATTTCAAACTAGAGAAAAAAATAGTCATTTAAAAACCAAGCTTGGTGCCATTTATCTTGCTGAGACCTTATCAGTGCCAGGTGAGGTTGGATGTCCTTGAGCTCTAAAGTCTTCTGTTTTACATTCAATGTCACATCTTTGGGATTCTGCTCCAGGTCCCACACCCTGTGCCACCCCTCCACACCCAGGTGTGGGCAGGAGCTGTGTTCATGCTTTCTTTGTGCGTCTGCCCCGTACCATTAATCTGCTCTGCCCTTCCATGCCTAGGTCCATCTAGGAGCCATATTTCCCTGTTTCCTGGGTGAGTCTGCCCCATCCCTTGCACTTCACCAAGTTTCAGTGCCCAAGCCTTGTTTGGTGCTACACCATAGCACTTTTTTGGACCTCTCTCAAGCAATCTCACACCACCCATAAGAAGGTTGTTACAAACTGGGGAAATTACTCTCAAACTCTCTAACAGAAAAATCAACACTGAGTATCTGAAGGACTGACCTACAAACCCCTACCTGATCTGAAATCAACAAAGTTTGGGCAACAACAAAAAACAGAAACAAAAGGAGGTTAGAATCTCAGACATAAAACCAACATAACAAAGCCACATGCCCAGGTTACACAAAGACAAGCAACATGAAGGCCAAAACAGCATGCTCACTACCTCCAAAGGCAACTTGTCTCATAGAGATGCTGTCCAGTGAAAATTACCTAGATGAACCTCAGAATGCAGAATTTAAAGGAAAATTATAGACACAATCAAAGAATTCAAGGAGTTTTAGGAGGACAAGAGCAAATGCCTAGATGAACCTAAAGAGGACAGGAATAAAATCCTGGTTGAAGTCCAAGAAAACACAAAGAGTTCAATGAAATAATGAAGACAACTGAAGGTTTGAAAAGTGAATTCGGTAAAGAAAGAGTAATACTAAAGAAAATACCCTGAAATGAAAATGGAATTTAAAAATTCAATGTCCCAATTAGAATACTCAGGGGAAAGTCTTACTAGTATAATGGATAAACTAGAAGACAGAACATCAGGGTTTGAAGATAAAATAAAGGAATTTGACCTCTCAATCAAAGACAGTTATAAATTTAAAAAATGCACGAAATAAATATGTAGGAACTTTAGGGCACCATGAAAGAACCATTATATGAATTACAAGCATAGAATATCAACTCAAGATCTTCAACAGGATCATAGAAGAGAATGTCCTCAAATTAAATAAAGACATAACCATACAGATATAAGAGGCACACAGAACCTCAAACAGATGGGGCAAAAAAGAAACTCCACACAGCATATTACAGTTAAAATGCCAGCTATACAGAACAAAGAGAGGGTCTTGAAAGAGAAAAAGCACAGTTCACTTCTCAATGGAAAATTTAAATGCCAGAAGAGTATGGAGCAAAGTACTCCAAGTTCTAAAACCCTACCCAGACTTTATACAGCAAAAATATCTGCCATACTAGAAAGAGAAAGCAAAACTTTCCATGCTGTAGATAGGTTAAACAGCATTCATGTCTACAAAACTGCTCCTACAGAAAGTACTGCAAGCAATACTTTGGACTGAAGATAAGAATAAGTACAGCCAGAGGCCACAGAAGGAAACAAATGAAGCTATAACAACTGAAATACAATGTAAGATTAGAATACAAAAAGCAAAACAAAACAAAACAAAACAAAAAACCACAATGAAAGAAAAACACTTTTCAATAACTTTAAATATTAATGGCCTCAACTCCCCAGTCAAAAGACACAGGTTGATTGAATGGATTTTGAAATGAGATCCATTTCTTCTTGTTGTTGTCTACAAGAAACACATCTTACCTTAAAGGATAGGCACTGCCTTAGGGTGAAAGGATGAATAAATACACTCCAAGCAGAGGGGCTCAGGAAATAATCATGAGTTACTATCTTAAGAGCTGAAAAAATAGACCAAATCAGAAGAGTTAAAGAAGGACACTCCATTCTGATTAAGAGAACAAGAAGACTTTGCAGATATATGCGCCAAAGTCTGGCATATCAATTTCATAAAAAGCATACTACTGGAATTCAAGCCACAACTTAGTAATAGTAGGTATTTAAATACATTTTCTCTAATGCACAGATCATCTGGATAAAAAATGAATTGAGAAACATTGGAATTAAATGACATCATACTTAAAATGGACCTAATAGATATTTACAGAGTATTACTCCCAACCACCAAAGAATATATATTTTGCTCAGTAGACCATGGGATTTCTCTAAAATAGACCACATATTGGGACACATAGGACATACCAACAAATACTGAAAACCTGAAATAACTCCATGTATTCCATATGCCCTAATGTAAGAAAGCCTAAAATCAATACCCAAAGAATGTTTAGAAATTACTTAAACTTGTGGAGATTAAACAACACTACTGAGTGTTAATGGGTGAAAGAAGAAATCAAGAAAGAAAGAAAGAAATTCCTGGAAATAAATGAAAATGAAAACAAAACATCAAAACCTCTGGTATACACTAGGGTAGTCTTAAATGGGAAATTTATAGCTCTAAGTCCTTACATTAAAAAAAAAAAAAACCCACAAAAAACAAAAAGAGCAAATGAATAACTTAATGATACACCTCAAGAGTTTGGAAAAATAAAAACAAGCCAAACCTAAATCCAATAAGTGTGAAGAAATAGTAAAAACCAAAGTAGAAATTAGTAAAACAGAAACAAAATACAAAGAATCAATTAATCTAAGAGGCAGTTCTTTGAAAAGATAAACAATACTGACGGCTGTTAGCTGAACTAAGCAAAAGAAAAAAAAGAGAGGGATACCCAAATTAATAAAATTAGAGATGAACAGGGAAACATTACAACAGATACCAAAGAAATTCAAAACATTATAGGGGATACTTTAAAATCCTATGCTCCATTAAGCTGGAAAACCTAAAAGAAGTTGATGAATTTCTAGATACATCCAAACCACCGAAGTTAAATGAAGAGTTCAAGAAATTAACTCACACATCATAAATAAGAAGATTGAACTAGCAATAAAAGGTCTTCTAACTAAAAGAAGCACAGGCCCAGATGAATTCACAGCAGAATTCTACCAGATTTTCAAAGAAGACCCACAATCAATACTGTTTAAATTATTCATAAAGATAGAAACAAAGGGAACACTTCCAAACTCCTTCCACAAAGCCAGTATTATTTTAATAATAAAATTAGGCTAAGAAAAGAAAAACCTACAGGCCAATATCCCTGATGAGCATAGATGCAAAACTTCTCAATAAATATTTGTAAAGCACAAACAGGCATACATCAAAAAGATCATCCACTATGATTGCCCTAGATAGAGCAATAGAAGAAATGTAAAGTGATGCAAATATGGTAAGAAGTCAAATTATCACTGTTTGCAGATTACCTACTGATCCAAAAGATTCCACCAGAATGCATCTAGAAATTACTAACACTTTCAGCAAAATTATAGGATGTAAAATTAACCTACAAAATCAGCAGCCTTTCCACATGCCAATACTAATATCAGAGAAAGAGATCACAGAAACAATTCCATTTGCAGTAATTAAAAACATCTAAGAATAAAAAACCAAAAGGTGAAAGGCAGCCATAATAAAATCTTAAAAAGTCTGAAGAAAGAGACCGAGGAAAACACTAGAATATAGAAAAGACCGCCTATGCTCATGGATAAGTAGAATTAATATTGTTAAAATGACCATCCTACCAAACGCAACATACAGGTTCCAATCAAAATTCCCATGACGGCTTTCACAGAAATTGAAAAAGAAATCTAAAAAAAATGCATGGAAACACAAAATAACTTGCACAGCCAAAGGAATCCTGAGTAAAAAAGAGTAAGTCTGCAGAGATGTCAAGCTATGTTACAGAATTATAGTAATAAAAACAGCATGGTGGTGGTACAAAAATAGACAGGCAGTCATTGGAATGGAAGACTCGGTATTTAGCACCTGTATTACAACCACCTAATATTTGACAAATACACACAAGGAGAAAGACAGCATCTTCAACAATGTTGCTGGAAAAACTGGATGTCCACAAGTAGAAGAATGAAATTTGACATATATATTATATATGGAGAGAGAGCTAGATATGGATAGATATAAATATATCTGTACCTCCCCCCTCCATATATATATATGGCACAGAAAAGGACTTTGTGAATAGACCCCCTCCACTCAGGAATTCATGACAACAATTGACAAATGGGACCTAAACTAAAAGTCTTCTATACAGCAAAATGACAATCAAGTGTGTAAAGAGGAAGACTGCAGAGTGGGAGAGAATCTTTTCCAGCTCTATATCTGATAGAGGACTAATATTTAAAAAATACAAAGAACTCAATAAACAAAGAATCAAAAACATTAATGACCTAATCGATAAATGGGTTATAGGTCTAAACAGAGACTTCTCAAGAGAAGAACTAAAAGCAGTTAAGAAATATCAAAAAAGTGCTGAATGTCCTTAGCAATCAGGGAAATGCAAATTAAAATTATTTTTAGATTTCATCTAGCCATAGTCAGAGTGACTAAGATCAGGAAAACTAATGACAATAAATGTTGGTGAAGATGTGAGGAAAGGTGAGCTCTTATGCACTGTTGGTAAGAATGCACACGTGTAGCCACTGTGGAAATCAGTGTGGAGAATTCTCAAAAAGCTAAAAATCAATCTACCATAGAACTCAAGAAGTTATGCCACTCCTTGGTATATACTCAAAGGACTCAGTAGCCTACTATAGAGACACTTGCTTGGCATATTCACTGCCGCTCTGGCCACAATGGCTAGGACATGGCAGCATCCTAAATATCCATCAACTGATGAATGAAAAATGAAAATGTGGTATGTATATACAATGGAGTTCTGTTCATCAGTGAGGAAAAATAAAATCATGAAACATGCAAGTAAGTTGACAGAATGGGAAAATATTACACCTCTCCAGCCCCAGGAAGAGTATTAAGAACTAACAAATGGCTTAACTAAATACAGGCTATAAATGTGAGGGAACATTCCTAGATGTATTTCTTACTTCTCCAGCTAAAATTGACAGCATACAAATATCTTATAAACTATAGAAGTAAAAACAATGCTGTTAAAGGAGTCTTGTCAAGGATGTCAATAGCTCCTCATATTTGTTGGTGCCATCTCAGAGTGAATAAAAGGTCTACTCCACCCAGACTAAATGAACTGAAGATTTTATTCTTAAAATAAACGAGATGTACATGCAATCATATTATATACAATAAAGATACTTTGACTTCTTTTATTATTTGTATTATTTTTATTTTCTTTGCTCTAGGTAAGACTTCAAGACTATATTAAGGGGCTAGAGAGATGACTCAGTGCACCCAGTTTCAATTCCAAGCACCCACATAATAACCCATATAATAACTATTTGTAACTCCAGTTCCAGGGGAATCCTATGCTCTCTTCTGACCTCTGTGGGCATTACATGACATGGGTATGCTTACACAGATGCAGGCAATACATGTGTACATATAAAATAAAATAATAAAATATTTTTAAAAGGTCTATACTGATTAAGAGTGGAGGAAGTCAACACTTTAGTCTTGTTTTCTTTCTCCACTTAGTACATTGGCTCTAAGTTTGTCACATGTAGCCTTTATTAAACTGAGGAAGGGTTCTTGTGTTTCTAGTCTCTTCTAGCTATTTACCATGAAGTGGGGATGGGGTGGGGTAGCAGTAGGGGCATAGAGTCTGAATCTAGTCTCTTGTCTGGTTCTAGTCTCAAATGGCGGCATTCCTTCTGGGCTCCCAGGTGCCTGTCCTACCTCTGCCAGGTCTAGTGTGAGGTCAAGTCCCATGTGGGTCACACTCAGGTAGCTCTTTAGGAGTCTGGCTGCGAATGCTGCCTCCACCCCTGGGCAGTCTTTCCCATTGCTGCTGAGCTACTTAGAACCTATGTCATGTCCCCCTGCAGACATGACCCATTGCATGAATGGGTGAATACTGTGGGGGTCCGTTTCTTCCCTGCAATCTGAAGTTATTCTGCTGACCAGGTTTAGTGTATAGTCCCTTCACACTTGCTTTCATTTCACCAGAGTGTGGTTCATGGAGTTTCAGGGCCTGTCAAGTCCAGTTCAGCACTCAGAAGGGGGCCTTCTTAAAATGGCATCTTGTTGCTGTTCCAGATTCACAAGCAGAAAGGGTTTTCTGGGGGTCTTTCCAGCCTCTGCTGGTGTCACGTGCAGCTTTTTCTGTCTCTGTCTCAGTCTCTGTCTCTGTCTCTCTTACATTTTAAAATGTCTGTTACTGAGAATTCAGTGCTGACTTCTGGAGACTCTCTGTTCTAGTGTGAGGTTCTGGTGACCCCTCCCTATCACTAGGAGTTCCCCAGACACACCAACCCCCCCGCCCCGGGAGAACTCTGGACCATTTGTCCCTGTTCTACTCTAAAAACGTCTCTATTTTACTTTGCTATCAAATTAGAGATTTTTGGTCCTCACCCACCTCTTCAAATAGCTGTTTCTCTTTCTTCAGTTCATTGCTTGGAGAGTCTAGAAGAATATGCCTGCCTATCATCCACTATCTTCCCCAAAACCATCATTTTAAGAATGTTCTGTGACTGGTACCTTGTCATTAGTCATGAAATAGTTGTTAGATATAATGGGATACAGAAAATGGTAGTATAGTGAGGAATGCTTTGGTATTGATTTTATTAGACTAGCAAACAGACCCATAAGATTAACTGGTCAAGGCTACAAAATCTCTAGTCTCTCTGTTGGAAGACCTATCTTTCCAATTTCACTGGTCAATCCAATCATCTGGTCATAGAACCACCCTTAGTAAGGCAGGTCCGCCTTAAGTCATGCTAAATAGATGGGTGGAATAACTAGTGTGTTAATGGGACAGGGACTATTTCCTGTCTGGAATCCCACCTCCTAGTGCAGAGTTTCTGGACCCAGTGACAGACATGTAGGTCTCTGTAATCTGCTTTTCTGAATTCTTCAGAAAAGTGTAATCTCTCCTTTTCTTCTTCGGATCCCTTCTCTAAACACGCTTTCTTTAAGGCTTTGGGCTGCCCTAGCATCTTGTGTTTCCTTACTTTTTCTCTAAAGCTTCCTTCTCCCAGCCATGTCTGGCTCCTCGCAGGTGCCAAACCTGCGTGGCTTCACGACTTTTCTCCTTCTCCCCTCCATTCTCCTCCTCAAGGCAGCTGCTGAGATTCCCAGTTTACCTACCCTGAGGATTTTTCTTTAAAATTCTAATACAATTGTTCTAAAGCTTCTGTGTTTGGTCCATCCTTTATGAATGAGACTAAGAATTCTCTTCCAATTTCAGTGTCTTTCTCTTCTATCTTCCTGATGAGTTCAAGGCAAAGACTGGCTGAGCTGTGGGCTTTAGTAGTTCAGGGAACTTTGCATTCTCAAAGGACCAAGGAAGGAAAGTCTTCGGTTTTATGATGTGAAATAATGTTTGATGGAGAGAGTTCTTTCTTCACTTGGCACAGATAGGGAGCATTCCACACAAAATCTGCAGCCTGCCGAAGTTTTGAACGTAGACCATGAGAGGGGCAGTGTCTGAGGTAAAGAAGGTGCCTTCTGGTTTCAGCTTTTGCTCCGATTCTCCAATTTTCAAGAAAGGTAGTTTGACTTCAGTCTGGATAATCTGTAATCCTTGTAATTATGACTGCTACACATCGTTCAAATTGCCATCTGAAATTAGATATACAACCCACAAACACCCTGGAAATATTTCTTCTTAAGAAGAAACAACTTTGATTCTTTGATCTGTTTACAAATGTCCTATTTATTTCACAGAAATTGATTACTTCCTTACCAAAACCACCTACTCCAGAACAGAGTCTCATGTCATTAGAAAGCCTTTTGTTTTATTTTTAATGTTAGCAAAATTATTCCCTTTTGAAGAAAAACTGATGTATAGCTCTAAAGAAAAATTACAAATAAAGAAAATATCTCTTAAATAAACAAATCTGCATGATTTTTGCATATGCTGTAGTTCAGAGCTAATGTCAAGGTTACATCTTTTTGTCTCCATCATGCGACTTGGGTCTTCACTCATGCTTAACGAAACCAAGGAAAATATGTGACTTGAATTCCAAGTGTTATTTTTCAAATTAGCCTCTCAATTTATAGCTTTTGACTTTGAATACTGAAATGGAATCTGAAAGGGGATGAAATTAACACAGGGAGGAACCTGGTACAGAAAAGACCAAGTTGTTCCCCAGCAAATTTCCAAATTTGAAAGTGATCAGGTAGTCAGATAGCTTTTCCTTCTTTTTCTTATTTAATTTCAACTTACAAAAAGGATTTTTAATGTCAGTCATTCACTTTCTGAAAGTATTATAGTTAATGATTTTCTCTATTTTCAAACACATGGTTTGAATTTCATCAGGAATCATCTTGGACAAGATCAACCTTTGGAGAAAAAGAAGACACAGGACCTTGGCATGAGGTGACAGAATAGTAAGGTAATAATAGTAATAATAGGTCTAGTGGCTCGTTCAGGAACTGGGAAGGGATTCCTGCCACTGTTCTTGGCAGCAGGACAGCAGGCTGTGAGAAAAAAAGTTGCTAAAATGGTAGGTATAGTTTTTTAAACTTTTCTAAGGAATGAGTACTTTAAGCAAAATTTCTGCAAAGATCTTTGCACAATGCAGTTAGAAGTAGGGTCCTCTAGCTGAGTTGGGCCCAATAGTGAGTTCCACATAAGCCCCAAGACTGGCAGACCCATAAGGAAAACCCCATAAGTAAATCGGGGTCAGTTCCCAGACCTTGGAAATTTCATAGTGTGAGTTTGAATAGGTGGTGTGTGTGTGTGTGTGTGTGTGTGTGTGTGTTTACATATGCATGGATGAACTCCTGCCTTTTGGGATTTTGCTGCAAACACAAGTGACAAGGCACATAAAGTACTTAGTGTAGTACCTCAGCCATGCATAGAGTCAACCAATGATGTCGACTTATCTTCCCACCATTTTGAATGCCACTATTTACTGAGCCTCGATTACATTCAAGCTTGAGCTAAAGGTCTGACTAAGCATTATCTCTACTAATTTATAAGTAATTACCTTGAGACCTAGAGTGGTTAGTTTATTCAATACAGATGATTAACAGTGAAATTGTATTTAATCCCTAAACCTTGGGTTTAATGCCACAGTTTAATTGCTTCTTACTAATGACAAATTCAGGACTCACTGTATCTCTTTACAGGTCAATCTTTTGATCTTTGAGCTTCTCTTCGTTGTACAAGTCAGAGTTCTCTAGAGAAAGAGAACCAGTTGGAGATAATACACTTATTACATGAACCCAGAAAGCCAGGGATTTCCATCTGTCTGACTCCAAAGGCCTGGGAATCAGAATTCCAAGTGATATTTGGAAGAAGCATGGGCAATCAGCCCATCACCAGGGAAGATGGCAAAGTTTCTGGGTGGGATGGGGCAGGCTTTATACACGTTGTATCCCTTTGTGCTCTCGGCTGGAGAGTGAGGAAACAGACAGGTACTACCAATGACTAGAGATCTTTGGAGAGCCCATGTGCCATTCTTCATTTGAAAGCAAGGAGCCTCCTTTTCCTTCTCCATCACTTCTGAAGTCATCTTTCTGATGGTTAAAATCACCCACAAAGCCCCCTTAATCCAAACTTAGCTCCGACTGCAGCCTGGCATAGTGCTTCCTCTGTAGGCAGATCATTTTCCATACTGGCTCTTGAGAGTGCTAATTTATTCTCTTCATTCTCTCATCAGGCATTTGTTAATATTCTTTATGAGTAATCTGCTTTGCTCATACAATACCTTTCAACAGAAGGACGATAATAATTACATTGGAATTTACTGCATTTTTGGTTTGCGCATTAGTAACAGTCAATACACGTTGAGTACTTATTCTGTCATGGGTACTGGGTTAAACACTGCAACTGATTTACTACATTTATTTTATCCATAATCCGTGTATTAACTGTTATGCTTTCATGAAACTTATACACTTCTCATGCATACTTTAAATCATCTCCAGATTAATTATAATGCCTAATATATCAGGTTATAAAATAAATGTGTTGTTTTGGGAATAAGAACAAAGTCTATATACACAGGTGTGAACTGTTTTCTGAATATGGTTGAATTGTGGTTGGTTGACTCTACAAATGCATGGATAGGAAAGGTAGCAGGAACATATAAGAAACAGTGCTTAACCTAAGAGCAAAGCAGGATATGAGATAATAAGGTTAGTGGACATTGTGGTGAAGGAAAGGTAGGAACCACACACAAGGTCAAAGTCTGCAGGAAACTGGAGCACAAAATTCTAACACAAGTAAATTGTGTAGGAATTAAGGTTATGACCCCTGGGTAGGTTGCTCACACTCTAAGGGATGGACTTACACCCAAGAGTATTTGGGAAACATAAATTGGACTCGATGGGCTTTGAATAAATAGAGGACAGGAAGTGGGGTGCCTATGGAGGTGGGGGTATATCTGAGGGTGATGGGGAGAGGGGCGGATTATGATAAAAATACATTTAAAAAAACAACAGAGAAGTTTAGGAAGTAGAGAAAAGGAAATTTGGGATATACAGATAGAATATACCAGGAGCCAGTTAGGAGCTGGAAATTGGGTCATAACGTGGAAAAGGAGGGATGTGGCACAGAAAAACAAGGCAGTAATAAAAAGGGAGCGGCTGATTCTGAAGTGACAGACAGGAGGCAAGGCAGACTAGTGGATTCAAGTGTGTATGGCAAGAAGGTAGAAAATGCTGGCCTGGAACTCTGGGGAGAGTTGGTGTGGGGGCCACAGATGCCTCACTGTGCATCTTGAGCAAAATTGTACATAGAGAGTAAAAGAAGAGAATTAAGGGTAGAGCAGAAATTTCCAAATTCTAGAGAGATATAGTCACTGGAGGAAGTACTGGATGGTCCCTGGGAAGCAGAGCCACAATGAAGTCACAGCATTTCCCAAAGCAGGGAGGGTAAGGAACAAAATAGGCTCCACCAGGGGTCTGGTTGGGAGGTGTTTGCAGAGTGTCCTGGGTCCTGACTACAAGGTAGTTTCCTTCCATGTCACCCTCTGTGAAATCACACAAATGTCTCTACGTGCTGTCTGTATTGAAATCTGTGTTTTTGTTGTTGCTTTTTCTCTTTTTATCCAACTCTTGGTGAGTAGGCGCTCTGCCCTGCTCACAGGTGCTCTAGCAACAGAATATTGTATCTCTAACCATGCTTGCTTGACCCCTGTACCCTCCTCAGACTCCACATTCTGCTCTTATAAAAGCTGTCTCCTCCACTAGCATACAGGGCAGAAACTGTATACTACTGAGTTACTACAGTGTACTCTGAGTCAGATACATACTAGGTAGGTACTTATATAATAAATTGATATTTGCACACTTCAAGTCTAATCATAGAATGGGCAAGAACACACTTTGGGGGGTGGAAATTTGGATTCCCTTATTACGGCTGTTCTGGAATCTTCCATTCTGCACAAAAGTCATCAAACCCACTCTGATCTAGAGTCCTTCTCTCCAGAAGAACAGCTTGACCAAGGGTCTGGACCTGGCTCTGCACTTGCTGGTGACTGGGGAGACATCTCCCTTCTGGTCTCAAGGTTGGGTGGAAGAAGGGCAGGCAGCTGGGTCACCCGTAAGCAGGAAGCCTGTTGCCCACTACTGGGAGGAACAGCAGGCTCAGGGGCCACGACGTGGGTTTGAGGACATAAACTCTGGTCATGCTTGCTTTCGGTCCAGTCGCATTGTTGAAGATCAGTGTAACGTTCAGGTGGTTCCTCCGAGAGAAGTTCCAGCTGCTGAAAGGAAAACAAAGACATGAAGGAGTGGGTAGCCAGGCAGGCTGGTGAGACAGTGGGTAGCCAGGCAGGCTGGTGAGACAGCGGGTAGCCAGGCAGGCTGGTGAGACAGCGGGTAGCCAGGAAGGCTGGTGAGACAGTGGGTAGCCAGGCAGGCTAGTGCCACACACAGAAAAAGTCTGGGTCCCAGGATCTGATCTACTTTGCTGAGAAAGGCAGGACACCTCAGGTGCTACTTAGAAAGACCAAATTTCTCCTCACCAAAACAATATATGTTTTTCAAAAGACATCTCTTCAAGGACAGTAAATAAAGTATGTTTACTTAGGGCTCAAAAGATGTACAAACTTGAGTTTCTGACCTCTCCCCTTAAACCTAAACAGTATTCCACAAGTCTACCTTAAAACATTGTTTACTGAAGAAAATTCTTTAATTTTCTTTTTTTAAAAAATATTTTATTTATCATTTTTATTTTGTGCGTATGCGTGTATTGCCCACTTGTAGGTAAGTGCACCCGTGTCATGCAATGCCTGTGGAGGACAGAAGAGGCTGTCGGATGCCCTGGAACTGGAGTTAAGACAGTTGTTAGCTGCCATGTGGATACTGGGATTCAAACTCTGTTCTTCTGCAGGAACAACAAGTGTTCTTAACCACTGAGCCATCTCTCCAGCCCCTTTAATTTTCTTTAAGATTTATTTTTATTATTTTTTAATGATTGTGCATGTGTATTAGCAGTCGCCCATGAAGTGAAGGCGAGGATGTGGGATCCCCCGGAGTTGGTGTTACAGGTGTCTGTGAGTCATTAGTCATTCGTGGGTGCTGGGAACCCGACTCAGGTTCTTCTGAAGGACAGTAAAAGTTCTTAGCAATGAGTCATCTCCCTCGTCCCGTCTTTAACGTTTAACCTTGCAAGCTACACTCTTTGAACAATTTTAAAGCGGAGAAAGGGTTCTTAGCAACTTTCAGAGATGTAACTTGAGAGCCCTCCAAATCTCCAGTGGGTATCACTGTAAAGAAACCTGTGACTCTCCCTAGAGAAGCTCGTTCACACGAGTGTGGTGAATGTGTCCTGTACTTTTCCTTCATCTCTATCTATTAATTGCTGTGCTAAGATCTATGCTAAATGTCTTTGACAAACTGCAACTCTGCTTTACAATGGCTCATCCAAGAACTCATGAATTCTGGTTTTGCTTGAACCGAGGCCGAAAAGGGAAGACTTCAGGGTACAGCCGTGGGGAGGGTGGAGGGTGGGCACACAGTGGAGCTGTGCACCAGTTCACAACTACGTGGGTGTGAGCAGAACAACCCAAGTCATTCTCTTTATGTCTAATCTGCAGGTGTGGTCACATAGCACTGGAATCTGAAAAGGCCATACAACTGTCTTCTCACTTACAACGCCCTCCTATGAGTAGTAGAACGGAGGAGTCAGCCCTGCACCCCTCTGCACCCCATGCCCCCACACACTCCATTACCAGTAGGATCCCTTCTTTGATTTGCCGAGCTCGGTCTCCTAACTGAAAAGCCAGCTCTGCCACCTGCTGCCTCAGGGCCTCTCGTAAAGTTTTCAGTTGCTCAGCCTCTTCCCTGCAGGGAAATAATAGAAAATAACCAACTTTAACAATCACTTCGAAGTGTGACCCTCCAACGTCCTTCTCATGGTGCAAATCCCATTTTTGAAATAAAAAAACATTTTTTACATGTATTTATTTGTGTGTGTGTGTGTGTGTATGTGTGCCCACATGCATGCTGCAGTGTGTGCATGTATGTGTGTGTGTGTGTGTGTGCATGCGTGTGTGTGTGCATGTCTGTGCAGGTCAGAGGACAACTCTTGTGGGAGTCAATTCTTGCCTTCCACCATGGGGGCCCTGGGGATCAAACTAGACTAGGCTGGGTTATATCATTCTCCTTACTTTGCTCTTTTTTGCATTGTAGGGTTGAACCATGGGTTTGCATGTTAGGCAAATGCAGGGCCATTGAGCTACATCCCTAGTCCACCTTTCCTTTAAAAGCAATTCTATTTATGGATCATGTTTACCCATTTCAAGGTACAATACATTGATTTGTGAAATAAAAAAACATTTTTTACATGTATTTATTTGTGTGTGTGTGTGTGTGTATGTGTGCCCACATGCATGCTGCAGTGTGTGCATGTATGTGTGTGTGTGTGTGTGTGCATGCGTGTGTGTGTGCATGTCTGTGCAGGTCAGAGGACAACTCTTGTGGGAGTCAATTCTTGCCTTCCACCATGGGGGCCCTGGGGATCAAACTAGACTAGGCTGGGTTATATCATTCTCCTTACTTTGCTCTTTTTTGCATTGTAGGGTTGAACCATGGGTTTGCATGTTAGGCAAATGCAGGGCCATTGAGCTACATCCCTAGTCCACCTTTCCTTTAAAAGCAATTCTATTTATGGATCATGTTTACCCATTTCAAGGTACAATACATTGATTTGTAGGAAATTTACCAAGTTACGTAACTATAACCATCATGCAGCTCTAGAACACATCCATCTCCCTAGTAAGAACACACAACCTGGGCTGGAGTGATGGCTCAGAGGTTAAGGTCACTTACTGCTCTTGCAGAGGACCAGGTCTGGTTCCCTGCACCCACATGGAGGCTCACAAGGATTTGTAACCCCAGGTTCAGGGGAATCTGACATCCTCTTATGGCTTCTTGGGCACCAAACATGCATGTGGCACACAAACATACATGCAGGCAAAAAGACAACCAAAACCAACAACAACAACAACAACAAAACAATGCCTTTAATCCAAGCCCTCAGGAGACAGAGGCAGGTGGATCTGCCTCTGCATGGTGAGACCTGCATAAAAATGAGAAAATTCACAACATTCAGGCTCTTTACTGTTAAAACGTATCCCAATTTCTCCAGGCTGTGTCCATTTTGGCAACATTTTAAACTATATGAAAATAATGGACATTTTCAAAACTCTAATAACCACCCAATGTTTGCATCTACTAACTCCATTTTGTTCAATTAAACACATCCTGCTGGAAGCTCCCCTCTTCCCAGCGGTGTTCCTCTTCTGAGCTTCTCAAATAGCCCTGATCTTCAGTAATAGTGAACCTGCCTAGTAAATGGCTCTCACAGCTTCCCACTGAGGAAGCCAAAACGAGACCAGGAGAGCAAGGGAAGAGCTGACTGATTTCTCAGCTCTGTGCCAGAGTGCTCATCTGGCCTGGCCTGGCCCGATTACCTTCCCTTGCTCCAGGCGTGTGGTCTGGTAGTTACTTTTATGGCTCTCTTTGATAATTACCTTTCCTCTTCTGACATGTCTCTGGAAAAGAGTGCCTGCTGTCCCATGAAGTGCTGTTCAGTTTCCTCTAAATGCTCCCGGAAACTGTGGCATACTGTCTTCATGGCTTCCATCTCACGAACTGTGAACTGACAAGTAGGAAGAACTGAGAACCATGATCCTTTCTGGTTTCCTGCCTGGAAGGGCTCTCTACACTGAGGTCCACCTTCCCATTTGGAATCCACGGATTGCAAGGAAGCCATCGCAGCCTGTGGCCTTGGGGGCAATTAGAGGTCATAATTGACTAAGACAAGGGGAACAGTTAGTGAGTGGCACATGGATGACAACTGATTATATCTAGGAGAGAACAGGGCGGTCCTAAAAACTAGGTGATGAAGAGATTAAAGGAGCAGACAGAAGAAGAGAAAGCACCAAAGCGGAGCCTCCTTTCATCCCACTCAGCTTTGGTACCAAGTGCTCCTTCGGTCTCTGAGTCAAGAACATTCAACGCATTTACTCAGACAGTATGCATTTGTTTAAGAAAATCTGCTTAGAATGTTTTAATTCTAACCCTGCTTAGCCACAGTCCTTGGAGAATGAAATCTGCAGGACCTGGTCTACCCAGCTGACAAGACCATTGAGAGAAATGTGAGGCATCCTGGCTTTCGAGGAGCTGGGATTCAGACTCTAGTCTTGCAGTCTCTTGGTGTCCTGATTTAAACGGATTCCTCCAGCCTCCAGGAGCTGTGGAATTCTCTGCACCTAATAACTGACCTGTACTAAGAGCTGATCAAACTCTGGCATCAACACATGGTTGTGTCCCTATGGTGATCCCCCACCAGCACCCAGTTAAAATGCTTGCCTGGGAAAGCTCAAGGTTGCCAAGAGAATTTACCTGTTTGCTCTAGTGAACATATGACGTAGACTCTGGCCCCCTTCCTTGCAGCACTTACTAAAAGGGGCTCACAGTTGTGAAAGTGTATTGTACAACTCAGCCCAGATATTTTTGAGGACTTGAGAGTCATTCCTTTGAAATGAGCTCATCTGGGAGCCTTGGGAATGGCTTCTAGTCTCTGTGGGAGAGCAAAATCCTAAATACCCATCAACCTCATACAGCACAAATCAGAACTGGAGTTCAGCTCTTATTTTTTTTTTTTTTTTGGTCTTTTTGAGACATGGTCTCCCTGTAGCCCTAGCTGTCCTGGAACTCACTATGTAGAGAAGGCTGGCCTTGAACTCACAGAGAGCCGCCTGCCTCTGCCTCCCGAGTGCTGGGACTACAGGCATGTGCCACCACGCCTGGCTTCAGCTCTTCCTTTTACTATCAGTCATTACTGAGTCAAACTTGTTTTTTCTGCTTTACCTGCTGTTCTCTGTGCATCTTGGAAATGCTGAGCTCAGTCTGTCTGTAAGGCACTGTTCTAATTTGCTGACATCCTACAGGCTCTCCCATTGTTTTGCACCCTAGATGGGATTATGCTTTGAGCACATTCAGGATCTAGAGCCCCAGGATCACTGCATCTGATGTTACAAGGTACTAATGATAGCCCATGTCTGGCTGTCTGTATCAGATGTCCTCCTAGATCAGAGGTGCAGAAGACACAGCTCCTGCTCACTCTTCCCCTCCCCTTTTCCTCTTCTATATATCTTAGTAGTAGCAATGTGGCTAGCTAAAAATATGTATTTCCCAACATCCCTTGAAGGTGCTGTTAGCCAAACGTATGGGATCAGAGAGCATGGTGGGGGCTTTTGAGAAGTAATTTAAGGGAAATGGATTTGACTGTCAGCTATGGAAACCAACCTCTTCCATCTCTATTTCTAGAGAGGCCAACATTTTTTATATTTATCCTCAAAGCCTCATGGCTAAGATGACAGCTTGGTGACTATTGTCTTATCTGGTAGTGTCACCATGAAAAGACTTTCCTAAGAATAATATTTTGATATTGAAAATGCTCCATCATTTTGCTTTGAGGGTTAAGTTTTGATTTTATCAAGTTTTATACCCAGTGATGTATTTAGCCTCAATGTGAGTGAATCTGAACCAGCTAGATACATACTGACACTGGCGAGCGTGCTTAAGAGATTCCCAGATAACCATGAGAGCTTCATTTGCAGACACCTGTTCCGACACAATGGTTAATAGGTTAATAGCTTAGTCTGTGGTCAGAAACTCTAGTCAGATTTCAAACCCAAGTTTCCTGACTAATCTTCTTGAGTCCCTTCAGGGACTATGGGGCAGCTATAACATGGAGAAGTGTCTTTTCCTTAGGAGGGAGTTGATACAGTGGTTCAAGATGATTTAGGTAACCATGACTGGACAGGTGGTTCAAATTCATTTCAAAGCTCAAAGGATAACAAGGCCAAACAAGCAGGGTGAGTAATGTAAAATGTTGGGTTTCATGCTTCATCTTGATGTTTGGGGACAATCTTTTGTGACTGGAACACATGGGGTACCTGGCCTGGATTTTGGGATAACTGATTGCCTGTCCATGCTGTAAAACTGGAGTGATGCAAACTGGGAATTGTGGTGCACACTTTTAATCTCAGCACATGAGATGCAGAGGCAGGATCTCTAAGAAACAGAGGCCAGCCTGGTTTACTTAACTGAGTTCCAGGCCAGCAGAAACTGGTCTCAAAAAGAGATTGGTGTGATGGAGAAGATTCTGAAACACTGCCATCTCCTGGTCATTTGAAAATATGCAGAAACACAGTTTAGCCCTAGGCAGAGAAACAGTTTCAGAGCAAAGGAAACCCCATGAAAGGTGACTCAAGGCTGTGAGGTATTGAAGCCTTTTCCTATAAAAGTCTGGGTCAACCCAATACAGTACAAGGTCTGCTCTGCCATTAACAAGGACTTTAACTTCCACAGTGAGAGCAATGACATAGAAAACAGTGAACTTTTGAAACAGTTCATACTAAGTTTTTAAACTGCATGATTTTTTTTATTCTTTAAGCCTAAATCTACAAATACTATAGAAGAACTTCCTAATACTCAGAAATATTATTTCTATACATATTATTTTCTTTTCTGGAAATACTTTTGGTTTTTCATTAACGTATTTTAAATTACTCTAAAGAATTCACATATAAAATTTAATTATATGACTAATTCAGTTTTCTTGGCCTTAGGTCCTCATCCTGATCGTCCCACCTGAGCAGGTTCCCTGAAGACTATCCTCATATATCAGACCCCACCCACTATGGCTTGAGTCCCCTGCACCTTACCAACTACATTCTTTCTCCCCAGGCTGTCCCTATTCCAGCCTTGGGCCTAGGCCTGCTCCTGTTAACCCAGTCTCAGACCTCTGGATTAGCCTCCTAACCCAGACCCTTCCCACAGTGTTTTGAACACCCCCTGCACCCAGACTAGGCACATTCTCTTGCTTCAGGGTCCACACTCTACCTAGTTGGTTAGACCTCTCCACTCTGTCCCCACCACCCATTTGCCTGTAAGTTAGAAGATGGAAAAATGGCTATGTGTTTCTTTGCAGTGTTACACAGCACTGGGTAGGGGAGAGTGAGGTGGGAATGTTTTTCTGAGTCAAAATGGTATTTCAATTCTCTTAATTTAGACAAAGTAAGCTCTTAGTGTTAACATCTGCTTAGAATTCTGTTGCCATGTGAAAGATAATATGTATCCTTGCCTGAATCTTCCTTTTTTGCCCATCTTCTATTTCTTCCTAAATAGATTTTCGAATCCTAACTGTTGCATAGTATTCAGCTTAAAGCCATCTCGACCAGAACACCTTCAGTTTTTACAAACCCAGCCTCACAGTAGATGCTGATGGATGCCCCACTCTTTCCTTCATCAGTCTTTAAGTTTCTTGAAGAATACTTAGCTCATGGAGGAATGCAATCTTTTTTACATGCGTGTTCAGGCATGTGTGTATACTTGTGAACAAATACATACCTATGCAAGTGTGTATGAGTGTATGTGTTCATTGTTTCTCTTAAATGTACATTCCCGATTCCTTAAATCTGAATAAAGAGAAATACACTGTCATCTAGCAAAGCCCTACAGGACATTTGTTTCAGCCAAATCACTTTGAGGTGTCTTGTATAATTGTACATTCTTTATGTGTATGTGTACGTGCTTTTGTGTGTGCACACATGTATGTGTGCATGTGGAGGCCAGAGGTTGACATCAGCTGTCTTTCTCAATCACGCTCTGCCTTATTTTTTGAGACAGGGTCTCTTTTTGAAAGTGGAGATCACCCACTTGGCTAGACTGCCTAGTCAGTGAGCTCAAGAGAGCCATGCATTTCTGCTCCCCCACCCCTTAGCACTGGGATTACAAATACATGCTCTCCACCAGCTTTTTACCTGGGTGCTGGGGACACAAACTCAAATCCCCTTGCTTGTACAGCAAGCACTTAACCAGCAAAGTCCTCTCCTCAGACCCCTGATGATTGCAGAGTCAGAGGCTAAGGCAACATGAAGCCAGGAACAAGAGAGCATGGAGAATGGAATTCATACCCATTCAAAGTGCTGTTTGTAGGATGGCTACATACAAATCTGAGGATGACCACTGTGTGTGATGGGTCACAGAATCCACCTATTTCCTGCAGAAATGTTGAAAAATTGTCACATTAGGAAAAGCACCTGCTTCCAGATACCAAATCATTTTATACAGCTGGACTCATGTAAGTCCAAGGTTCCCTCTTGACACGAAGTAGGAGGAAAGGGAAGACCTCTGCTGTATATTCAGGTAAACCTCTGCAGCTGGCCCAGGCTTAAGCTCTGTCCTTAATCTAAACAGCATCCTTACCTTACACCTGGCTTTGGACCAACGTGCCTGGGTTTCTCCAGGTGTCCTAGTTTGTTCTTCATTGCTGTGACAAAATACTCTAACCAATACCAACTTGAGGAGGAAAGCATTTGTCTTACATCTCCCAGGTCGCAGTTGATCAGGGAGCCCATGGTAGGAACTCAGGGCAGGAACCTGGAAGCAGGAGCTGGAGCACAGGCCATGGAGAAATGCTGCTTACTGGCTTGCTCCCCTGGCCCCTGCTCAGCCTGCTTTCTTATGCAACACAGGCCCACCTGGCTGGGGTGGCACCACCCACAGTGGGCTGGGCCCTCCCACATCACTCATCAAGAAGATGCCCCTCAGACATGGCCACAGGCCAGTCCAATGGAGGCAATTCCCCGATTGAGGCTCCCTCAACCCCGGTGTGTCAAGTTGACACTAAAAGCTATCCAGCACATCAGGGCTTTCTCTGACTCTTCCCAATCTGCCTTCCTTCCAGAAGCTGCAGTGCTTTGACCTGCTCCTGTGCTCCTAAGTACCAGATGCTCACTTACTTGTTCAACCCTTAGATCCATGACCCCACATTTTCTAATGACAGTACAAATTCCTCTTATACCCCAAATGTTTCATAGTAAAGGTCTAGTAGGGCTGTCTGTGCTAGTGATCAGCCAAGCTCTTAGGATGCTGCAGTTTGTCCAATACTTGCAATTGGGAGCAACTATGAATGGTCTCCCCTTCGTGTGTGCAGTGACAACACAGGCACCACAAACATATCAAATGATCTCCTTAAGCAAAATGCGTTTCCAGTCTGAGCCACACAGCCTCCTTGCAGTCATATTTCTAATTGAGCAATGGTCTGACTGAATATCAGTATGATGTGTTACCACAGGTAACTGATCAGAATATTAAGTGTTAAGTGAGGCAAGTGATAGTGAATCTCAAACACAATATGATGGAATAGACTTCCAGCTCCTCAATCTACTGATATGTGTTTGTTATTTCTTTTCTTAACACACTAAGAAATTATTTACATTATTTTTAAGAGTGGTGATGTGAAGATAAACCAGATGAGATCTTACTGTGGAATAAATATCTGCAGCATTTGCAGTAATAGAATGGCATCTTAAAGGACCATTTCTTCTAAAGTTTTAAGTATAATTTTGATCATATTCTTTTGTTTTGTTTTTCATTCCCATCTTGATTTGTTTTTGTTTAATTTGAATATTCTACACAGGAAAAAATATAGCCAAGGAGATAGGGAGGATCATATTAAATATAAGCTTAAAAACTTCCAATGGTAATAAAATCTATAAAGATGGAAACAAAGCAACTTTTCAGTTATTGTTTTATATTTAAAAACACAAAGTTGAATATACTTGCCATCTAAAACGTATTTATTACAATTTAAGCTTGAAATTTAGGAACCTAGAACTTTAAGGTTAAAATATTAAGCACATTTATTAAATAATAAGAAAGCATAAACTGAATTATAAGATTTTAATCTTTTAAAATATACATTATTTTATATGATATGACTTTCTTGAGATATGAACGATAATAACTTACTGGAAATGGGATATTGACAGTTCCTCTACACTTACTAAATTCCAATAGCAAGATTATTCCTTGATCATCTAGGATAATATTTACCTACT